>NC_140987.1:444001935-444355603 GCF_052327205.1 Somniosus microcephalus | reverse complement strand
GGGGGAGGGCGGTGATCACTGGGGGAGGGCGGTGATCACTGGGGGGGGCGGTGATCACTGGGGGAGGGCGGTGATCACTGGGGGGGGGCGGTGATCACTGGGGGAGGGCGGTGATCACTGGGGGGGGGCGGTGATCACTGGGGGGGGGCGGTGATCACTGGGGGAGGGCGGTGATCACTGGGGGGGGCGGTGATCACTGGGGGGGGGCGGTGATCACTGGGGGAGGGCGGTGATCACTGGGGGGGGGCGGTGATCACTGGGGGAGGGCGGTGATCACTGGGGGGGGGCAGTGATCACTGGGGGGGGCGGTGATCACTGGGGGAGGGTGGTGATCACTGGGGGAGGGCGGTGATCACTGGGGGGGGCGGTGATCACTGGGGGAGGGCGGTGATCACTGGGGGGGGCGGTGATCACTGGGGGGGGCAGTGATCACTGGGGGGGGCGGTGATCACTGGGGGAGGGCAGTGATCACTGGGGGGAGGGCGGTGATCACTGGGGGAGGGCGGTGATCACTGGGGGAGGGTGGTGATCACTGGGGGGGGACGGTGATCACTGGGGGAGGGCAGTGATCACTGGGGGAGGGCGGTGATCACTGGGGGGGGCGGTGATCACTGGGGGAGGGTGGTGATCACTGGGGGGGGACGGTGATCACTGGGGGAGGGCGGTGATCACTGGGGGGGGGCAGTGATCACTGGGGGGGGCGGTGATCACTGGGGGAGGGTGGTGATCACTGGGGGAGGGCGGTGATCACTGGGGGGGGCGGTGATCACTGGGGGAGGGCGGTGATCACTGGGGGAGGGCGGTGATCACTGGGGGGAGGGCGGTGATCACTGGGGGAGGGCGGTGATCACTGGGGGAGGGCAGTGATCATTGGGGGAGGGCGGTGATCACTGGGGGAGGGCGGTGATCACTGGGGAGGGCGGTGATCACTGGGGGAGGGTGGTGATCACTGGGGGAGGGCGGTGATCACTGGGGGAGGGTGGTGATCACTGGGGGAGGGCGGTGATCACTGGGGGAGGCGGTGATCACTGGGGGGGGCGGTGATCACTGGGGGAGGGCGGGTGATCACTGGGGGGGGCGGTGATCACTGGGGGAGGGCGGTGATCACTGGGGGGAGGGCGGTGATCACTGGGGGGGCGGTGATCACTGGGGGAGGGCGGTGATCACTGGGGGGGGCGGTGATCACTGGGGAGGGCGGTGATCACTGGGGGAGGCGGTGATCACTGGGGGAGGGCGGTGATCACTGGGGGGGGCGGTGATCACTGGGGGGGGGCGGTGATCACTGGGGGAGGGTGGTGATCACTGGGGGAGGGCGGTGATCACTGGGGGAGGGCGGTGATCACTGGGGGGGGCGGTGATCACTGGGGGAGGGCGGTGATCACTGGGGGGGGGGCGGTGATCACTGGGGGAGGGTGATCACTGGGGGGGGGCGGTGATCACTGGGGGAGGGCGGTGATCACTGGGGGGGGGGCGGTGATCACTGGGGGAGGGCGGTGATCACTGGGGGGGGGCGGTGATCACTGGGGGAGGGTGATCACTGGGGGGGGCGGTGATCACTGGGGGGGGCGGTGATCACTGGGGGAGGCGGGTGATCACTGGGGGAGGGCGGTGATCACTGGGGGGGGGCGGTGATCACTGGGGGGGGGCGGTGATCACTGGGGGGGTGGTGATCACTGGGGGGGGTCGGTGATCACTGGGGGGGGCGGTGATCACTGGGGGAGGGCGGTGATCACTGGGGGGGTGGTGATCACTGGGGGGGGCGGTGATCACTGGGGGAGGGCGGTGATCACTGGGGGGGGCGGTGATCACTGGGGGGGGCGGTGATCACTGGGGGAGGGCGGTGATCACTGGGGGGGTGGTGATCACTGGGGGGGGGCGGTGATCACTGGGGGAGGGTGATCACTGGGGGGGGCGGTGATCACTGGGGGAGGGCGGTGATCACTGGGGGAGGGCGGTGATCACTGGGGGGGCGGTGATCACTGGGGGAGGGCGGTGATCACTGGGGGGGTGGTGATCACTGGGGGGGCGGTGATCACTGGGGGGGGGCGGTGATCACTGGGGGAGGGCGGTGATCACTGGGGGGGTGGTGATCACTGGGGGGGGGCGGTGATCACTGGGGGAGGGTGATCACTGGGGGGGGCGGTGATCACTGGGGGAGGGCGGTGATCACTGGGGGGGGCGGTGATCACTGGGGGAGGGCGGTGATCACTGGGGGAGGGCGGTGATCACTGGGGGGGGGCGGTGATCACTGGGGGGAGGCGGTGATCACTGGGGGGGGCGGTGATCACTGGGGGGGGGCGGTGATCACTGGGGGGGGGCGGTGATCACTGGGGGGGGGCGGTGATCACTGGGGGGGGGCGGTGATCACTGGGGGAGGGTGGTGATCACTGGGGGGGGGCGGTGATCACTGGGGGAGGCGGTGATCACTGGGGGAGGCGGTGATCACTGGGGGGGGGCGGTGATCACTGGGGGAGGCGGTGATCACTGGGGGGGGCGGTGATCACTGGGGGAGGGCGGTGATCACTGGGGGAGGGCGGTGATCACTGGGGGGGGGCGGTGATCACTGGGGGAGGGTGATCACTGGGGGGGGCGGTGATCACTGGGGGAGGGCGTTGATCACTGGGGGGGGCGGGTGATCACTGGGGGGGGCGGTGATCACTGGGGGGGGGCGGTGATCACTGGGGGAGGGCGTTGATCACTGGGGGGGGCGGTGATCACTGGGGGGGGCGGTGATCACTGGGGGAGGGCGGTGATCACTGGGGAGGGCGGTGATCACTGGGGAGGGCGGTGATCACTGGGGGAGGGCGGTGATCACTGGGGAGGGCGGTGATCACTGGGGAGGGCGGTGATCACTGGGGGAGGGGCGTTGATCACTGGGGGGGGCGGGTGATCACTGGGGGGGGCGGTGATCACTGGGGGAGGGCGGTGATCACTGGGGGAGGGCGGTGATCACTGGGGGGGGGGGCGGTGATCACTGGGGGAGTGCGGTGATCACTGGGGGGGGCGGTGATCACTGGGGGGGCGGTGATCACTGGGGGAGTGCGGTGATCACTGGGGGTGCGGTGATCACTGGGGGGGGGCGGTGATCACTGGGGAGGGTGGTGATCACTGGGGGGGACGGTGATCACTGGGGGGGGGCGGTGATCACTGGGGGGGGGACGGTGATCACTGGGGGGGGCGGTGATCACTGGGGGGGGACGGTGATCACTGGGGAGGGCGGTGATCACTGGGGAGGGTGGTGATCACTGGGGGAGGGCGGTGATCACTGGGGGGGGCGGTGATCACTGGGGAGGGGCGGGTGATCACTGGGGGAGGGCGGTGATCACTGGGGGGGGCGGTGATCACTGGGGGGGGCGGTGATCACTGGGGGGAGGGCGGTGATCACTGGGGGGGCGGTGATCACTGGGGGAGGGCGGTGATCACTGGGGGAGGGCGGTGATCACTGGGGGGAGGGCGGTGATCACTGGGGGAGGGCGGTGATCACTGGGGGGGGGCGGGGTGATCACTGGGGGAGGGCGGTGATCACTGGGGGAGTGCGGTGATCACTGGGGGAGTGCGGTGATCACTGGGGGGAGGGCGGTGATCACTGGGGGAGGGCGGTGATCACTGGGGGAGGGCGGTGATCACTGGGGGAGGGCGGTGATCACTGGGGGAGTGCGGTGATCACTGGGGGAGGGCGGGTGATCACTGGGGGAGTGCGGTGATCACTGGGGGAGTGCGGTGATCACTGGGGGGGACGGTGATCACTGGGGGAGGGCGGTGATCACTGGGGGGGACGGTGATCACTGGGGGAGGGCGGTGATCACTGGGGGAGGACGGTGATCACTGGGGGAGGGCGGTGATCACTGGGGGGGGTGGTGATCACTGGGGGGGTGGTGATCACTGGGGGAGGGCGGTGATCACTGGGGGGGGGACAGTGATCACTGGGGGAGGACGGTGATCACTGGGGGAGGGCGGTGATCACTGGGGGGGGGCGGTGATCACTGGGGGGGGCGGTGATCACTGGGGGGGGGACGGTGATCACTGGGGGAGGGCGGTGATCACTGGGGGGGGCGGTGATCACTGGGGGAGGACGGTGATCACTGGGGGGGGGGCGGTGATCACTGGGGGAGGCGGTGATCACTGGGGGGGCGGTGATCACTGGGGGAGGGCGGTGATCACTGGGGGGGGGCGGTGATCACTGGGGGGGGCGGTGATCACTGGGGGAGGGCGGTGATCACTGGGGGAGTGCAGTGATCACTGGGGGAGGGCGGTGATCACTGGGGGAGGGCGGTGATCACTGGGGGAGGCGGTGATCACTGGGGGAGTGCAGTGATCACTGGGGGAGGGCGGTGATCACTGGGGGAGGGCGGTGATCACTGGAGGGCGGTGATCACTGGGGGAGGGCGGTGATCACTGGGGGGGGCGGTGATCACTGGAGGGCGGTGATCACTGGGGGAGGGCGGTGATCACTGGGGGGAGGGCGGTGATCACTGGGGGAGGGCGGTGATCACTGGAGGGCGGTGATCACTGGGGGAGGGCGGTGATCACTGGGGGAGGCGGTGTCACTGGGGGAGGGCGGTGATCACTGGGGGGGGGCGGTGATCACTGGGGGAGGCGGTGATCACTGGGGGAGGGCGGTGATCACTGGGGGGGGGCGGTGATCACTGGAGGGCGGGTGATCACTGGGGGAGGGCGGTGATCACTGGGGGAGGGCGGTGATCACTGGGGGAGGGCGGTGATCACTGGGGGGGGGCGGTGATCACTGGGGGAGGCGGTGATCACTGGGGGGGGGCGGTGATCACTGGGGGGAGGCGGGTGATCACTGGGGGGGGGCGGGTGATCACTGGGGGAGGCGGTGATCACTGGGGGGGGGGCGGTGATCACTGGGGGGGGGCGTGTGATCACTGGGGGAGTGCGGTGATCACTGGGGGAGGGCGGTGATCACTGGGGGAGGGCGGTGATCACTGGGGGAGGGCAGTGATCACTGGGGGAGGGCGGTGATCACTGGGGGGGGCGGTGATCACTGGGGGAGGGCGGTGATCACTGGGGGAGGGCGGTGATCACTGGGGGAGTGCGGTGATCACTGGGGGAGTGCGGTGATCACTGGGGGAGTGCGGTGATCACTGGGGGGGGGCGGTGATCACTGGGGGAGGGCGGTGATCACTGGGGGGGGGCGGTGATCACTGGGGAGGGCGGTGATCACTGGGGGGAGGGCGGTGATCACTGGGGGGGGCGGTGATCACTGGGGAGGGCGGTGATCACTGGGGGAGGGCGGTGATCACTGGGGGAGGGCAGTGATCACTGGGGGGGGCGGTGATCTCTGGGGGAGGGGCGGTGATCACTGGGGGGGGCGGTGATCACTGGGGAGGGCGGTGATCACTGGGGGAGGGCGGTGATCACTGGGGGAGGCGGTGATCACTGGGGGAGGGCGGTGATCACTGGGGGAGGGCAGTGATCACTGGGGGGGGCGGTGATCACTGGGGAGGGCGGTGATCACTGGGGGAGGGCGGTGATCACTGGGGGAGTTCAGTGATCACTGGGGGAGGGCGGTGATCACTGGGGGAGGGCGGGTGATCACTGGGGGGGACGGTGAACACTGGGGGAGGGCGGTGATCACTGGGGGAGGCGGTGATCACTGGGGGGGGGCGGTGATCACTGGGGGAGGGCGGTGATCACTGGGGGGGGCGGTGATCACTGGGGGAGTGCGGTGATCACTGGGGGAGTGCGGTGATCACTGGGGGGGGCGGTGATCACTGGGGGAGGGCGGTGATCACTGGGGGAGGCGGTGATCACTGGGGGAGTGCGGTGATCACTGGGGGGGGGCGGTGATCACTGGGGGAGTGCGGTGATCACTGGGGGAGTGCGGTGATCACTGGGGGGGGGCGGTGATCACTGGGGGAGGGCGGTGATCACTGGGGGGAGGCGGTGATCACTGGGGGGAGGGCGGTGATCACTGGGGGAGGCGGTGATCACTGGGGGGGGGCGGGTGATCACTGGGGTGAGGGCAGGTGATCACTGGGGGGGGCGGTGATCACTGGGGGAGGGCGGTGATCACTGGGGGGGGGCGGTGATCACTGGGGGAGGGCGGTGATCACTGGGGGAGGGCGGTGATCACTGGGGAGGGGCGGGTGATCACTGGGGGGGGCGGTGATCACTGGGGGAGGGCGGTGATCACTGGGGGAGGGCGGTGATCACTGGGGAGGGGCGGTGATCACTGGGGGGGGCGGTGATCACTGGGGGGGGGCGGTGATCACTGGGGGAGGGCGGTGATCACTGGGGGGGGCGGTGATCACTGGGGGAGGCGGTGATCACTGGGGGAGGGCGGTGATCACTGGGGGAGGGCGGTGATCACTGGGGGAGGCGGTGATCACTGGGGGGAGGGCGGTGATCACTGGGGGGGGACGGTGATCACTGGGGGGGACGGTGATCACTGGGGGGGACGGTGATCACTGGGGGGGGGGCGGGTGATCACTGGGGGAGGGCGGTGATCACTGGGGGGAGGGCGGTGATCACTGGGGGGACGGTGATCACTGGGGGGGGCCGGTGATCACTGGGGGAGGGGCGGTGATCACTGGGGGAGGGCGGTGATCACTGGGGGGAGGGCGGTGATCACTGGGGGAGGGCGGTGATCACTGGGGGAGGGCGGTGATCACTGGGGGGGAGGGCGGGTGATCACTGGGGGAGGGCGGTTGATCACTGGGGGAGGGCGGTGATCACTGGGGGAGGGCGGTGATCACTGGGGGGAGGGCGGTGATCACTGGGGGACAGTGATCACTGGGGGGTGTCGGTGATCACTGGGGGACGGTGATCACTGGGGGGGCGGTGATCTCTGGGGGAGGGCAGTGATCACTGGGGGGGGCGGTGATCTCTGGGGGGGGCGGTGATCACTGGGGGAGGGCGGTGATCACTGGGGGGGGGCGGGTGATCACTGGGGGGTGGGTCAGTGATCACTGGGGGGGGCAGTGATCACTGGGGGGGGGCGGTGAACACTGGGTAGGGTCAGTGATCACTGGGGGGTGGGTCAGTGATCACAGGGAGGGGGTGGTGATCACTTGGGGGGGGCTCGGTGATCGCGGAGGCAGGTGTCTGATCATGGAGTGGGAAACAGGTTTGCTTGTTGGTCTGGGCGGGGGGCGGGGGGAAGCACTCCTGCTCCTCCTGCCCCACAAGCAGCGCGAGAAAAGCACTTACGTCTTCCATCCTCTAGTCTTCATCTCCCTTTAGCTGCTGTATTTCCTGGCTGGCCAGGGCTGAATCTGGAAGAGAGATAAAATCTGAGGCACGCAGCCTCATTAATATATTTAAATGAGTGATCCACCTCCAGGGAGCGAGTTTGTTTGCCCACCCACTGTCCCGCCTCCATTAAAACCGGAAGTGGGTGGGTTCGAGACGGGTTGGATTTGGATTTGAGATTCTTTACATTTTAACATCCCTCCCAACTTAAACCCACACGTTTTTGGGGGTTAAAATTACCCATAGTTTTCCAAACATACTTCACCATCCTTAATACTTAGAAACCTCTCAAATACAATGTTATACAATCGCAGGAGAGAGTAATGATTATCACTACGGTCTCTCGAAGTACAGATAATAGAAAAGTTTCTTTTGTATCAAAAGGGATAACAGAAAAACACCTTTGATCTTTTGATCAAAGAACATAGTCTGAACATCACATAAATGAAGCAACCAATTCAAATTGTGACAGGAATTTTAAAAGGGTGCAAAGATTTACCAGAATGGTACCAAGGATGCGGGACTTCAGTTACGCGGAGAGACTGAAGAAGCTGGAATTGTTCTCCTTAGAGCAGAGAAGGTTCGAAATCATGAAGGATTTGGTAAGAGTAAACCAGGAGAAACTGTTTCCAGTGGCAGGAGGGTCATTAACCAGATGACACCGAGTTAAGATAAATGGCAAAAGAACCAGAGACGAGATGAAGAGGACCTTTTTTTACGCTGCGAGTTGTTGTGATCTGGAATGCGCTGCCTGAAAGGGCGGCAGAGGCAGATTCAATAATAACTTTTAAAAAGGAATTGGATATATGCTTAAAGGGCAAAAATTTGCAGGGCTGTGGGGAAAGAGCGGGGGAGCGGGACTAATTGGATCGCTCATTCAAAGAGCCGGCACAGGCACGATGGGCCGAATACCCACCTTCTGTGCTGTATCATTCTATGATTCTATAATTCTATGATTTCAGTGTGGTCAAGAGCTCACAACAGCTTCTGAAAGTGATTATTGCCCAGCTATAATTAAGAATGTGCTTTTACAGCTGTGGGTAATCACATACTTGTTATATCCCAATATTATAGTGTTGGAATGTGCAGTGAAAATTGATGGTTCATTATAAGGATTGCACGAGAGAGGATACTGAGGAGATTTACCAGGATGTTGCCTGGACTGGGGAATTTTAGCTATGAGGAATGATTGGATAGGCTGGGGTTGTTTTCTTTGGAACAGAGGAGGCTGAGGGGAGATTTAATTGAGGTGTATACAATTATGAGGGGCCTAGATAGAGTGGATAGGAAGGACCTATTTCCCTTAGCAGAGAGGTCAATAACCAGGGGGGCCACAGATTTAAAGTAATTGGTAGAAGGATTAGAGGGGAGTTGAGGAGAATGTTTTCACCCAGAGGGTGGTGGGGGTCTGGAACTCACTGCCTGAAAGGGTGGAAGAGGCAGAGACCCTCATCACATTTAAAAAGTACTTGGATATGCACCTGAAGTGCCGTAACCTACAGGGCTACGGACCAAGAGCTGGAAAGTGGGATGAGGGTGGAGAGCTCTTTCTCAGCCGGCGCAGACACGATGGACCGAATGGCCGCCTTTAGTGCTGTAAATTTCCATGATTCTATGATTCTTCTATGAAAGATAGTGAGCTGCTTTGCTGTCAGTAACCACTTATCTCAAGGTTTATTCGACTGAAATAACAACAGAAAATGCTGGAAAAACTCAGCAGGTCAGGCAACATCCATGGACAGAAATTTGAGTTGACGTTTCGGGTTGAACCCTTCTTCAAAACTGGAAAGAAAAGATAGATCGGAGGCAGGGCTGCGATCGGACAAAAGAATAAAAGAAACAAAAGAAGTAAAAAAGAGACAATAAAAGGCATTAGAAGCTAGATGAGATGGTAATAGGCTGAGATTAGGTGTAAAGTGTACTGGCAGGGCAAGAGATAGCTGCCAGGTGTGAGAGAGAAACAAAAGGAAAGGGAGGGGGGGGGAAAGGAGTGGAAAATTACAAGAAAAAATGAAATAGGGGCCTAGGTTATGATCTGAAATTGTTGAACTTGATATTGAGTCCGGAAGGCTGCAGAGTGCCTAATCGGAAGATGAGGTGCTGTTCCTCGAGTTTACGTTGAGCTTCCGTGGAACAATACAAGAGGCCAAGGATGGTGAGGTCCGAGAGGGAATGGAGCGGTGAATTAAAATGACAGGCGACCGGAAGCTCAGGGTCACCCTTACGGACTGAACGGAGGTGTTCCGCAAAGCGGTCACCCAATCTGCGCTTGGTCTCCCCAATGTAGAGGAAACCGCATCGTGAGCAGCGAATACAGTATACTAGATTGCGAGAAGTACAAGTAAATCGCTGTTTCACCTGGAAGGGGTGTTTGGGGCCCTGGACAGTGGGAAGGGGGGAGGTATAGGGGCAGGTGTTACATCTCCTCCGCTTGCACGGGAAGGTGCCAGGCGAAGGGGAAGGGCTGTTTGGGGTGATAGAGGAGTGGACTAGGGTGTCTCGGAGGGAGCGGTCCCTGCGGAATGCTGAAAGGGGAGGGGAGGGGAAGATACGTTTGGTGGTGGGATCACTTTGGAGGTAGCGGAAATGCCGGAGGATGATCCGTTGAATGTGGAGGCTGGTGGGGTGAAAGGTGAGGACAAGGCGAACCCTATCGTGGTTCCGGGAGGGAGGGGCAGGGGTGAGGGCAGAAGTGCGGGAGATAGAACTGACACGGTCGAGGGCAGTGTCAATCACGGTAGAGGGGAATCCTCGGTTGCGGAAAAAGGAAGACATGTCTGAAGCACTGGTGTGGAAGGTGGCATCGTCGGAGCAGATACGGCGGAGACGGAGAAACTGGGAGAATGAAATAGAGTCCTTACAGGAAGCGAGGTGGGAGGAAGTGTAGTCCAGGTAGCTGTGGGAGTCAGTGGGCTTGTAGTGAATATTGGCCGATAACCTATCCCCAGAGATGGAGACGGAGAAGTCGAGGAAGGGAAGGGAAGAGTCAGAGATGGACCATGTGAAGGTGAGGGAAGGGTGGAAATTGGAGGCAAAGTGAATGAAATTGTCAAGTTCGGGATGAGAGCAGGAAACGGCACCGATATAGTCATCAATGTATCGGAAAAAGAGGTGAGGGAGGGGACCCGAGTAGGACTGGAACAAAGATTGTTCCACATAAACCACGAAAAGGCAGGCATAGCTAGGACCCATGCGGGTACCCATGGCAACACCTTTGATTTGGAGGAAATGAGTGAAGTCCTTTCATGTCAGAAACAAACATGGAATGAGGTTTAATAAAACATGCTGAGATATCCAATATCCAGGTGTATATAATAATTGACCTTTCACCTTTGAAGTATTAAAATCAATGAAACTTTAGTAACATTGTCCTGAAAATGCAACAGAAAGTGTAAATTTGCAGGGCTACGGGGAAAGAGCGGGGTGGAGTGTATTGATTTCTATGTGGGTTCAATGACGACACATTGATGAAAGAGAATGTCTTTTTATCTAAAGTGTGTTCAAGTAAGTTATCAGGTTTACAGGAGACACCATCTTAGAGATCCATCCAAAACTAAACTAAACTGCCTCTCTCACATGCCCTCTGCTGGTCAGGCATAAATAATCAAACAGGCAAATATGCTGGTAAGGCATAATAATCAAACAGGCAAATACCATCACTATTTGTTGATATCATTACATCTCCCTTTCTTAAAACAAAAGTATTTTACTTATATCTAACAACATGTTTTCTTTGTATTACTCTGCATTTTAACTGTAACACTTAATGAACTTACATTATCATTATCATGATCAAGGTTTTTTAACCTTGTTTTGTGTGTTCACATGAAATATGTAAATACACTAGAACTTGAAGAGAGAATAAGATAACATTACTTCCTTCTATAACAAGAGTCCTTAAACTTGCTCAATGAGTCTCTCAGGAGGCTTCATGTGTCTTGAGGATTTTCTGATTGATTATCCTTGAATCTGAGTTGTTGCCTCAGATAATGGTTTCTCAGCTGTGTGATCAGGTTGTTCAACAGTATCAGTCTTTTGACCTGCTGTGTGATCAGGTTGTTCAACAGTATCAGTCTTTTCACTGTCTGGACCGATTTTCCACTAGTCCATTGGACTGTGGAAAGTGAGGACTTGACGTTGTGTGGACAAAGTCCCACTCTTTGGCAAAGTGTCAGAAACTTGCATTGTAAAACTGTGACATGATTTCCTCACATGTAGGAAGCTTGAAGTGTTCTCTCTTTATTGCTCTGTTTAGATCTCTTGGATCCAGGCAAATTCTGAGCTTTCCATTCTTTTTGTCCACAACGACGAGGGAACTCACCCACTCAGTTGGCTCGTCTATCTTCTGAATCACGTTCAGGCTTTCCATCCTGTCCAACTCTGCCTTCAGTTGCTTTTGAAGAGCAAACGGAATTTTTCTGCATGGATGTATGACCGTTGGCATACTTTTATCTACTCTGATCGTGTGTTCTCCTGGAAGGCAGCCTAGACCCTGAAATAGGTCATTGTACTCTTTCATGAGTTCATCATAGACTGTCTCTCCTTCACTTTCCACAACGAGGACTCTCTTTACCAGGTTCAGTCTCTCACAGGCTATTAAACCTAGTATGGCTTGCACATCCTTTGGCACCACAATTAATGCTAGCATGTGCTCTCTGTCCTTGTGTGTTACTTTGACAATGCATCTTCCTTTCACTGGTATATCAGTACCTGAGTATCCTGTCACTTTCACTTTTATTCCATGTATCTTTGGTCTGGGTCTAATTTTCTTAAAATCAGTCTCTGATATCACATTAACTTGTGCTCCAGTATCCAATTTAAATGGAATGTGTATGTCATTCACTTTTAGTGTCAACATCCAGTCTCTTTTTTCTTTTTTGTTTTCAGACACAACATCCACATAGAACTCCTCTATCTCACTTTCATCTACTGCATGGACCTTGCTTTGTTGCGCTTGGTTCTTACAGCAACGGGCATAATGGTTGTTTTTGTTGCAACTATTGCATGTTTTACCATATGCTGGACACTTTTTTGGTGGATGCTGTGTACCGCATCGACTACATGACTTTCGATTGTCCCTTTCATTTTTGTTCGCTGGCCACGCCTCTTTTTTCACATTGGCGCTCTTTTTGTTAAATGGCTTGTGTCCGTTCTTTCTCACTGCATCCACGTTGCAGCTACTGTCACTGAACAGCTCCTTTGCCTGCGACTTCACAGTCTCTGCAGCCCTACACAGTGCTATGGCTTTTCCCAGGTCTAGATTTTGCTCTCTTAGCAGTCTTTCCCTTAGACCATTATCTGGAATACCACACACCAGTCTGTCTTTTATCAGCGAGTCTGTCAGTCCCCCAAATTCACACGTTTTGCTTCTGTTTCTCAGTTCAGTCACATACTGATCAATAGTCTCTCCCGTTTTCTGTACACATGTGAAAAATCTGTGCCTCTCAAGCGTCACGTTACGTTTAGGTATGCAGTAGGCCTCAAACTGTTCCATTATTTTATCCAGTTTCATTTTGTCTCCATCAGCAGCGAATGTGAAGTTATTATACACCTCCAGCGCTTCATCACCCACGACATGTAAGAACACTGACGCTTTCATTTTATCACTTTTCTCGTCAGCTCCGATTGCCGCTAAATACAACTCCAAACGTTGTTTGAACCTCCTCCAACTTTCAGCCACATTACCTGTCAACTGAAGCTTCGCCGGTGGGTGTATACCTTCCATTTTTCACTTCGTTAGCTATTCTCCAAAGGTAAGTAACGATGTTCTCTTTTGGCTTGCTAATCTGTGGAGAGCTGATTTCGCTGGGTAGCTTTCTTGCCACGACTCCGTTCACTATCTCGTCGAGTTGCTAACTTTAGATTTTTCCTCTTCATCTCTTTCAATCACTTCTGACACCATGTATTGTTTTCTATGTGGGTTCAATGACGACACATTGATGAAAGAGAATGTCTTTTTATCTAAAGTGTGTTCAAGTAAGTTATCAGGTTTATAGGAGACACCATCTTAGAGATCCATCCAAAACTAAACTAAACTGCCTCTCTCACATGCCCTCTGCTGGTCAGGCATAAATAATCAAACAGGCAAATATGCTGGTAAGGCATAATAATCAAACAGGCAAATACCATCACTATTTGCTGATATCATTACATGGAGTGGGACTAATTAGAGAGCTCTTTCAAAGAGCCAGCACAGGCATGACGGGTCGAATGGCCTCCTTCATTCTGTACAATTCCATGATTGTATAAAGCTGAAGAAATCCTTAAAACAGAGATGAGGATATGCCTTTGAGGTTGGTAGAGTGCGTGCTGGGTACAATCTACCAACGCTTATTCATAGAATCATAGTTTGAGCCAGGTCTCTGCTGTTGCCACCATATCATAATCCCATATGTCAACTTGCGCCTGTAGCTCACCGACCTGTATACCTTGTTTCTCTGCTCTGATGCTTTATCTTGGATCCCCTCCTGGATATTGTATCCAGCCCAGAAAACAGTTCTAGTGCCAAGAGTTGGGCAGTTAGCTCGTGCCTCTCAAAAAAGCAATTCCATTGCCAAGAGTTGGTCAGCTATCTCCAGCTTCTCAGAAAGTACTTCCAATGCCAAGAGGTGGCCAACTATCTCCTGCCCCAGCATGAACAGTTCTTGTCCACTTAGACCAACCCCCGTGATCCTGAAAGTTTGCTTGAAGTATAGCGCAAATTTTTGGCTTCAAATTTTTCTCCATAAATATTGGTGAATAAGTGAATTGCAGTGGCAGCTGCTGATCGCTCAAAACACTCGACAGTCAATCTGGAAAGCCTAACTCTAAGCTATCACGTTTTGACAGCTTCCAAAGCTATCCATGTGGGATGCTGAAGGGGATACTGCCCAAAGTACTAGGAAGATTAGTCAGAGTAATGCTCCTTCTGCTTTGTATACCTGACTATAGCGGAATGAATGCTGTATGCCAGCAGAGTTCATTATGACCGCCTCCCCTATACAAAAGACTGTCTTATTAGTTTTCTCGAGATGAGATCCTGGACATCTGTACAGAATGCAAGAGCTAAAAGTGCAATCCGAGGTATATTTTGATCATCAGGCCTCTAGTTCTCATTGCTGTTAGCAGTTTTCACAATATGGTATTGAAACTAAAAACATCTACTTACAAATTTGCTATACAAACTCCCTCAGCACTGCACTGGAGTGTCAGGCTAGCTTTTTGTGCTCAAGTCCCCGGAGTGGGACTTGAACCCACAGCCTTCTGACTCAGAGGCGAGAGAGTGCTACCCACTAAAATACACAGATCATGTAGATGAGATCTATATTGATACTACAGAGCAGTGCAGTTACCTTTCCTTTTAATATATAGAGTAATGGATGGCTGTGGCTAATTTCAAGGCTGCAATTTAGTGGTAGAGTTCAAATATTGTTAAAAGCCATAAAGGTAAATTTTGAGTGGTATATTAACCATTAGCGGAAACACAATTTGGGGCAGAACTTGCGGTCAGTATGACTGCATGCTCTCAGAGTACGCCATCATACCGCCTTTGAAATTGACCACAAGTCTGGGGTTTCCACATACGCTTGCGCACGTGCTAAATCCCGAACTTGTGATCTGTCAAGTTCCAACTTGACCGATCATCCGCTGCGACTGTGAAAGCCTCACGGCTGGCGTGGAGTTGGGCTAATTGCCCACCAACTGCCCAGCAATTATGCATGAAAAGTTTACGGCTGGTGCAAACAGGCACAGGAGCCTGTTTGTACAGTGTAAGGGGAGGGGGGTGGTTAGCTGTCCATTTTGTTTCAATATTCAGCATAGCGTTTGCATTGCCATACAAACACTGCCATTACTTTGTATTGTTCTCACTCTGCTGACCATCCCTCTGATTATGAATTATTCCCAGCCACCAGACTTTTTGCATAATGAAGTAATTGGATATTATTGAAACAAGGTTTGCTGCCTAATATTTCTTTGCCGTACCTCGCTTTGAATAATTGTTGTTTTCATTTGTTTCACTCTGTGTAAGTAAAACTGGACAGTGCCTCGAAAAGGGATCCATGCTTATTTTACAAAAAATATTCCTTGCCAGTTTAGCTTGAGTGCTATAATGATTATCATTATTGCTTACAGTGGGAGTGATAAACCATCTATTCAAATCAATATTCACGGCGTTTCAATTTAAAATTTGATTGATGCCGGGCATCGTGCATTTCTGTTTCCTGATTGGAGCACCGCCCCACGCGATCCCAGGTACACTTCCGCACACGATGCGCCCCTGGGATCCGTGGGCCGCTACGCTGCGCTCAACTCCGCAGCGAAACAACGCAAGTTTTCGAAGGAGGCCTCACACCAGGTAAGTATGGATTTCTTTCGGAGGTTGGCAGCACGCTCCTTAGTTACACCGCCGACCGCAATTTCAGGGCCAATACTATATATGAACCTGAAACCACTTCTTGGAATTTATTTATTAAAATAAATATATGTACGTGGATTATATTAGATGCCAGTAATCAACTGGAGAGGATGGCTGAGCAAATTTTGAATGATTAGCCAAGCATGGAGTGCACTGAGCACGGCAACTGATTTGATAGTTGCTGTTGTTGGGGCTCAAGTAGAATAAAATTACCCCGTTAATTCTACAGTGTAGATAAGAGGAGAATGATTTCAAGTCTGGTAAATTCAGATTACATTGATTAGGTATTCAAATTTCACTCTCAAAATTTATGATATTATTTGAACCCCTTGATCATCTTCCTGCCATCCAATCGTTCCCTTATAGACAATTATCACTAATGTATATTGTTACATTTGTGTGTGTGTGTGTGTGTGTGATTTCCTTCGCTCCCACCAATGGCAACCGTTCCTTCAGCTGTCTTGGCCCGAATCTCTGGAATTCCCTCCCTAACCCTCTCCACCTCTCTGTATCTCTCTCCTCTTTTAAGGCGCTCCTTGAAACTACTTATTTGACGAAGCATTTGGTCACCTGTCCTAATATGTTCTCCGCAGATCCTCAAATCGCTCACTAGATTGAAAATATGTTATCGCAGTCATTAAAAGTGCTTTGCTCTTAACCAAAACCATTCCATGCCCAACTTCGATAGGGCCTACTTGTTCCAGCACAGCAAAGGATCCGTGCACACAGTTCGTGCCGGCCTGCTGGCTCTAGCCAATATCTAGCCCGTATTAACCTTCCACTCGAACGCAAACCACTGCTGTAAATTTCTTTTTGCTTTATTAATTTTTTAAACATCTACAGTGACGACTAACATGGCATTCACTAATCTGAGGGATGACACACAGTATACTACCACACTGCGCACAATGATACCCAGTATACTACCACACTGTGCACGATGACACCCAGTATACTACCACACTGAGCACGATGACACCCAGTATACTACCACACTGTGCACGATGACATCCAGTATACTACCACACTGTGCACGATGACATCCAGTATACTACCACACTACGCACGATGACACCCAGTATACTACCACACTACGCACGATGACACCCAGTATACTACCACACTGTGCACGATGACAACCAGTATACTAGCACACTGCGAATGGTGACACCTAGTATACTACCACACTGTGCATGATGACACCTAGTATACTACCACACTGCGCACGCTGACACCTAGTATACTAACACACTGAGCATGATGACATACAGTATACTACCACACTGTGCACGATGACACCCAGTATACTACCACACTACGCACGATGACACCCAGTATACTAACACATTGTGCACGATGACACCCAGTATACTACCACACTGTGCACGATGACACCCAGTATACTACCACACTGCAGATGATGACACCCAGTGTAATACCACACTGTGCACAATGACAACCAGTATACTACCACACTGTGCATGATGATACCCAGTATACTACCACACTGCGCACGATGATACCTAGTATACTACCACACTGCGCACGATGATACCCAGTATACTACCACACTGTGCACGATGACACCCAGTATACTAGCACACTGTGCACGATGACACCTAGTATACTACCACACTCTGCACGATGATACCCAGTATACTACCACACTGCTCACGATGACACCCAGTATACTACCACACTGCGCACGATGACACACAGTATACTACCACAGTGCGCACGATGACACCAAGTATACTACCACACTGTGCACGATGATACCCAGTATACTACCACACTGCGCACGATGATACCCAGTATACTACCACACTGCGCACGAAGATACCCAGTATACTACCACACTGCACGAGATGACACCCAGTATACTACCACACTGTGCACGATGACACCCAGTATACTACCACACTCTGCACGATGATACCCAGTATGCTACCACACTGCGCACGATGACACCCAGTATACTACCACACTGTGCACGATGACACCCAGTATACTAACACACTCTGCACGATGACACCCAGTATACTACCACACTCTGCACGATGATACCCAGTATACTACCACACTGCGCACGATGACACCCAGTATACTACCACACTCTGCACGATGATACCCAGTATACTACCACACTGCGCACGATGACACCCAGTATACTACCACACAGTGCACGATGACACCCAGTATACTAGCACACCGTGCACGATGATACCCAGTATACTACCACACTGCACACGATGATACCCAGTATACTACCACACTGAGCACGATGTTACCCAGTATACTACCACACTGCGCACAATGATACCCAGTATACTACCACACTGTGCACGAAGATACCCAGTATACTACCACACTGCGCACGATGATACCCAGTATACTGCCACACTGCGCACGATGACACCCAGTAGACTACCACACTGTGCATGATGACACCCAGTATACTACCACACTGTGCACGATGACAGCCTGTATAATACCACACTGCGCACGATGATACCCAGTATACTACCACACTACACACGATGATACCCAGTATACTAACACACTGCGCACGATGACACCCAGTATACTACCACACTGTGCACGATGACACCCAGTATACTACCACACTGCGCATGATGTTACCCAGTATAATACCACACTGCGCACGATGTTACCCAGTATACTACCACACTGTGCACGATGACACCCAGTATACTACGACACTGTGCATGATGACACCCAGTATACTACCACACTGCGCACGATGACACCCAGTATACTACCACGCTCTGCACGATGTTACCCAGTATACTACCACACTGCGCACGATGACACCCAGTATACTACCACACTGTGCATGATGACACCCAGTATACTAACACACTGCGCACGATGTTACCCAGTATACTACCACACTGCGCACGATGTTACCCAGTCTACTACCACACTGCGCACGATGATACCCAGTCTACTACCACACTGTGCAAGATTGTACGTGTCTTAAGCTTGTTTATTTTAAAAGTCATTAACGTGAACCGATATATTAATGGATGCCTTACATTTGATGAGCAGCCTACTCGTGCTGTCTGCTGACTCACACTCATCAGATATTCTCGCTGCTGTGATCCCAGAATCTCTTTGCACATTCCAGCCATTCACAAAAACTAAACGTCTCAACATCAAATACCAGCCAATTGTTAATTAGTGATCAAGGTCAATGATCAAACCGCAGGCACCCGCTAAAAAAAATTGCAGTCCATTTCCTGACTGAAGCCTATTACAACCAAACAAGATATAGAAGCTGTGAGTCCAGCCACAAGTCTTCCAACTTTAAACTGTTTCATTCTACAGTGACATCTCTTTTTCAAATGCTCCTATACAGACACAAATATATGTCCCTGCCACACCAACAAGAAAGGTTTCTCCAGTGAGATTACAAGAAAGGAACATTTGCCTTCATAAACTCTGACTTGGCCATAAATCTGTTGCATGTATCTGTCCTGCTTTCTAGTCCACTCATCCATCAATCCCATCCTTGCTGACTGACATTGACTCCTTAGCCTCCAATGCATTAAATTCAAAATACTTATTTCAGTTGACAAATCCCTCCATTGCCGTGTCTCTCCCTGAACCTGTATTCTGCTCCCAATCTCTATCTCTTCCTGTATACTCCATTCCTCCAACTCCATCCTCCTGTGCATCCTCCAGCTGCTCCCACACCACCACTGGGGACTGAACCATCACCTATCTCCGTCCTACACTCCAGAATTTCTTCCATAAATCTCTCTTTCTCTCCATCTCTCTCACCACCTTCTGAAACCTCCTCAAGACCCATCTGTTTGACAAAGCTGTCGGTCACCTGTCCTAATCTTTCACATCTTGGCTCTGCGTCCCTTTTTCTTGCATCTATTTGTGAAGTGCCTTGGGATTTAAAGGTGCTATATACTTAAAGGTGCATCCACCTAGATGGACAAGGGCAGCAGGTGCATGGGAACACCACCACCTCCAAGTTCCCCTCTGTTACATCCGTGAATAATTGAGACACGGATAGCAGGAGTGAACAAAGTAAGTCTTTACTGGTGGAAGTCAATAGTGAAACTAAAAACACAGAGGCTCAATAGCGCCTTTTATACAGGGGTGGTGACTGCTGGTACTGCAGTCTGAGACCAGTTATTCTCTTAAAGGTACATACACAACAATTCCTCCCCTTTTAGATAAACAGTACATAACATTCATTTAACAACTAAATGATAACTAGTTACAATCACAATTACTGTTGCTAGATATATTGGTTAAGTTTAAGCAATTATAAGTTCAGTCTTTGAGGAGGCTTCCTGATTCTGTCTGGATAACGCCTCTTTGGGGTATCAAGTTCTTCTGGCAATGTTGAGTCGGGATCAATGTCGTTGCTTGGTTCATCTGCTTCCAATATTACCGGCTCTGCGGTAGCTGCAATTGGAACGTCGATTTCATTACCAGGTGTATCAGATCGTGGTGTGGAGTTGACGTTTTCCCGTGACTCTAGAATCTGGTCAGCATGGCGTCTTACAATGCTCTCCCCAACGTCCACGGCATACATGAGAGGTCCTTGTCGCGTACAAATCGTTCCTGGCTGCCATTTCTCAGTGCGGTAGTCCCGGGCCAAAACTGGTTGACCTATCTTAAAACTCCTGGTCGGCCTTTCATTCATATTCTGAAACTGCCTGTTCTCCACATCTCTTCGGACGTTTGGCTTAACCAAATCCAAGCGGCATCGTAGTCTTCGATTGAAGAACATCATGGCTGGAGTTTGGTTGGTAACCGCATGTGTCGCATTCCGGTAGGCAAACAAGAAGTTGTCCACCTTGTGTTGTAGGGGTATATCTTCATTACACATTGCCTTGATAGCCTTCTTGAATGTTTGGACAAACTTCTCGGCCAATCCATTAGTGGCTGGATGATATGGGGCAGATGTGTAATGCTTAACACCATTGTTCTTTAAGAACCTCCGGAACTCTTCAGACACAAACTGTGGTCCATTGTCAGAGCAAATCTGTTCAGGCAGCCCATTCCTGGTGAATATGGTTCATAAAACTGTGATAGTTTTTTCCGTGGTAGTTGAGGACATTTTTATTACTTCTGGCCACTTTGAATGTGCATCCACCGCAATTAAAAACATCGAGTCCATGAAGGGACCAGCAAAATCAATGTGCACCCTTTGCCATGGAGATGAGGGCCACTCCCATGGATGCAGAGGAGCTTGTGGTGGGGCGTTTTGGACCTTCTGGCATCCTGCACAGCTCTTGGTCATCTCTTCGATTTCTCTATCGATTCCCAGCCACCACACAAACGCTCTGGCTAAGCTCTTCATTTTTACCCCACCCAGATGACCCTCATGAAGCTCATTGAGCACTCTATCCGTCAACTTAGGTGGAATTACTACTCTGGATCCACACATCAAGGTTCCTCTGCAAACTGACAGCTGTTCTCTTCTCGGCGAGAATGCTGGCAGCAGTGGTTCGCCATGTGCTGGCCATCCCTTCACCGTTAAATCATAGACCCGTGATAGTGTCGGGTCATTCCGTGTTTCCTTTTCTATGTTTGCATTCGTCACAGGAAGACATTCGACTATGGTCGAGTGGAATAACTCCATTGGATCCACTGCAAGGTCTTCTTCTTCCACCGTCGGCAACGGTAGACGTGACAATCCATCAGCATTTCCATGCTGTTTAGTTCCTTTGTACTCGATGTCATATTGGTGTGCCCCTAGGAAAAGGGACCATCTCTGCAGCCGTTGTGCTGTCATTATCGGTACGCCCTTCTGAGGGTTGAAAATGGAGACAAGAGGTTGATGATCGGTTAGTAGAGTAAATTTTTGACCGTGCAGGTAGTGATTGAACTTCTTCACCCCCCACACTAGGCTGAGGGCCTCTCTGTCAATCTGGGCATAGTTACGCTCGGCAGAAGTTAACGAGCGTGACGCAAAAGCTATCGGCCTCGCTAAACCATCAAGGAATTTACGTGACAGTACCGCCCCAATGCCGTAGGGAGACGCATCACACGCCAGTCTGATCGGCAGTGCTGGGTTGTAGTGAGCCAATACTTCTCTTGAAGTGATTAAGTCCTTACTCTTCTGAAAGGCCCGCTTACAGTCATTGCTCCATTTCCATGCTACTCCCGTTCGTAGCAGGGCGTTCAGTGGGTACAGGATTGTCAACAAATTCGGCATAAACTTATGCTAGTAATTCACCAATCCGAGGAATGACCTCAGTTGCGACACATTTTTAGGCGCTGGGGCCTTAACAACCGCTTCAATTTTGCCAGGGGACTTATGTAACCCCTGTTCATCAATCACGTGGCCACAATACGATATCTGTTTCTTAAAAAATTCGCACTTGGGGCGGTTGGCTCGTAGCCCATGTTCCCGTAGTCTCGTGAGCACCTGTTCTAGGTTAAGGTGTTCACTGTCATCTTCACCTGTCACAAGGATGTCGTCCAAGTAACACTGAGTCCCCGGAATCCCTTGCAGGACTTGTTCCATCACTCTTTGCCATAACGCCGGAGCCAATGCTACTCCGAATACCAATCGATGATACTGGTAAAGACCTTTGTGAGTGTTTATCGTGAGATACTTCCTAGAGGACTCCTCAACCTCCATCTGCAAATATGCTTGTGCTAGGTCAATTTTTGTAAAACGCTTCCCTCCAGACAGTGAGGCGAAGATGTCTTCTATCCTTGGAAGAGGATATTGTACTGTGTGAAGGACCGGGTTCACCGTCACCTTGAAATCCCCACAGATGCGAATCTTCCTTGGCTCCCCGGACTTATTGCTTAACGTTTTCTTCATGACAGGAACGATGGGTGTCGCACACTCGCTCCAGTCGACCTTAGACAACACGCCCGCCTTCTCCAGATTCTCCAGCTCTGCCTCGACGGCTGGGCGAATTGCATATGGTACCGGTCTTGCTTTGAAAAACTTGGGAACTGCATTCTCTTCTATTTTTATCGAGGCGGTTAGGCCTTTAAGCGTGCCCAGTTCTTGTTGAAATACCTCTTTGGCGTTAGCTAAGATTGTTGACAATCGTCCAGGAGTGACGTCTTCATCTTTTTTACCGTCCACCGTCATTGCATGAATGGAGTGCCAATCTAAGTTTATCTTCCTGATCCATTCCCGTCCCAATAACGGTGGTCCACCATTTGGCAGTATGTAGAGATACAATTTCCGTATTTTCTTGCCGTTGTATTCGACAGGCACCCTTATTTTTCCTCTGGGGTATACTTTTTGCCCCGTATACGTCGTCAAGACGATGGATGTCTCTCTCAAGGGTATGTGTGAAAATAGCCACTCGTAGTCTCGTCGATTCATGACGGTTAGCGCTGATCCTGTATCCAATTCCATTTTAACTTGGGACCCTGCTATCGTGAGGGTGACCCAAATGGTTCGGTGATCCTCTTTTGCGATTACATTGTGAAGTTGGAGACAGCTTAGTCTCCTGTTCCCAGATTCACTATCGCTCATCTGGTCTTCGGAACTACTGTCCGTCATCTTTTGTACTTTCTTGTACGGTTCCTTAGTAGCCTTTTTGTTGTCGCTGGTCTTCTTCCCAGACCTGCAAACTCGTGCAATGTGTCCCATCTTCCCGCATTGCCTGCATATTTTGTCTTTGGACCAGCAGTCCTTCTGGCCATGGTTAGTTCTGCCGCAGCGATAACATTTTGCAAATCCCCGTGTCATTTCGTGGGTGCCGTATTCCTGTGGTTTTTGTTGAATTTCTGCAGCTCCCCTGGCTGCTGCTTCATACGATACTGCCACGCTGAAAGCCTTATCTAGCGTCAGCTCTTTCTCTGAGAGTAACTTCTTCTGTGTTCCTTCACTCAGGAGTCCACAGACAAATTTGTCCCGTAGGGTATCTGCCAGTCCTGCTCCGAACTGGCAGTGCTTTGATAGCTTGCGTAGTTCCGTAAGATACTCAGCATTGCTCTCATCTTTGTGCTGAGTTCTCCTGTGGAATTTAAATCTTTCTGCTATCAACAGCGGTGCAGGGTTTAAGTGTTCCTGTAGGACAGCAACAATTTCGTTAAAACTCTTCACCTTCGGTTTGACTGGAGTAATCAGGTCCCGCAATAGGCCGTACGTTCTAGCGCCCATTAAGTTTAGCAATATGGATGCCTTTTTCCCCTCCGCTATTTCGTTTGCCTCGAAATATACCTCGACTCTTTCCACATACGTGGTCCAGTCCTCTATTGTATTATCAAAAGCAGTGATACAGCCAGTCTTCGGCATCTTGCAAATGTAAAATGGCGCCTCCCGCGCTTTGCCTTCTTCCCCGATTTAACAAAATGGCACCTCCCGCGCTTTGCCTTCTTCCCCGCTGTTGTTAGCGCTGCTTTGCACGGTTTCTTGCGCGTTTAATGTTGATTTTTTCTTCTTTTATTATTTTCCCGTCGTGGAGCGGACCCTCTGGGACACTCCCCTCCCTCTTCTTAGGTCTGAACGCTGCCTGGATTCGAAGCACCGGCTGCGCCCTGTGTGCTCCACCCTCTCTCTCTCTCTTTGCTTCCCGACTCGCTGCCTGGCCCCGTTGAAAAGCCACCCGATTGAGCTTCAGCCCGCCGCAGCCCAGGAAGGATCAGTGCACTACCTGCCACCAGCCCGATTAGCTGGGAAACCACAGACCGAGGAACCAAGCCTGGCTCTGGACAGTCTCTCCTGCAAGTTTCCAATCCGATGATTTGGAGGGCGGTTGCCCACGGTCGACGCCCGTTTCTCGAGTTTCTTTGGATTTTATTATTTTTTTTTCTTTCTTCTGGCTTCGACCTTCAATAACGTCGTCTGAGGTGCTGCCGAGTTGCAGGTAAGTTCGTTTCTTACTCGTCGCCAGCGTTACGTCCGTGAATAATTGAGACACGGACAGCAGGAGTGAACAAAGTAAGTCTTTACTGGTGGAATTCAATAGTGAAACTAAAAACACAGAGGCTCAATAGCGCCTTTTATACAGGGGTGGTGACTGCCGGTACTGCAGTCTGAGACCAGTTATTCTCTTAAAGGTACATACACAACACCCTCCAAGTCACACACCATCCTGACTTGGAAATATATTGCCGTTCCTTCATCGTCGCTGGGTCAAAATCCTGGAACTCCCTCCCTAACAGCACTGTGGGAGTACCTTCACCACACGGACTGCAGATGTTCAAGAAGGCGGCTCACCACCACCTTCTCAAGGGCAACTAGGGATGGGCAATAAATTCTGGGTCTTGCCAGCGACGCCCAGTTCCCATGAATGAATAAAAATATATATAAACGGAAGTTGCAGCTGATGCCACAGTAGTTCATAAATACACAAGAAAAGTCCATGCCCATCAACTCAGCTACGAAAGAATGGATAGATCTGAACAATTATTTAAGGATAATGCCATCTAACAGATTACAATTTGGTACAAGCAGTCGGACATTTACTTTTACCTATTTAAGCTGAGTACGTAAAATGTCTATGCGGTCCATCGCACTGTAAAACAGGCTCATTATTGTAATGTGTTGATCTCACATGCAACACTGCTCCAAGCCTCCAAGTTGAATGTCCTGTGAAAGTACTTACCGAGCCACAGAATGTGAAATTCTGTGGAACTTGATTGGCAGCCACTTCCAAAAGCTTTCAGACAACAGAACAGAAGGCTGGAACCCAAAGATAGCACGATGTGTGTTACCCAAGAGGTTTCAGGTTCAAGCTGCTCCTCAGAAAATAACTTGGGCTCAAGATGTTGCTCTGCAGTGTACCAACTCAACAAAACTAGGCTGCTCTTCAACATGATCCAGGCAAAGGAAGAGGCTTCATTTCCTTGTTGAAAGGACGAACAGCTACAGAATAAGACCTTGATAAATTGTACTCCAATGTATCTGGTAATGTTGTGTAACTGCAGTTATAATTATGAATCACATATTAGAAACACAGAAAAATAGGAGCAGGAGTAGGCCATTCGGCCCTTCGAGCCTGCTCCGCCATTCAATATGATCATGGCTGATCCTCTATCTCAATACCATATTCCCGCTCTCTCCCCATACACTTTGATGCCTTTTGTGTCTAGAAATCTATCTCTCTCCTTCTTAAATATATTCAGTGACTTGGCCTCCACGGCCTTCTGTGGTAGAGAATTCCACAGGTTCACCACCCTCTGAGTGAAGAAATTTCTCCTCATCTCAGTCCTAAATGTCCTACCCCGTATCCTGAGACTGTGACCCCTCGTTCTAGACCCACCCAGCCAGGGGAAACATCCTCCCTGCATCCAGTCTGTCTAGCCCTGTCAGAATTTTATAGAATTTTGACAAGAATTGGATTCCACACATGCTTGTCACTAATTCGCCCTCTCTCCTCTGAAGGCATAAGGCTGGATTTTGTCAATGGGGATGTGATGAAGGCGGTGTAGTGTATGTACTTTGCAGAAGGAACTATATTCTGCAGCCCCTGTATACTGCAGTACCAGTAGTGACCACCCCTGTATATAAGCCTGTGTAGTAACTTTGCATAGTAGTTCCAGTTTTGTCTCCACTCAGTAAACACCTGTTGTAACCAACTCCTGCAGTCTGTGTCTCAATTACACACAGACATAACACTGGCGACGAACAGATCCGAACTTACCTACAGTTCTGCACCACCTCATGGGGATCCATCCCTGAAGCGAAGTTGTTAGAGGTCGAGGCCAGAAGGAAAAAAAAAGAAAAAAAAACAAACAGAAGAAACGGGCGTCGACCGTGGGCAACCGCCACTGATTCATCGGATTTGAAGATTTGCTCCGACAATGGACCACATTTTGTGTCTGAAGAGTTCCGGAGGTTCTTAAAGAACAATGGTGTTAAGCATTACACATCCGCCCCATATCATCCAGCCACCAATGGATTGGCTGAGAGGTTCGTTCAAACATTCAAGAAGGCTATCAAGGCAATGTGTAATGAAGATATACCCCTACAACACAAGGTGGATAACTTCTTGTTTGCCTACCGGAATGCGACACATGCGCTTACCAACCAAACTCCAGCCATGATGTTCTTCAATCGAAGACTACGATGCCGCTTGGATTTGGTTAAGCCAAACATCAGAAGAGATGTGGAGAACAGGCAGTTTCAGAATATGAATGAAAGGCCAACCAGGAGTTTTAAGATAGGTCAACCAGTTTTGGCCCGGGACTACCGCACAGAGGGCTAGATTTTCAGTATAGACAGTTTTGGGGCGCTAACCTTAGCGCCCGCCCGAAGTTAGCGCCCGCCCCAAAGTAGCGCCCCGTTGCCGGAAATTCAGTGGCTTCGCCCTAAGAGAGTGGTGGAGCGCTAAAAGAGGCGTTGCACTCCTACCTTTAGGCGCTAAGCCGGCGGTCCAGAGGGATAGCGCCCAGGCGGGGCGCAGCACGGGTGCGGTCATTTTTGCACTGACAGCAGACCCCGTGGTGCCGACCAGCTCTTAAAGGGGGAAGGGACGAATTGGTCTGCTGCCACGCCCTGCACACTGCAGCCTTGCAAAGAGGCCTCAACACTACTGCTCAGCCCCAGGGAGTCATGGCAACGCCAGAGAAGGCCCGTCAGCGTGCCCTGCGCTTCTCAGAGGGTGATCTGGACATAATGGTCACAGCTCTGGAGGTGAGGCGCAAGATCTTGTTTCCAGAGAGTGGGAGGAATCCAACCCACCATGACTACACCAAAGCCTGGAAGCAGATCGCCCAGAGGGTGACGTTCACCGGCGAGGCCCCCAGGACCCACAAACAATGCCGTAAGAAATACAACGATCTGACCAGGATTGTGAGGGTGAGTAGCCTTTCCAGTCTCCTCCTCATTCTTGCATGTACACCTGACATGATGGGCAAAGGGACCTGAAAGTCCTATTGGCCAGCCCTCAGCCAGCAGCATTGGGACAGTCATGAGCATCAAATGGCCATTCGGCACTCTACACTTTGGCCAAGCTATTCCACCATGTGAGGCAGTGCACAGTACATCAGGGCTTCACTCTGTCCAAGCTATTCCACCATGGGAGGCAGTGCACACTACATCAGGGCTACACTTTGGCCAAGCTATTCCACCATGGGAGGCAGTGCACACTACATCAGGGCTTCACTCTGTCCAAGCTATTCCACCATGGGAAGCAGTGCACAGTACATCAGGGCTTCACTCTGTCCAAGCTATTCCACCATGGGAGGCAGTGCACACTACATCAGGGCTACACTTTGGCCAAGCTATTCCACCATGGGAGGCAGTGCACACTACATCAGGGCTTCACTGCGCACTTACAGCCCGTCCTTTCTCTTGCAGGCTAAAGTAGCGTTTAATCGCCAGGCCCGTGCCAGGGGTGGCCGCGCCAAGCTGCAGAAGCTCACTCGGCTGGAGGAGCGCGTGTGTGTGCTCATGGGAGCCCGTGTGATTGTCCCCACAGCGTGCGGTGTATCCGACCCTCCACTGCCCGGCAATGGTAAGGACCTCGCCTTTTGGCCCTCTCGCGTCGCACTGGCCCATCCGAGCTACCTCCTTTGCCACTGTCCCACCAATGCGCTGAATCCCACCAGTCCTAACTCCCTCGCTGATGCCGTCTCCTCACTCTGAAGCTACTCTTGTGCATTCCTGCTTTCAGCTGGTGACGACCAGGACCCTGAGGCTGCCAGTGACAGCACCTCCGACCAGGAGGAGGAGGAGGAGCAAGCCGGACCTTCGGGGGAACAGTCACGTCCCGCAGGAGAGGAGGAAATGCTTGACACCTCCTCACTGGACGAGTGCCTGGAGGAACTGTCGCAGGGCAATGCAGCTTCTGGGACCAGTGGCGTCCAGCCACCCAGCAGCCGTGCGCGTGGCCCGCGGCCTTCCCCCCAAAGGGGGGAAGGATCAGAGGGGAGTGCTGCTGCTCGGCACACTCGCCGTCACCAACGTGGCAAGGGTCCCCTAGTTCGGCCCCCTCCTCCCCAGCGGGAGAGTCGCGACTCCAGTCCGGACACCTTCACTTCGGAGGAGGTGCGGAAGCTGGATAAGATGGCCGACGACTCGGACCGGCGCCACACGGAGCTCATGAGCGTGGTGGGGCGCATGCCTGAGGCCATCGAGTCGCTGGCGACCAGTGTGCGCGAGTTCGGGGCAGCAACTGCCGCGACTGGCCGCATGCTGACTGATGCCGTCAAGACCCTGGCGGATGTGATGCGCGCGCACACCAGGACCACAGGGCCACTCACTGCTGCCACACGCGCTGTCTCAGGCAGGCATCGCCAGGGCAGGCGCCGCGCTGGACCATCCCAGCAAGCCGCCCGTCGGCTGATTGCTGCGGATCCTGCAGTGCGGGCCCGGCCGAGTGCCACCGCACCACAGCACCAGCCAGCGCATCCCAGACGCCAGCTGGCCCACATTGCGCCATCCGTCGCCGCCATTCCCCCTCTGGGGCGTCAACGGCAAGCGGCTGCAGCTGATGGTGGCCAGGCTCAGGTGCGCCACTCAGCAGACGGCCCCTCGAGGCCCAAACGCCGTGTAGGCCGCCCCCCAGCGGCATCTGGCGGAAGGGCATCTGAGCCTCAGGCGCCTTCCCCCAGCCTCGCAGCAGCCACTGGGCAGAGCTTGCGAAGGAGCAGCAGGCAGGGCAGGGGAGGCAAAATGCTGGCCAAGGTCTCGCCCTCGCGGGCCACTCAGTAGAGGGTGTGGGCAGCTTTCCTTTAATATGGCGGTGGCCATCTTTATTTTGCCCATGGTTGTGCTTTTGGAGGGCTTATGTTTTGCGTTAGGCCGACGTTGAGGCCCGGTTTCAATAAAGGTGGAGTGGCTCCTCCCCAGTTTGTGCGAGTGAGTCGTTTGTTGGGCTTTTTGTGGGGCCCGTTTATTGTTTTTGGGGATTCATGTGGGAAGGGCTTTTCATTTTTGTGCAATAAAAAATTATCTTTATTCATGCAGTCTCCATGGTTGTTCTTCTTAGTGTTTGTTGGCTTCGCCGGCTGAGGGCTTGCGGAGCGGCTGCATTCATCTTCCCTCATGGCCCCTGGCCATTCCCTGACAGGGGGCTTAGAAGTACCGTGTAATAAGGTGGCGTCGTGCGGCCCTTGGCCCTGGTCGCTCCCTCCTGGGAACGTACTCCTGCTCCTCCTCCTCCTCCTCATGCTCCTCCTGCTCCTCCTCCTGAGGTGCTGGTCCAACGTCAGGTGGCAGTGCCTGAGTCCTGCGGATAGCCAGGTTGTGTAGCATGCAGCAAACCACCACAAATTGGGAGACCCGGTCCGGCGAATACTGGAGAGCTCCTCCGGAGCGATCAAGGCAGCGGAACCGCTGCTTGAGGACCCCAATAGTTAGCTCGATGATGTTGCGGGTGGTTTGATGGCTCTCGTTGTAGGCCTCTTCAGCAGCGGTCCTGGGCGCGCGAAGCGGGGTCATGAGCCAGGTGCACAAAGGATAGCCTTTGTCCCCGATGAGCCATCCTCTTGGGGAAGGCTGTGCCTGGAACATGTCATGCACAGTACTCTGCCGCAGGATAAAGGCATCGTGGCTGCTGCCTGGGAAGCTGGCATTGACTGCCATGATGCGCTGCTTGTGGTCACAGACCAGCTGCACATTCAGAGAATGGTAGCCCTTCCTGTTGCGATACTGCTCGCCATGCTCCAGAGGGGCCCGCAAAGCCACATGCGTACAGTCAATGGCGCCCTGCACCAAGGGGAATTCCCCGAGTCTGGCAAATCCCAATGCGCGCTGATGCTGGCTCTCGAGGGCCATGGGGAAGGAGATGAATTGGCTTCTCCTTCTGAACAGTGCTTCGGTCACATGGCGGATGCAGCGATGCGCGCCATACTGGGAGATGTTTGCTATGTCCCCAGCAGCGTATTGGAAGGAGCCGGTGGCATAGAAGTTCAATGCCACCGTCACCTTCACTTCCACCGACAGAGACGTCCTGCACCTGAGCTTTGGCCGCAGATCTCGGCGAAGCAGGTGGCAGATCTCTGCAATCACCTCCTTTCGGAATCGGAGCCTTCTAACACATCGCGCGGCACTCATGTTTAGGTAGGAGCGCTGCTGGCGGTATAGCCTGACTGGGTAAGGCCTACGTGGCCGACACCTGTAGCCCCCTCTGCCTCTAGCCAGGGCTGCCCCTCTCACAATGCGTCTGCGAGCCCTACAGATATGGCGCTGCAGCTGCGCGTTGGCACCCCATGCAGCCCCCATCAAATCCTGGCAAACAGTCTAATTTCCAAATGGCCACTTGCAGCGCTATTGCCTGAGTCCAAAAATACCTGGCTCTTGCTGCTTGAAACCAGTTAGCTATCCTCCTTGTTGTGTCTCCAGAAATGCGTTGCACAAGACTGTTTTCTGAAAAAAGGATGGCCTTTATACTGGAGAGGACGTTCCCTTTAATTAGCGCCCCCCGGGGCCCGCGCTGGTTGTGTTGCGTTCCTTTTTCCAAATGCTCCGGCCGCCCGCCGCACAATGGGGCGGTCCGACTGAAGTTTGCAATCGGGGCGGCCAAAGGGCGTTGCACGAGGATGTGACGTCATTTTCTGCGCGCGCATCCGGGCGGGCGCTAAACTTTGCGCCGGCGCTAACGGGCAACTTAATTTGGGGCGGAGCGCAAACTGCGCTGCGCCCGGGCGCTACACGCATAGCGCCCGGAAATCACTTCTCTTAAGGCGCTAACTGCTGGCGCAAGCTACTGAAAATCTAGCCCAGAGAAATGGCAGCCAGGAACGACCTGCACACGGCAAGGACCTCTAATGTATACCGTGGACGTTGGAGAGAGCATTGTAAGACGCCATGCTGACCAGATTCTAGAGTCACTGGAAAACTTCAAATCCACACCACGATCCAATACACCTGGTGATGAAACCGAAGTACCAATTGCATCAACCTCAGAATCGGTGATATTGGAAGCAGACGAACCAAACAACGACGTTGATCCCAAATCAACTTTGCCAGAAGAACCTGATACCCCAAAGAGGCGTTATCCAGACAGAATCAGGAAGCCTCCTCAAAGACTGAATTTATAATTGCTTAACTTCAGCTAATGTATATAGCAACTGTAATTGTAAATATGTTATTTAATTATTAATCGAATGTTATGTACTGTTTAGCTAAAAGGGGAGGAATTGTAGTGTATGTACTTTGCAGAAGGAACTATATTCTGCAGCCCCTGTATACTGCAGTACCAGTAGTGACCACCCCTGTATATAAGCCTGTGAAGTAACTTTGCATAGTAGTTCCAGTTTTGTCTCCACTCAGTAAACACCTGTTGTAACCAACTCCTGCAGTCTGTGTCTCAATTACACACGGACATAACAGGCGGGACTCCCACTTTTTGGGTTGTAGTCCCGCCTCCATCGATTTGTGGCCAACCCACGCTATTTTCCCTTGATTGACCTTGTTAAGCCCACCCAGTGGGCTCAGCAGGCCAATTAAGGGGCACCTGGTTACTGGTGACATCAGTGATTGACATTTCATCTGTCAAGAGCGTTTGACAGATGAAAAATCAGCGTTTGACAGCTCTGTGAACCTGTCAAACACTGACAATCTGTCTTCTAACTTGAGTCCTTCTATTCAGACTCAGTTAGAAAGCTCTCCAGACCAGAAAGCAGAACGCTACAGTTTTTGACATTTCAGTGGCCATTCTGCTTTCTGTGCCGGTGAACTGAGGGACTCCCGAGAACTGAAGGAAGGAAGCCTGCAAGAGAAAGTAAAGGTAAGTAAAACTTATTAAAACACTTTACACTTACCTCACACACTTACCTCTGCACACATGCACCCATCACTCACTTGCACAACGGACATCTCGACCCCTCCAACCCCTGCAGACCGACGGTCCACCTCGCTAACTTGGCGTGGTTCGGAGCCATCGGGAAGCCCACACTTCAGGGCTAAAAATAGGGATTAGGCAAAAAACTGCTTGTTAATTACCTGTTAACAGGCAGTTAATTGGCACTAATCCCCTTCCTGCCTCGGGGAGGCAGCGCCCAGCACAGGTCGGATACCCGCCTCCTGGGACATTGGCACGGAGTCGGGTTGGGGGCGGGATGGGTTCATGCCCCCCGATTTTGCAATTTTCCCACCACTCCCGCCTCCAAGCCCGCCTCCACGGGGCTTGGAAAATTCAGACCATTGACTCTTTTGCTTCCACAGGAACGAAGCCCCCTCAGGGACCTTACCCACAATCCGTTTTTCATACGTGAGTCTTGACAAGAGTGTCACGGCATTCTAATTGATGGCAGGGGTAGAGGATCAGAGCGGAGCCAAGTCTTCTGCTTGTCCAATGCTCACACATTCATATTTCTATCAGGGATTGCCCGAAAGCAAATCGGGGATGGAAATCCTGCATATTTCTATTCCTCGTCTACCCAGGGATGCAGAAGCCAATTGTAGAATCCCCATCCTCTCCCTGGCTAAGACCAGGGGTAGAATTTTGGATCTTTTTGGTTTGTACAGCTCAAATACTCACTGGATAAACATTTCCATGATGTTGTGGGAGGGAGTTCGGAAAAGAGCGAGGCACAAGATTCTCGGGCTCTAAGTTATGAAGGGAGGGTTACAGAACTTGTTTCAATAAGAGAAAAGTCTTTAAAGCACTGAGGGGACTGGGCAATAGATCAATAGGTTATTTAATTTATATAATGGGCCGGATTTTCCGATCGGAGGCTTCCTGCGTGCGGATGTCTCCGATCGGGAAAAATCTACACACTTACCTGCTGGCTCCGTAGGTCCCGAGACTTCCGATCCTGGGCGTCTCCTGGTCCGCGCGCGCAGAGGCCCAGGTATCCCGGGGGCGCAGGCGGTTCGCAAGCGTCCCTGGGATCATGTGGGCCATGGGGAACCAATGAAAGAAGGGAATGCCCCTGCACACTTTTGACAGGTCTCTCCGCTTAAACCCGTCCAAAGTATGAATGGGGATCACTCAAAAAACACACTAAAACATTAAATCATTTTTTTTTTAAATCACTTATTTAAAATTAGTTAAAATTACATTAAATTAAATATTTTAAACAATTGCTTTTACCAGGCGTAAGATTTTTAAAGGTTTTCAGCGGGCGGAGGTTATGCAGAAAGCGGAACTCCCTGTCCGCGGAGGCCCTTCTCCAGGGCAGGCGGAGGATCTGTCAAGAGTATTCTTGACAGATCGGAAGTGCCGGGTTTTAGCACATGCACTTCGCATGCCTGAAACAGGCACTGGTGAGGCCTCTATGGGTGCGTGCACACCTCGCACGCACCCGTGGAGGGGGTCGGAAAGTACGGGCCATTATTTTTTACTCCATATTCTTACCACTATGTTTCAACGGTGTGCATTTAGGCATCAACTTTCCTCTCAGCAAAGCAGCAGCATAAAAATGTTGGAATAAGATTCTCTACTCCTTCACAGTAATAAATTTGGCAAAGCAGAGGTCAGTGTTGGGTCGCTGCGACCCTGGATGGTGGCCCTCAGGTAAGCCCCGGGGTGCCTGGGGTGGGTGGGAGGAGGGGGTTGGAATGGGCTACGGTGGGAGCGGAGGGAGTTGGCCGGGCACTTTGGCTTCGCTTGGCTTCGCTTGGCTCCACAGGAGTGTATTTGTTTTAAAAACATTCTAGAAATAGTAGATGCATTGCTGGTCATCTTCCAGACTCGATAGACCCTGTAGTTTATTGTTACTAGGGTCTTTTCTGGTGTAGCAGGTACTGTTGGTAGACTATACAAGAGCCTTAGAGATATCTTTAATTGGTGATAGTAAATTAATAGGGGAAAGTCATGCCAGGAGAGCCCAGCCCCGTGATGTGCTCCTCCTGCTCCATGTGGGAATTCAGGGACACTGCCCCTGGTGACTACGTGTGCAGGAAATGCATCCATCTGCAGCTATTAGCAGACTGCATTGAGGAGCTGGAGCTGTGGGTGGATGGGTTGTGGAGCATTCACGAGGCTGAGAAGTTCGTGGATAGCACGTTTAGTGAGTTGGTCACACCGCAGGGAAGGGCTGCACAGGAAGAAAGGAAATGGGTGACCACCAGGCGGAGCAATAGAAGTAGGCAGGTAGTGCAGAAAACCCCTGTGACCATTCCCCTCTCAAACAAGTATACCGTTTTGGATACTGTTGGGGGGAATGACTCACCAGGGGAAGGCAGCAGCAGCCAGCTTCCTGGCACTGGGGGCGCTCCTGCTGCCCAGGAGGGGAGGAAAAAGAGTGGGAGAGCAATAGTCGTAGGGGATTCTATAGTAAGGGGAACAGATAGGCGTTTCTGTGGCCGTAGACGTGAATCCAGGATGGTTTGTTGCCTCCCTGGTGCCAGGGTCAAGGATGTCACTGAGCGGCTGCAGGGCATTCTGGAGGGGGAGGGTGAACAGCCAGAGGTCGTGGTCCACATTGGTACCAACGACATAGGTAAAAAGAGGGATGAGGTCCTGCAGCAAGAATTTAGGGAGCTAGGGGCAAGATTAAGGAGCAGGACCTCGAAGGTTGTAATCTCTGGATTACTCCCGGTGCCACGTGCTAGTGAGTATAGGAATAGGAGGATAGAACAGATGAATACGTGGCTAAAGGGATGGTGCAGGAGGGAGGGCTTTAGTTTCCTGGATCACTGGGTCTGCTTCTGGGACAGGTGGGACTTGTACAAGTCGGACGGTTTACACCTGAACCAGAGGGGAACCAATATCCTTGCGGGGAGGTTTGCTAGCATTGCTGGGGGGGGTTTAAACTAATTCGGCAGGGGGATGGGATACAGAGTGGAGCTATAGTAGGGGGTGATGTACAGCCAAATAAGGAGGAAGAAACAAGTCAGCAGGGAAGGCAGAGCAAAGGTTTGAAGGCAAAAGGGAATATGGCAGGGCTGGAAGGCATTTATTTTAATGCAAGGTGTCTTGCAAATAAGGTGGATGAACTGAAGTTGTTGTTGAACACATGGGAGTACGATATTGTTGCTATCACGGAGACATGGTTGAGGGAGGGTCAGGACTGGCAGCTAAATATTCCGGGGTATAGAATCTTCAGGCGAGACAGAGGGGGGTGTAAAAGGGGAGGGGGTGTTGCAATATTAATTAAGGAGTCTATTACTGCTGTAAGGAGGGATGATATATTAGCGGGTTCCTCTAATGAGGCCATATGGGTAGAACTTAAAAACAAAAAGGGGTCAAGCACCTTGCTGGGAGTGTACTATAGGCCCCCAAACAGTCAGGGGGAGATAGAGGAACAGATATGCAGGCAGATATCAGAAAAGTGTGAAAATAATAGGGTAGTAATAGTGGGGGATTTCAACTTCCCCAATATAAATTGGGATAGTCAGAGTGTGAAAGGCTTGGAGGGAGCAGAATTCTTAAAGTGCATCCAGGAAAGCTTTTTGAGCCAACATGTAGAAAGTCCTACAAGAGAGGGGGCGGTACTGGACCTAATTCTAGGGAATGTAGCCGGGCAGGTGGTGGAAGTGTCTGTAGGAGAGCATTTTGGCGATAGTGACCACAATTCGGTGAGATTTAAGGTGGTCATGGAAAAAGACAAAGACAGCCCGGAAATAAGGGTTCTAAATTGGGGGAAGGCCGATTTTAATAAGATAAGACAGCATCTGGCCAAAGTGGACTGGGAGCAGCTACTTATAGGAAAATCCACATCAAAACAGTGGGAGGCTTTCAGAAGGGAAATAGAGAGAGTACAACACCAACATGTTCCTGTAAAGGTCAAGGGTGGGACCAACAAGCAAAGGGAACCTTGGATGACAAAGGATATACAAAAATGCATTAGGAAAAAAAGGGGGGCTTTTGGCAGTTACAAAAGACAAAAGACGGTGGAAGCCCTAGAGGAGTATAAGAGGTGCAGGGGCATACTTAAAAAGGAAATTAGGAGGGCGAGGAGGGGCCATGAAATAACACTGGCGAGCAAAATAAAGGAAAATCCTAAGATGTTTTATAAGTATATTAAGGGCAAGAGGATAACCAGGGAAAGGGTAGGGCCCATTAGGGACCAAAGTGGCAAGCTGTGTGTAGAGCCAGATGAAGTAGGTGGGGTTTTAAATGAATTTTTTGCCTCAGTGTTCACTATGGAGAAAGACGATGTAGACATGGAAGTCGGGCAAGGGGACTGTGACATACTTGAACATATTAGCATCGAGAGGGAGGAGGTACTAGCGGTTTTAGCAGGCCAAAAAGTGGATAAATCCCCAGGCCCGGACGAGATGTATCCCAGGCTGTTGTGTGAGGCAAAGGAGGAGATTGCAGGGGCTCTGACACAAATTTTCAGAACCTCTCTGGCCACAGGGGATGTACCAGAGGACTGGAGAACAGCTAACGTAGTACCATTATTCAAGAAGGGTAGCAGGGATAAACCAAGGAATTACAGGCCAGTGAGCCTAACATCTGTGGTAGGGAAATTATTGGAAAAAATTCTGAGGGACAAAATTAGTCTCCACTTGGAGAGGCAAGGATTAATCGGGGATAGTCAGCATGGCTTTGTCAAGGGTAAATCATGTCTGACCAATCTGATTGAATTTTTCGAGGGGGTGACTAGGTGTGTGGATGAGGGAAATGCTGTGGATGTGGTTTACATGGACTTCAGTAAAGCTTTTGACAAGGTCCCGCATAGGAGACTGGTCAAGAAGGTAAGAGCCCATGGGATCCAGGGGGCCTTGGCGCGTTGGATCCTAAACTGGCTGAGTGGCAGGAGGCAGAGGGTGATGGTCGAAGGTTGCTTTTGTGACTGGAAGCCTGTGTCCAGTGGGGTACCTCAGGGATCGGTGCTGGGTCCCTTGCTGTTTGTGATCTACATTAATGATTTGGATGAGAATGTAAAGGGTATGATCAGTAAGTTCGCGGATGACACGAAAATTGGTGGGGTGGTAAATTGCGAGGAGGAAAGCCTCAGGCTACAGGACGATATTAACGGGTTGGTCAGATGGGCGGAAAAGTGGCAAATGGAATTTAACCCGGAAAAGTGCGAGGTGATGCATTTTGGACGGACAAATAAGGCAAGGGAATACACAATGAGTGGTAGGACCCTAGGGAGTACAGAGGGTCAGAGGGACCTTGGTGTACATGTACATAGATCCCTGAAGGCAGCGGAACAGGTAGATAAGGTGGTTAAAAAGGCTTATGGGATACTTGCCTTCATTAGCAGAGGCATAGAATATAAGAGCAGGGAGGTTATGATGGAGCTGTACAAAACGCTGGTGAGGCCACAGCTGGAGTACTGTGTGCAGTTCTGGTCGCCTCACTATAGGAAGGATGTGATTGCTTTGGAGAGGGTGCAGAGAAGATTCACCAGTATGTTACCTGGGATGGAGCGCCTCAGCTATGAAGAAAGACTCAACAGGCTGGGGTTGTTTTCCTTGGAGCAAAGGAGGCTGAGGGGGGACCTGATTGAGGTGTACAAAATGATGAGGGGCATAGATAGGGTAGATAAAGAGGAACTTTTCCCCTTAGTAGGGGGGTCAATAACAAGGGGGCACAGATTCAGGGTAAGGGGCAGGAGATTTAGGGGGGATTTGAGGAGGAACTTTTTCACCCAGAGGGTGGTTGGAAGCTGGAACTCACTGCCTGAAAGGATGGTAGAGGCAGGAACCCTCACAACATTCAAGAAGCATTTGGATGAGCACTTGAAATGCCATTGCATACAAGGCTATGGACCAAATGCTGGAAAATGGGATTAGACTGGACAGGGAGGGATGGGCGGCGCAGACACGATAGGCCGAAGGGCCTCTTTCTGTGCTGTAAAACTCTATGACTCTTTGACTCTATGACTCTGGAACAGTACACATGGATTGGAGGGTAGCTAATGTTACCCCACTATTCAAAAAAGGTGGTAGAGAAAAAGCGGGGAATTATAGACCGGTAAGCCTGACATCGGTAGTATGGAAAATGCTAGAATCTATTATAAAAGATGTAATAGCAGAGCACTTGGAAAGCAGTGACAGGATCGGACAAAGTCAACATGGATTTACAAAAGGTAAATCATGCTTGACTAATCTACTGGAATTTTTTGAGGATGTAACTGGTAAAATAGATAAGGGAGAACCAGTGGATGTAGTGTATTTGGACTTTCAGAAGGCTTTCGATAAGGTCCCGCATAAGAGATTAGCGTGCAAAATTAAGGCACATGGGATTGGGGGCAAGGTATTGACTTGGATAGAGAACTGGTTGGCGGACAGAAAGCAAAGAGTTGGAATAAACGGGTCGTTTTCTGAGTGGCAGGCAGTGGCTAGTGGGGTACCGCAAGGATCGGTCCTAGAACCCCAGCTGTTCACAATATATATTAATGATCTGGACGAGGGAATTGGATGTAATATCTCCAAATTTGCAGACAACACAAACCTGGGTGGGAGGGTAAGCTGTGAGGAGGATGTTGTGAAACTCCAGTATGATTTGGACAGGTTGGGTGATTGGGCAGAAACATGGATGCACTATAATGTGGATAAATGTGAGGTTATCCACTTTGGTGGCAAAAACAGGAAGGCAGATTATTATTTGAATGGCAATAGATTGGGAGAAGGGGAAGTGCAAAGAGACCTGGGTGTTCTTGTGCACCAGTCGCTGAAGGTAAGCATGCAGGTGCAGCAGGCGGTTAAGAAGGCAAATGGTATGTTGGCCTTCGTAGCGAGAGGGTTCGAGTACAGGAACAAGGATATCTTGCTACAGTTGTACAGGGCCTTGGTGAGACCGCACCTTGAGTATTGTGTGCAGTTTTGGTCGCCTTACCTGAGGAAGGACGTTCTTGCCATGGAAGGAGTGCAGCGAAGATTCACCAGGCTGATACCTGGGATGGCAGGAATGACGTATGAGGAGAGATTGTGTCGATTGGGCTTATACTCACTGGAGTTTAGAAGATTGAGAGGGGATCTCATCGAAACCTATAAAATTCTGTCAGGCCTGGACATACTAGATGCAGGAAGGATGTTTATGATGGCCGGGGAGTCCAGAACCAGGGGTCATAGTCTAAGGATAAGGGGTAAGCCATTTAGGACTGAAATGAGGAGGAATTTCTTCACCCAGAGAGTGGTGAACCTGTGGAATTCTCTGCCACAGAGGGCGGTGGCAGCCAGTTCATTAAATATATTCAAAAAAGAGTTGGATATATTTCTTAAGGCTAAAGGGATCAAGGGATATGGGGAGAAGGCAGGGACAGGGTACTGAATTTGGATGATCAGCCATGATCTCATTGAATGGCGGAGCAGGCTCGAAGGGCCAAATGGCCTACTCCTGCTCCTATCTTCTATGTTTCTATGTTTTTACTGTTGGCGGACTCACGGGCACTGAAGAATCCGGAGTGGGCCCAACGCCTGTCTCCTGCGTCGCTGGCTAATTTTGAAACGGTTCCTTCAACAGGCTTTAGGCCCCTAATTTACATATTCAAGCTGCTTTGGGTGTCTTTCTGGGACGCTTAAAAATAGGACCCACGAAATTATGAGGGGATTTTACCCTAAAAAAGCAGGTGGGTTGGGGAGCGTGGGGTTAGTTAAAGTGTTAAAAATCAGAAACCCGACCTGAACCCGCCCACTTCTGGTTTTAATGGCGGCGGGACGGGGTCGGGCAGCCAACCAGCTGCCAGGAGGCGGGTCGTCTATTTAAATATTATAATGAGGCTGGAAGCCTCTTCTTTAACCTCCATTTTGCATTTAACCAGTCAGGTTTTGCACACCTCGTAACACCCGCCGGCTACAGTAAGGCAAGGACTGCAGCATCCTGGATCCAGGGTCCCTGCCTATCCCACCCCCGCGATCAGAGACCCCTCCCACGAGGCCTCTGATCACACACCCCGCCAGGCATCACCCCCCCATAAGGCATCCGATCCCCCACTAAGGCCACCCCCCCCCCCCCCGCCACGAGGCCTCTGATCCCCCCTACCTCCTCCCCAGGCCTCTTATCCCCCACCAGGCCTCCGATACCACCCTCTCCCCAACTCCACCGGCCCTACCCATGCTGCTTCTCCGGCCCCCGATTCTCTTCGGAACTCCCCCCATTTTCCTCCGACCCCCAATCCTCTTCGGAAGCCCCCATCCTCCTCCGGCCCCAGATCTTCATGCTGCTCCCGGCCCCCGACCCCCTCCGTTCTTCTCCCAGCACGACCCCGACCCCTTGATCTTCTCCCAGCCCCCGACAATCCCTGACATGAATCGACTGAGCGGCCTGCAGGTGGCGCAGTCCAGGGAGAGTATAAATACTCGGGCACAGGCCCAGCTTGGGCAGGACATTCTTAACAGGAACTAGTGAAGGACACAACTAGACCTCCATGTTGTAAAACAGTTGATTAAAGCTTTGTTTAACGCTTAGACCAAGTGCCTAGTAGTTTTCTTACGTCAATTCCCCCCCCCCCCCGATCTTCTCTCGGCACGACCCCCACGTGATCTATCCCTCCCTCCTCTGTGCGACCTAGTGCTGCAGCCCTACCCGCCTGCAGCCTCTCAACCTGGCTGGCTATGGGTGGGAAACAGAGGCTTCCCATTCAAATCAGGCCCTGCCGACTTTAACGTTCTCCCGGGTTTCCCGACCGCCTCAGAGTTCCGCCCCCTGCCCCAACCCACCTCTCGATTCAAATTCAGTCCAAGCGGGACCAACGCCTGTGTAGATTGGGCACAGGCCGTCCCATGGATAAATTGGTACGCTTTCTGCCTATTTTACACCCGAAAAACAGGTGCAACACACACCAATTTCTACCCTACTTTTGAAAATCATAGTTACATCTATCCTTGTGTAAAACTTTTGAGAATGTTGGTTACACTTTAGACATAACTCTTCACAGCATTTGTGCAAAAAAAAAAGACAGTAATTTCAACAATTTTTTTCTGACTGGGAGCCATACCAAAGTTTCCTCAAAAAACAGATGTTAAACTCTGATCGAACTCAAGCAGTGTTTGCTTACAATAACCTTAAAGGCAAAGTCCACTGAAACACAGCGCCAACTTAGAAGCAGAATTATACGTTGTACCTTATTTGATATGTCATTAGAAAACATGGGGGGTTGAAATTCGATAAAGCCTGAAAAAGGGCAGGGGGCACCGCAGGGCGAGATTTGCTCGCGCCCGTTTAGAAGGTGCAGGCTGCACGTTAATTTGGTGTGCGCTCAGCAGGAGGACCAATGACGCGACCTTTTAAAGCAAGGCTGTCATTTTTGAAAGTCTCGAGCCCTTAAAGCTCACTGCCTTCGGAAAAAAAAATTAAAATCATTCCAAGCTAGGCAGTCTTCAGCTCTTAAAGCTGAAGAGGGAAAAATTGAGTCGCGCCCCCTTTGGGGCGCTAGCTTCGCCCCTGCGGCTGAAATTAATTGGTAGCACCCCAAGAAGGAAGCGGGGTGCTGTTGGAAGTGCTTCCCCTCTCTCTTGGGGAGCTGCGAGTGCCGTGGTACTGCAGGCCTTCCTCCCCTTCTTAAAGGGGAGGAGCCTAGCACAGCGCAACCCGGGGCCCAGCTGGGCCACCAGGGATTGGAGTTCACTCAAGAGAAGTGCCGGCACTCCACGGGGGGGCTGCAGAGGAGGCCGGGGACGGCAGAGGGGGCAGGTGCTGGCAGGCGGCCAGCAACATAAATGGCTGCCCGGCACCTCCACTTTAATTTGCACCGCCCCGGCGGTAAGCCAGGGGGCGCTACCGAGGATCACGGCCGGGGCGCGAGAGGGGCGCTGCACACGGCGATGACGTCATCGCCGGCGGTGCCGCGGGGCGCTAACGGTTACCGCCGCCGCTAACCTCCCGCTGAATTTCGTGGGAGGCGTTGGCGACGCCGCACCTGGGCGCTAGTTGCTTAGGGCGCAAAGAGGAAACGCAAGCGAATTTTTTGGCCCAACTGCCTTCTGCACCTAAAAAATGGTAAAAGTGCTGCAGCACTAACACAAATGGCTCAACAGTATAGACGTACGGCATCGTGGGATGTGCCGGCTTGCTTCTTCATGACAAATTAGGTAACTGGTCTCACATAATGTTTTAACAGATTTTAAGATTAGGCCAGGATCACAAAATACTTAGTAACATTTTGAGTGCGCTGGTTCCTGGGATGTTGTGGCTTACCTTGAACACTCTGGTGTTATTTTCGCAAGCCTCCTAGAGTTATTCACACCAATAAAAAGAGAAATAGTACACATGGTGAAAGTATCACTTCCAGTCTCTGCGCTTGCTGCATCTTTCACACACACACTGCATTGTACAAATTGAGCTTCAGCTATTTATTGATCTCAACACCTCCTACCTGCCTTCTAAACATATCCCTCAATCTCTTCTTTCTGAAGAAGCACACCTTGTTGTCTCTGGAATCAATACATACCATTCACTTCAAATGAATCTTCCTTGGAAAACTACTCAAAATAGGTCCACAGCCCCTTTGAATAAAAATAATCTTTTAACTTGTATGGGCTAGAAATTGGATAATGCGAAAAAATGGAAGCATGCAGCGTGATGTACGATACGCCCACGCCCATTCAATGAGCCTAGGCAGCACGTCAACCTCGTGCTGCCTGATAATTACAATGATTGCAGCGCACAGCCTAGCGCTGAACGCACTGCTGACAGGCTGTGTGCCCAGCAGGGGGCCGAAGTTCGCGTTGTTTGATTGAGGCTAGCTTTAATTAAAGTGAGCCTGCTCCTCTTAAAAACAGTCTGCCCCTCTTAAAGGTGAGCTGCCTTCTGCTGATGAAAAATGCTAAAAGTGCTTCAGCACTGACCCAAATGACTCAAAAGGCCAGGGAAAGGGCACCCAAGGTCTCGGTCGCAGCACTCCAGCTTTGTGCAGGGGGTCAACACTGGAAGAGGGGTCCTCTACCCACACTGGGCCTGGAGGCCCTCCAGAAAGGAGGATGTGGGACCAGATCGCCAAGCCAGTCACTGCCAGCAGTGTCACCCCCACCAACTGGCTCCAGTGCCCAAAGAAGCTTCATGACCTCGAACGAGTGGTCAAGATCAGTGAATGCATCTTCAAAAGCCTTCTCATACCAATTGCACCACTAGCCTCACACACTACTCAATGCATGACTCCACCCCACCCATCACTCACCTACTAACAATCTCTGCCAAACACGAGGCACACCTCCCATTCCTAGCTTCACCTCACCCCCCTGGAGGAGACGGTGCTGGCCATTCTTGGCAGGGGCATGGCTGAGCCCTTGGCCAGTGGCGGGTCTGAAAGAATACCGGTATCCTCATACGTTATCCTCCTTCTCACATCCCACTTTCCCCTCATCCCACAATCTCGTCTGATTTACAAGCTGTATATGATGTAAGCATGCACCTCTTGCTTTACACCCCTCTCCTCACCACAATCCTACTCTTGTGCCTTCCTCCTTTCAGGCATCCAAGAAATCCAGCCTGCCCAGCTAGTGGTTGACCAAGAAGAGGGAGAGGAGAGTGAAGACCGTCACTCAATTTGACACCCCCAGCCACCTGTATTCTCCCTCACTGGAAGTCAGCAGCCTTCCACCAGCCATGCTGCAGCCACTGGGGTAGCACTGCATGACATCACTAGGATAGGCAAAGGCACACACAAGACAGTCAGTAAGTGAATGTACAAGGATGATTAGTTGATTTTTTGCTGTAATATTAGATGCATATAGAGATAAAATTGGATTGGAAAGTTTGCTTTGTGGTGGCTTTTATTTCAGCACTGTGGCCAAGAGTGCAATGATCAATAACATGTCATTCTATAGTGGACACTAGGTGGAGCCGTAGAGCTGTGTAGAGCTGTATATAGCTGTATGTATAAGACTACACTACCCAGCTGTATGTATATTAAGACTATATTACACATGAGGCACTAGGCTACCCACAAGGCAGCAGTCAAGATGGATGCCTCTACCGATACTGTACCTAGTCCACATGTGCTCAATAAAAGTGTCTAGCAAAAGCTAGCTGTGTTCATAATAAGAATGTCTATTTATTAATGAACATAAGATGGTACCAGGATGGTGAAGATCTGCTGAAAATTGTGAAAAGCGACATGGAGAATTTGAAGCCACCAGAGTGTTTGAAACTCACAGGAAATATTGACTACAATTGGCAGACTCTTAAACAACAATTCAAACTCTACATTGCAGCCATCGGATTCGGTACGAAGCCAGACGCAAGGAAGATAGCGTTGCTGCTTACGGTTGCAGGCCCACAGGCGATAGAGGTATTTAATACATTTGTATTTAATCCAGAGGAGAACAGAGAAAAATTAGAAGATGTGCTAAAAAAATTTGATGCACATTGCTCTCCCAAAAAGAATGAGACCTATGAAAGATACATCTTCTGTTCTCGGGCACAGCAGCAAAATGAGACTTTTGATAGCTTTATAACTGATCTGAAACTGAAAGCACAGACATGTAATTTCTCTTAGCTCAAAGCATCCATGATTCGTGACCAGATTGTGTTTGGTATTCATGATAAAAAAGTCAGGGAACGTCTGTTGAGAGAAACCGAACTAAATTTGGAAAATGCGGTGAAAATATGCCAAGCCAGCAAGCTAGCTCGAAAGCATGCAAAGACTTTCAGTGAAATCAATAATGATGCGATTGTAATGAGTGATAATGCTGCTGTCGGTGCTGTGTCCTACAAGGGGAAGAAACATGGGCAGAACAGAAATGAAAAGCAATCGGAGGATGACATTTTTAATTGTAAACGCTGTGGTTACAAACACCAGTTAAGACAATGCCCAGCATTTGGAAAAATGTGCACAAAGTGTAATGGAAAGAATCACTTTGCCAAGCAATGCTTTTCAAAAGTAAAAACTAAGAAAGGGCAACGAGTTAATGTAATTGAGGACACTGATTTAAGTGAGACATTTTTTGTACGAATGGTGTCATGTGACAATATCAAAAAGGATACAGAAAATGTGCAGCCCTCAGAAATGGACAATGCTGAACATAAAGTTAATGCAGTAAAAGACGACAAATGGATGATCCCACTGCAGGTAAATGGAGCATTAGTTACCTTGAAACTAGACACTGGGGCAAAAGTAAACTTAATCAGTATGAGTGACATTAACAATATGAAAGAAAAGCCCAAAATACAGAAAAAGTCAGTACTACTGAAGGACTATAATGGGCAGAAAATAGATAGCTTAGGTGTATGCAGACTTAAAGTGACTGCCAAAGACAAAGTGCATCATCTCAGGTTTTCTGTTGTGGCTGAAAGACTTGATTCACTACTGGGTGACAAAGCTTGTGAGGACTTAGAACTGGTCAAGAGAGTCTACCGTATAAACTGTGCCATAAGCAGACCAGATGACTCGATGGATTCTGTAGTGAATAATTTCCAGGATGTGTTCAAAGGATTTGGAGTTCTACCATTCACTTACAAGATCCAGCTAAAGGAGGATGCTCAGCCAGTGGTACATGCTCCACGGAGAGTTCCAGCACCGGCTCAAGAATGAACTGGACAGAATGACCACACTAGGAGTCATCAGGAAAGTCGAAGAGCCAACAGACTGGGTTAACTCCATGGTATGTGTAAAGAAAAAGAACAATGATCTAAGAATATGCATGGATCCAAAGGACTTAAATGCAAACATAAAACGTGAACACTACCAGATTCCCAAGCGGGAAGAAATCACCAGTGAAATGTCAGGTGCCAGATACTTTACAAAGCTCGATGCCTCACAAGGATTTTGGCAACTAAAACTGGATGAAGAGAGCACCAAATACTGTACCTTCAACACACCATTTGGCAGGTATTGTTTCCTCAGAATGCCTTTCGGGATAATATCTGCATCTAAAATCTTTCATAGAGCGATGGAACACATAATTGAAGGTCTGGAAGGAGTTCGGGTCTATGTTGATGACATCATCATCTGAGGCTCCACACTGAAAGAACACAATGAGAGACTGACTAAAGTGCTACAGAGCATACGCCGGAATGGACTGAAGCTCAACAAAGCCAAGTGTCAGTTTGGCGTCCAGGAATTCACTTTCCTAGGAGATAATCTATCTGGTAAAGGAATAGAGCCAGATATGGAAAAAGTAAACGCCATACTCAAAATGCCCCGACCCACTGACAAAAAAGGAGTGCTACGCATCATGGGGATGATAAACTTCTTTGGAAAGTTCATTCCTAACTTGTCAGCCAAGACAGCCTGTCTGCGAGACCTGCTACATAAAACAAATGAGTTCGCATGGACAGAAAGACATGAACAAGAGTGGATAAACCTCAAAACAGTGCTAGCAACCACACCTGTACTCACCTTCTTTGACCTAACAAAAAGAATCAAAGTGTCAACGGATGCATCAAAAGATGGCCTAGGTGCGGTCTTGCTACAAGCAGAGGGTGAAGATTGGAAGCCTGTTGCCTATGCCTCCAGGTCTATGACTGATACTGAGTGTCGATACGCCCAGATTGAAAAGGAATGTCTAGGCTTGGTAGTTGGACTAGAAAAGTTTCATGGCTACATATATGGACTTCCCATCTTCACAGTTGAGACAGACCACAGCCCACTGGTTGCCATCATAAAAAAATACCTGAATGAGATGTCTTGTCTCCAAGGATTCAACGAATCATGATGAAGCTGCAAAGATATGACTTTGAACTGATCTACACACCAGGCAAATACATAGTGTTAGCAGATGCACTATCCCAAGCACCCACAATGAGTCATGTGAGCTCTACTGAAGAAGACGTGGATGTTCATGTGAGTATGGTCACTGCTGCGCTGCCCGTGTCAGACACAAAATCAAAGCAGATAGCAGAAGAAACAGTAAAAGATACAGTATTACAAACAGTAATAGAGAACATTCATCATGGTTGGCCAAAAGGTTCCTGTCCAAAATATTTTCACATGAGGTCAAAATTGAGTGTCACAAGTGGACTATTACTAAAACAGAACAGAATAGTCATTCCACAGGCTCTACGTCAAGACATGCTCAAAAGGATTCATGAGGGACACCTCGGAATTGAAAAATGCAAAAGGAGAGCAAGAGACACTGTTTATTGGCCTGGCATAAATAAGGACATTGAGAACATGATAGGCAAATGTGAGACATGTCAGAAATACCAAAACAAACAAGCAAAGGAACCAATGATAGTAGCTGACATACCAACAGCACCATGGCAAAAGGTTGGTATGGACCTTTTTCATTTAAATGGTAAAGGCTATTCAAGACCAGATTGATGACAATGCCGCAACTGCATCTTGTCATTCACCGCCAGAACAATCTCATGAAGACACATCAGACTTACCCGTGTTGAGAAGATCCACACGTGAAGTAAGAAAGCCTGATAGACTTAATCTTTGAGTACAATGTAAAGCTTTGAAAATGTGTTGACTGTTTTGAAAATGTTTATGTTTATAGAGCACTGACAAAAGTGTTACTGATATTATCTTTATTGTTTTCTTGAAAGTTGATTGATATTGATTTTGTTAAACCTCAAAGAAAGGGGGATGTAATGATCAATAACATGTCATTCTATAGTGGACACTAGGTGGAGCCGTAGAGCTGTGTAGAGCTGCATATAGCTGTATGTATAAGACTACACTACCCAGCTGTATGTATATTAAGACTACATTACCCATGAGGCACTAGGCTACCCACAAGGCAGCAGTCAAGATGGGTGCCTCTACAGATACTGTACCTAGTCCACATGAGCTCAATAAAAGTGTCTAGCAAAAGCTAGCTGTGTTCATAATAAGTATGTCTATTTATTAATGAACATAAGAAAGAGGGCGCTGTGATGGTCAGTAACAGAGGGAAGGTAAGGTGTGGGACAAACATTGAAAGGGGAATTGGGGTTGTGGTCACTGGTACCGCAAGTGGATGATTCGATCCCGGATACCCCAGCCAGAAAGGGGCTGTCTGGGTTGCCTCCTTCCTTCCGCTTCCACCTCTCCTGCTTCTTCCTATTCCCTCTGCGAACATTTTGTCCCCATTGCTGCCTCTGATTTACCTCCATGTGATGTTGCAGCCCAATGATCACTGAAACTAGAGCACCCAGGACTGTGAGCAAGTGGTCTTCTCAGAGGATTTCCTTTAACACCCAAAGCATCCAGCAGCATTCGCTGCACTCTTTAACAACTTTTTTAATGCATTGCACCATGCCCCTACTCCAATAAAATGTAAAAAATAATGCCAGAAGCTGAAAGAAAAGTGTGTGGTGTCCCTTTAAGAAGTGGTTCTGTAGAACAGCTGCACACATGCTTTTCTGTGAATGGTTAGGAGAGGGCAGTTCGGAGTGCGGCGACGTCCAAACTCGCAGTCGTGCATCAATGCAGGCGTTGCACACTGATTGGCATCAGATTTGCATATTTACATTGGAGATGCGAGCACAGACAACGGTAGCGCTGCCGACCTCTCCAAATTGGCGGCCACCATGTTCCACGCCGGAAGCGGACGGAAGCGAGGCGGCCACTATTTTTCAACAAAACCGGACTTAACGGCCGTCGCTACAACACCAAATTTAGCGGCCAAGGTATCACTCAACTTGCGCCTTGAGCAACTCCACAGGAGAGCTGCTAGTACAGGCAACAATAGGGGCTGGGCCAGAATTAGCATCGCAGTGAGTTCCAATCCAAGGAGATGATCGTACACCATTAAGTGTCAATATATTTGAGTAAATTTGGCAAATCTAATAAAATATGTAATAATGCTATTAGTCATGAAATAAATAATCTGATAATATATTGTGTCATTTTAATATTCTAAAATTCAGTTTTTAGCTGCATGATTTAACAACTTTAAATGTTGACTGCAGAATTTTTATAATGGAATAAAGAAACAAATATTGCACAAAATAGCATTTCCCCAATTATATAAATTGTTTGCCCGTCTTTTTCCTCTGTTGGCATCAGATCTGCTTTATTATCCTTGATTGGGAGATTAGGATGGTTCAGTCCATAGACAAATCCACTGACATCGTCTGTACTGCTTTATGACTGGTCATTAGACCAATTCAAGACTGAAGTGGGAGATCTCTTCCTTTGCTTCTGTGTGCCCTGAACTTGGTGGCAATATTACAAACCCTTTAAAACTTGATGTTGCACTGAACAATTTTCACCAACCAACTTGCTTATTAAGTTTCTTGGAAAGGTGGGGGGGGGGTGGTGGAAATGGTGTAATTATCTCAAAATTCATTGATTGACGTCTTGAGCAGTCACCTTGATGCACAAAATGCATTCAACAGCTATAACAGTGTAAAATGACAGCAGATTGCTCTTTTTTTTTTAATTCATTCTCGGGATGTGGGCGTTGCTGGCAAAGCCAGCATTTATTGCCCACCTCTACTTGCCCTTGGGAAGGCGGTGGTGGGCCTTCTTCTTGAACCGCTGCAGTCCGTGTGGTGAAGGTACTCCCACAGTGCTGTTAGGGAGGGAGTTCCAGGATTTTGACCCAGCGACGATGAATTGTATGGTATAGACTTTTCGAGTAGGCAAAGATAAGACAATAATTCCATTATGATTGGGAGATCTCAATACTTATAATGTTAGACCAAAATCTTGAAATCTAATATTATGGATAAAAATGATTGTAATTGCAACTTTTTATACATAACGATTCTTAGAGAAAGAAAAAGAAAGACTTGCGTTTAAATAGCGCCTTTCTCGACCTCAGGACGTCACAACACGCTTTACAGCCAATGAAGTACTTTTTGAAGTGTAGTCATTGTTTTAATGCAGGAAACCCGCAGCCAATTTGCCCACAGCAAGCTCCCACAAACAGCAATGTGATAATGACCAGATAAGCTGGTATTTTTTGCGATGTTGATTGAGGAATAAATATTGGCCAGGACACCAGGGATAACTCCCCTGCTCTTCTTCGAAATATTGCCGTGGGATCTTTTACATCCACCTGAGAGAGCAGACGGGACCTCGTTTTAACGTCTCATCTGAAAGACGGCACCTCCGACAGCGCAGCGCTCTCTCATCACTGCCCTGGAGTGTCAGCCTACATTTATTCTTTCACTGAGAACCATCTTTATCCCATAGGGACATACAATTGCCGCTACTCAAAATGACTCTGCCATCCTTTTTTTGTTGCTTCTCCTCAGGAACCTGTACCTTCAAGTCCCTTTTCAGTAGCACATCCGCATGGTTTTTTTTCAGTCAGCCATCCCTAGTTTGCGTTTGACCTCCATTTTAGTGTTTGCCCAAGATATTCCACACTTTTATAATTGCTTACATATTGCAGCCACTGATGATTCCTCACCTATCGTGGGTGATGTGTTGTTTAGTCATGTTTCTCTTTATTACCAGTTCTTTGTTGTTTTAAAGTAATTATTCTTTTCAGTGTCTCTTTTGGTGGGCACAAAAGACCTTAATTTACTACTAAAATGGAAGTTAATTAGGCTACAAGGTGGCTAGTATATCAATGGGAATGTCACATTGGTGCAGTCAGGATTCACTTTTGAATGTGGAATTGAGGCACATTAATGTGGCAGAGTAAGGGTAGCCTTACTCTGTATCTAGCCTGATCCGAAAGTGTTTGATGTTTATACTATTTAATAAAGAGATAAAAGATGGTTCAGCTTACCATCAGCATGAAGAAACATTTATGGAATTATGTTAATGGATTGGGAAGGCAAATACTTGAAAAGCGAACTTGTTAAAGGACAATCAGCATTGATCAGGAAGGGGCAGGTCATGCTTATTCAACCTGCTGGCACTTTAGGTTCCACATTAGTAGCAAAAGGGGTAAAAGTATGGATAACTCGCTGTCTTCAAAACAGGCACTGAAGAGTCATCACAACTGGAATGTTTTCAGTCTGAGAAGAGATTACGTATGGAATACCCCATCTGTGGGCATTGGGAGCCTTGCTAATTTCAATACACACACATATACATACATAAACAGGAAACTTTGGTTTATCCGGAGGTTGTATGGCCGGAAACCTCGATCTAACGGCAGAAATCAGCAGCCGTTTTGTTAGGTTTTCTTCTTTTTTTTCCTTCTCCTAGCATTTTTTTAAACAGTCAGTCTCTGGAAAGCCTCTCTGAAGCTGTTGCTAAGCTACAGAGACGCTTCCAAGGTACGGGCCGACTGTTTACAAGCTGTTGCTAAGCAACAGTGTTTGTTGTTAGATACGGAGATGAAAACCTCCGTATCCTTCAACATTAGCGCTGGTCTGTCCGGAAGTTTTCAGAGATCGGCATCACGCCGGTCCCGTCGGTGCCGGATATTGCAAAGTTTCCTGTATATATATAAAATTCAAAGGATTGACACCCTGTGTCAGCCAATAAGATGGAGGCAGGGCAGGACTTATGGCAGGACTCATAGCAAACAGATTCTATTTTACAGCAAACGGAGTCTATTTATCCAGCAAACAACAAACAGAGTCTATTTAAACAGCGCACCACAGCAAACAGAGTCTAGTTACTCAGCAAAAAGGGTCTATTTAAACAGAGTCACTACGAACTACAGCAAACAGAACTCGTGACGGAAGCAATATCAAAGTCTCCTGATAAAAGCAGGATTATTTCTCCTGTAATATGCAGTGAATGGAAGATAGTTACATAATACAAACTATGTGCGTAAAATCAATCGCAGACACTTACAGCAGTGCGGTCTCCAGGGGGTTATTACCCAATCATCTTCATTCTGGCCGTGACTTTGTGCTGCCATAAAAATGTAAGTATTGTTTGTATAATAATAGTGTAATAGCAGGCAAATAAATAATGAGAATTACTGCAAACAGATTCCAAAGGAATTTGGTTCTTTTAAATAACAGAAAGAGTCGTGGTAGATGCAGTTTAATGTGGCAATAAAGTGTAAATAATTAGCATCAGAGCAAGAGCCTGAAGAGGGAGAGTTTCAGCCGTGGCTTGGTGGGTAGCACTCTCGCCTCTGAGGCAGAAGGTTGTGGGTTCAAAGTCCCACTCCAGAGACTTGAGCACAAAATCCAGGCTGACACTCCCAGCGCAGTACTGAGGGAGTGCTGCGCTATTGGAGGTGACGTCTTTCAGATGGGAGACCCTGTCTGCCCTCGCAGGTGGATGTAAAAGATCCCACTACACTATTTTGAGGAAGAGCAGCGGAGTTATCCCCGGTGTCCTGGCCAACATTTATCCCTCAACCAACAATAATAACACAGATTATCTGGTCATTATCACATTGCTGTTTGTGGGAGCTTGCTGTGTGCAAATTGGCTGTCGCGTTCCCTCCAGTACAACAGTGACTACACTTTACACTTCAATAGAAGTACTTCATTGGCTGTAAAGCGCTTTGGGACGTCCTAAGGTTGTGAAAGGCGCTATATAAATGCAAGTCTTTTTCTTTGCAAAATGGAACAGACATTCAAGGATGCTGATCAGGAAAAATATTTAGGGGTTATTTTGAACGAATCTATGAAGCAGTCAGCCCTTGGCTTAGCTTAAAATAAAAATGTTTAAGTTCCTGGGCTGTATTAGTACAGGGACAGAATACAAATTTATAAAAAAGAATTTTTCGTATAACGCTCTGGTCAGGCCCCATCTGGAGCACTGCGTGCAATTCTAGTCACCAGGTGTAGGAATGATATTACAGCCCTTGAGCAGGTGCAGAGATGAGAAACCAAGATAATTCCCTGAGGGAATAAGAACATAAGAACGTAAGATTTAGGAGCAGGAGTCGGCCATACGGCCCCTCGAGGCTGCCCCGCCATGCAATAAGATCATGGCTGCCCTTCGACCTCAACTCCACTTTCCCGCCCGAGCTCCAAATCTGTTGATTCCTCTGCATCTGCAGAAAGATTTAAAGAAATTTAAGTTGTGCTCTTTGGACTTTGAAGTGACATAATTGAATATTTCAAGATTGTGAATAGGACTGACAGAATCTGTTCAAGAAAAGCCTTTATTGCGGTGAAGGGTGCCAAGAGACACAGGTTAAAAAAAAAGGTTAAAAAGGCACTGGGCAGATTGTTCTTATTCAAAGGGACTGTGGACCTATTTTGAGTAGTTTTCCAAGGAAGATTCATTTGAAGTGAATGGTATGTATTGATTCCAGAGACAACAAGGTGAGCTTCTTCAGAAAGAAGGGATTGAGGGATATGTTTAGAAGGCAGGTAGGAGGTGTTGAGATCAATAAATAGCTGAAGCTCAATTTGTACAATGCAGTGTGTGTGTGAAAGATGCAGCAAGCACAGGGACTGGAAGTGATACTTTCACCATGTGTACTATTTGTCTTTTTATTGGTGTGAATAACTCTAGGAGGCTTGCGAAAATAACACCAGAGTGTTCAAGGTAAGCCACAACATCCCAGGAACCAGCGCACTCAAAATGTTACTAAGTATTTTGTGATCCTGGCCTAATCTTAAAATCTGTTAAAACATTATGTGAGACCAGTTACCTAATTTGTCATGAAGAAGGATGCCAGCACATCCCACGGTGCCTTATATGTATCCTGCGAGAGTTTAGCGATCTTCCAGGGATTAGCAAAACATATGGGCAGGTAGCTAGCTTTGGCACTGATTTATGCCAAATGAATAATATGAGCTGGAAAGATTCAGCTTTATTTGAACTTTTCTGACTTTGTTCAGCTTGATCATAGAAGTAACTCCCTGAGAGCATTCAACAAATACATTTCACGGCCAATTAGGCAGATGTGAGGCTGCATGGAACATCTAAATATCCAACTTAGCCTCGCAAAGCATCTTTCTGCTCAAAGAAATATCTAAAATGTAACATATTTATACAACCAGTACATGGAAACCCACCCGACAAGTCACCGTCTAGGCAATTCTTGTTTTTGTGTGTGATAGTACCTAAGTAAATTGCGAATATTATTTGTATTAGATGAGTTGGAGCTGTAGTTTTAGACGGTATATTTTAAATGAATGTTCTTTCAGTGTAGCTGCATCTGGGACACCTGGGAATCCCTGGCCCAAGGCCACACAAAGTGGAGGAGAAGCATCTGGGAAGGCGGCGAACACCTCGAGTCTCTTCGCCGGGAGCACGCGGAAGCCAAGCGCAGGCAGCGCAAGAAGCGTACGTCAACCCAAGCACCCCATCCCACCCGCCCCTTCAACCACCGTCTGCCCCGCCTGTGACAGAGACTGCAGGTCCCGCGTTGGACTCATCAGTCACCTGAGAACTCATTTTTAATGTGGAAGCAAGTCATCCTCGGCTCCGAGGGACTGCCTAAGAAGAAGAGAAGATTCTCGAGATATACTGCCAAAAGTAACACGGTTCGTCGTTCCAGCATTTTGTACATAAAGTAAGAGCAGGGCAGATTGACAGTGGGGAATATTGCAGCAGATGTAGCCATTCATGTTTTATAAGCATCAATTGGCAGCAACATTCACAAGCCTGCCCACAGTGTATCTGATGGCACCAGCGGAGATCTTGCTTTCTGAACCATTGCTATCAGCCCGTGCTGAGAAAAGTGAGTGAGAAAAAAAGATTTCCACAGTTCCCAGGAAAAGCAAGTGCTGCTGCTGTCTGTCTGTTCTGCTTTGTGGCCTCCGAGGAAGAGATGGCACAGGGCTCTTTCGGATGGACAGATTGCTAACCCAATAGGCAATACTATGCACTCATGCCGGGTATTTGTTCTGGAGATATCTGGTCCACTACCACAGCTGGTGGCCTGGGACCTACTCCATCTGGCAGCACGAAAGGCTCCGGAAGTTATTTTCTCCGAGGGTGAGGTTGAAGTGGCTTCTTTGCCCTTGGAAAGAAAAAGACTTACATTTATATAGCGCCTTTCACGACCACTGGACGTCCCAAAGCGTTTTACAGCCAATGAAGTACTTTTGGAGTGTAGTCACTGCTGTAATGTAGGAAATGCGGCAGCCAATTTGCGCACAGCAAGATCCCACAAACAGCAATGTGATAATGACCGGATAATCTGCTTTTTTTATGTTGGTTGAGGGATAAATATTTTCCAGGACACCAGGGATAACTCCCCCTGCTCTTCTATAATCATCTCCCTTCCCACTCACGCTGCTGACAAACCTTCTGCGCACTCAGTCGACAACACGTACAAGCTACTACTTGGACCAAACCTCTGATATTATTACCTAGAATTGTCCTCCAAGGCTGACCAACCTTTGGCAGTTCTGACTGAATACAGGTGTTTGAGTTTAGATAAACATGGGTCCTATTCCTCTCCTCCTAGGTGCTACTGGATCAGACTCCTGGCGAATGTGCAAGAGCCTTGTATCCCATTCTGGGGAACACATTTTCAGAAGGATATCAAGGCCTTGGAGAGGGTGCAGAGAAGATTTACTCGAATGATACCAGAGTTGAGGGCTTTCGCTTATGTGGAAAAACTAGAGAATCCGGGATTGTTGTCCTTACAGCAGAGAAGGTTAAGGGCAGTTTTAATAGAGGTGTTCAAAATTATGAGGAGTTTTGATAGGGTAGCTAGGGAGAAAATGTATCGACTGGCAGGAGCGTCAGTAACCAAAGGGCACAGATTTAAGATAATTGGTAAAATAGTGGAGTGCTTGAGATATGAACAAAGTTGAGCCTCCATGGCTTGGCGCCCCTCCCCCCATCCCAATCTTTGACTCTCCTCCAGCCCCACAACCCCCCGAGATCTCTGCGCTCCTCTAATTCTGGCCTCTTGATCATCCCTGATTTTAATCGCTCAACCATTGGCGGCCGTGCCTTCAGCTGCCAAGGCCCTGAGCTCTGGAATTCCCTCCCTAAACCTCTGTGCCTTTCTACCTCTCTTCCATCCTTTAAGATGCTCCTTAAAACCTACCTTTTTGACCAAGCTATTTGTCACCTGCTCTAATTTCTCCTTATGTGGCTCGGTGTCAAATTTTGTTTTATAACGCTTCTGTGAAGCACCTTGGGATGTTTTACTATGTTAAAGGCGCTGTATAAATACCAGGAGAGGCTAGCTTTAGTGAGCTCGGCAACCAAGGGCAGGATTTTCATTGGGCCGTGGAGTCAGGATTGGAGGCGTGTGGGCGGTTAAAATCCCGAAATCTGGGGGCACGAACCCATCCCGCCCCCAACCCGCCTCCATGCCGGTTTCAAAGGAGGCGGATACCCGACCCGCACTGGGACCCGCCTCCCCGAGGTGGGAAGGGGATTAGTGCCAATTAACTGCCTGTTACCAGGTAGTTAACAGGCAGTTTTTAGCCTAATCCCTATTTTCATTCTTAAAGTGTGGGATTCCCGACGGCTCCAAACCATGTCAAGTTAGTGAGGCGGACCGTCGGGCTGAAGGGGTCGAGATGTCCGGTGTTCAGGTGAGTGATGGGTGCATGAGTGCAGAGGTAAGTGTGTTTGGTGTGTTTAAAGTGTTTAAAGAAGTTTTACTTACCTTTACAGCCTTCCTTCCTTCAGGTCTCGGGAGTCCCTCATCTCACCGGCACAGAAAGCAGAATGGCCGCGATCTGTCAAAAATTGCAGCATTCAGCTTTCTGTTCCGGAGAGGTCTCTAAATCATTCTGAGAGGAAGGCATTAACTTGGAGTACAGATTGTCAGTGTTTGACAGCTTCAAACAGCTGTGAAACACTAATATTTCATCTGTCAAAAGGCCTTGACAGATGAAATATCAGTCTGTGATGTCACCTGTTGCCGGGTGGCCCTTAATTGGCCTGCTGAGCCCGCTGGGCAGGCTCAACAAGGTCAATCAAGTCAAAATCGCGTGGGTTGGTTACAAGTCAATGGAGGCGGGACTACAACCCCGAAAGTCCCGCCTCCTCAATGAAAATCCTGCCCCAAATGTAGGTAAATAACTTCCAAGGATTCACTCAGCTTGAGCTTGCACAGAACTCTGGGAATATGAGCACTCGGCCTTCAACATGCAGCAGCGCAAGAAGTTCGACTCATGTATAAGAGCTTAGTTTGTGCTGGCATCAGGCTCTGAACTGATGCCTCAAGATGCTACTGAGCCCAGTACTGGCTCTGTCCCTGTGACTTGTCATGTCTGCTGCACCTTTAGTGCTTGAAGCAGATAGAGGGTCAGTGCCAGCAGACTTCCAAAGCTGCACGCACAATCCTTACAGGCAGCCTCTGCGCTTAACCCTCTTTTTCAAAACATGCACAAAAGTACTTTCAAGCATTCATGGCTATGTAAGTAAACAGTCACATCACAGCATCACATCACACAAGCTACAGACACTCATTATTAGTCCAATAAATTGATTACATAACATACATACGAACATATGAATTAGGAGCAGGAGTCGACCACTCGGCCCCTTGAGCCTGCTATAAGATCATGGCTGACCTGATTACTCCACATTCCCGCCTACCTCCCGATAACCTTTCACCCCCTTGCTTATCAAGAATCTATCTACCTCTGCCTTAAAAATATTCAAAGACTCTGCTTCCACCACCCTCTGAGGAAGAGAGTTCCAAAGACTCACGACCCTCCGTGAGAAAAAAATTCTCCTCATCTCTGTCTTAAATGGGCGACCCCTTATTTTTAAGCAAAGCCCCCTAGTTCTAGATTCTCCCACAAGAGGAAACATCCTCTCCACATCCACCCTGTCCAGACCCTTCAGGATCTTATATGTTGCAATCAAGTCACCTCTTACTCTTCTAAACTCCTGCGGATACAAGCCTAGCCTGTCCAACCTTTCCTCATAAGACAACCCGCCCATTCCAGGTATAGTCTAGTAAACCTTCTCTGAACTGCTTCCAACGCATTTACATCCTTCCTTAAATAAGGACACCAATACTGTACACAGTACTCCAGATGTGGTCTCACCAATGCCCTGTATAACTGAAGCATAACCATTGGTTGGTAATAGTGGCAAAAGCAACACAAACTAATAGTCTGTGATAAGCATTGTATGCCGTCGATGTGACTGCCATTGATAGTGGAGTATGATTCCATGGGTAGTGATAGTCTGGACAGTGTTTCTTTGCGGCCTATTTGACCATGGCGGCCATTACAGCTGATCGCAACCCTGCCCTGCACTAATCTAGCAAGGTTGCAGGCTAATGCTGATAAGTAGGTCTTTTGATTTCTGTGCCTTTTTAATCTGATGCCACTGAGATCAATTGTTGCATCTCCGTTGCTTCTCTGGTTGGGAGCAACATTTTTGTTATTTGTTCATGGGATGTGGGCGCCGCTGGCAAGGCCAGTATTTATTGCCCATCACTAGTTGCCCTTGAGAAGGTGGTGGTGAGCCGCCTTCTTGAACCGCTGCAGTCCGTGTGGTGAAGGTACTCTGTTAGGGAGGAAGTTCCAGGATTTTGACCCAGCGACAATGAAGGATCGGCGATATACTTCTAAGTCAGGATGGTGTGTGACTTGGAGGGGAACTTGGAGGTGGTGGTGTTCCCATGTGCCTGCTGCCCTTGTCCTTCTAATTGGTAGAGGTTGTGGGTTTGGGAGGTGCTGCCGAAGTAGCCTTGGCGAGTTACTGCAGTGCATCTTGTAGATGAAACACACTGCAGCCACGGTGCGCCGGTGGTGGAGAGAGTGAATGTTTAAGGTGGTGGATGGAGTGCCAATCAAGCAGGCTGCTTTGTCCTGGATGGTGTCGAGCTTCTTAAGTGTTGTTGGAGCTACACTCATCCAGGCAAGTGGAAAGTATTCCATCACACTCCTGACTTGTGCCTTGTAGATGGCGGTAAGGTTTTGGGGAGTCAGGAGGTGAGACACTCGCCGCAGAATTCCCAGCCTCTGGCCTGCTCTTGTTGCCACAGTATTTATGTGGCTAGTCCAGTTAAGTTTCTGGTCAATGGTGACCCCCAGGATATTGATGGTGGAGGATTTGTTGATGGCAATGCCGTTAAATATTAAGGGGAGGTGGTTAGACTCTCGCTTGTTGGAGATAGTCATTGCCTGGCACTTGTGTGGCGTGAATGTTACCTGCCACTTATCAGCCCAAGCCTGAATGTCGCCCGAGTTTTGCGCATGCGGGCACAGACTGCTTTATTATCTGAGGAGTTGTGCAGTCATTAGCGAATATCCCCACTTCTGACCTTATGATGGAGGGAAGGTCATTGATGAAGCAGCTGAAGATGGTTGGGCCTAGGACACCGCCCTGAGGAACTCCTGCAGCGATGTCCTGGGGCTGTGATGATTGACCTCCAACCACCACAACCATCTTCCTTTGTGCTAGGTATGACTCCAGCCAGTGGAGAGTTTACCCCCCCCCCGATTCCCACACAATTTAGCACAGACCGAGAAATGACACTGGGATCTTTCAGTGCCATTATATGAAGCGCATTAATCAATTGATCCACAGTGAGGTGTTTTCTCTCTTAGGATTTCTCAGGCTGTGTACTATTGGCCCTGTTGCGATGGTGGACTAGCAAACATCATTCATCGAACATTGGGAAGCTGCAAAAGAGGTGACTGATTTTTCCTTCTTTCCTGTGGGGAGATGTTTGGCCTCTGTTCGTTTGGCATGATCCTCAGCAGCCAAGACTCTGAACTTGTACAATTACAAATGCTAATCGGCATCATGCTACAGCTCCTCCAGACTTATTAATGTGGGGGAATGAATCTAGTCTTTGCCACTATGTTCCTTTTCCTGCAACTATTGTTTCTCTGTGGAACAGGCAAAAGCAATGCATAGAATTCGATAGAATGTACAGCACCGAGACAGGCCATTCGACCCAACTGATTCATGCTGATGTTTATGCTTCACGTTCCTCTAAAAACCAACCCCAGTGCTTGGTTTTGCTTTTTTTTACGGCCTTAATAACCTGTGTCGCTAATTTTGGTGATTTGTGTATATGTGCCCCTAGGTCCCTTTGCTCCTCTACTCCATTTAGACTCTTAATGGCCTCCTTATTCTTCCTGCCAAAATGCACCACCTCACACTTTTCTATATTGAAATTCAATTGCCAATTACACGCCCATTCTGTAATGCCATCGAACTAAGATCAGTTTTGGTTACAGAATAATTATGGGAATTTTGTAATTCAAATGTGAAATGTGTGTATGAGAAAAGAACGAGACGTGATTGCCCTTTGGATCTGTGAAAATCAGAGGAGTCCAAGGCTTAATGGGGCCATCGAGGCACAAATGATATAACTGTTGAGGAAAAGGAACATCCATGTCTAATGGTATAACCAATAAGAAAACAAGTCTAGCTCTAAGTAATATAGTCATCACTCAAAAGGATCACCTAGATCTAAGGCAGCACGGTGGCATAGTGGTTAGCACTGTTGCCTCACAGCGCCAGAGACCCGGGTTCGAATCCAGCCTCAGGCGACTGTCTGTGTGGAGTTTGCACATTCTCCCCATGCTTGCGTGGGTTTTCTCCGGTTTCTTCCCACAGTCCAAAGATGTGTGGGTTAGGTTGATTGGCTATGATAAATTGACCCTTAGTGTTAGGGGGATTAAATACGTGGGGTTACAGGGATCGCGTGGGATATGTGTCGGTGCAGGCTCGATGGGCCGAAATGGCCTCTATCTGCACTGTGGGGTTTCTGTGATTCTGTGATCTAAGCAATTTAAATGTTAAGGAAAGGATCTACATCTAGGTAATATAACCATTAATAACTTAACTATAGACGCATCTACACTGCATTTTTCTTACGGTGTTTGAATTTGACTATCTGATTTTCTGCCTTTCCTGGTTTCCTCAAGTTACCAATTGCCCGCTGTCGAATATTGGGGAGAGACATGGCCTGTTCCGAGGCTTCTACCTATGCCACCCTGGCACTTAAATCTGCACCAGAGTGGCCCAGATGGGGCACATATTTTGAATATCCTTTCGTCTTTCCACAGTAACTCAGCAAAGTTTGGGAACTTAAATAGAATTACACTGAATCTACAGCACAGAAACAGCCCATTCGGCTCACCTAGTCCATGCTCCACACGAGCCTCCTCCCACCTTACTTCATCGAACCCAATCAGCATATCTATCTGTTCCTTTTTCCCTCATGTATTTATCTAGCTCCCCATTACTAGTTTGGAGGGGTTCATGGTCACTAACCTACGTCCTGCGCTCTGTGCCATTGCACATTGAGAGCGCTCTACACTCTGTTGTGACAGTGCTGTTTTCCTATGATGAACTTGATAGATATCATTCTTACATGGTTTCCTGGTGGAGCCCTGTAATCATCCCCATTCACATAACCAGGCAAAGTGAGCAGCGAGCCCACTCCACAGCATTAAAATCAGTCACCAAATTGTGTTGGCGCTCTGCATTCAGATCAGTTGCAAGCCGCTCTTTTATGTTTCTGCCAAAACATAACGAGCACCCGGTGGACAGAGGCTGACCGAGAAAATAGAAAACCCTCATTGTAAACAGCATTGTCAGTGATTAATGGTGTGGAGAGGACACAATGCATTGGGATCAACCCTGCCTCCCTTCACCTCAGCGCATCCGTTCCTTGCGAAATGGATTATTACATGGCTCCACAGAGAAGCCTGGTAAATGACGGTATCTATCAAACTAATTAAAAATTAAGGCACATCGAGGGTACCTACCCGTGGACAACCCGACTCCTTTTAAGTGTTAGATCAGGGAATTCATGTGAGAACAGTGCTACCTAATGTCAAATTTGTTCAGTTGTTGCGACCTAGAAAAACAAATCACTTAAGAGTAGGTCTGTGCCATGAAGTAACGGAAATACTTCAACCAAAAAATAAACAGGATATAAGAACACAAGAAATTGGAACAGGAGTCGGCCATACAGCCCCTCGAGCCTGCTTCAATAAGATCATGGCTGATCTTCGAACTCAACTCCACTCTCCCGCCCGATCTCCATATCCCTTGATTCCCCTAGAGTCCAAAAATCTATTGATCTCTGACTTGAATATACTCAATGACTCAGCATTCACAGCCCTCTGGGGCAGGGGATTCCAAAGTTTCACAACACTCTGAGTGAAGAAATTCCTCCTCATCTCAGTCTTAAGTGGCCTACCCCTTATCCTGAGACTATGCCTCCTAGTTCTAGACTCCCCAGCCAGGGGAAACAACAGCATCTACCCTGTCAATCCCCCTCAGAATCTTATACGTTTCAATGAGATCACCTCTCATTCTTCTAAACTCCAGAGAGTATAGGCCCATTCTACACAATCTCTCATCATAGGACAGCCCTCTCACCCCAGGAATCAATCTAGTGAACCTTCGTTGCACTGCCTGTAAGGCAGTTATGTCCTTTCTCAGATAAGGAGACCCAAACTGTGCACAGTACTGCAGGTGTGGTCTCACCAAGGCCCTGTACAATTGCAGTAAGACTTCCTTATGTTTTGGCTTTGAAAGTTGAGGTCAAATAGATTATAACACAGTGTAATAGATAACAAATGGCCCTTACTGTAATTGAGTTCAGAAACAAGGATGTCTTGCTGCAGTTGTACAGGGCCTTGGTGAGACCACATCTTGAGTATTGTGTGCAGTTTTGGTCACCTTATCTGAGGAAGGATGTTCTTGCCATGGAGGGAGTGCAGCGAAGATTCACCAGACTGATACCTGGGATGGCAGGAATGATGTATGAGGAGAGATTGGGTCGATTGGGCTTATACTCGCTGGAGTTTAGAAGAATGAGAGGGGATCTCATTGAAACTTATAAAATTCTAACAGGACTAGACAGACTAGATGCAAGAAGGATGTTCCCGATGGCGGGGAAGTCCAGAACCAAGGGTCACCGTCTAAAGATAAGGGGTAAGCCATTTAGGACAGAGATGAGGAGGAATTTCTTCACCCAGAGAGTGGTGAACCTGTGGAATTCTCTACCACAGAAGGCAGTTGAGGCCAATTCATTAAATATATTCAAGAAGGAGTTAGATATATTTCTTAAGGCTAAAGGGATCAAGGGATATGGGGAGAAAGCAGGGACAGGGTACTGAATTTGGATGATCAGCCATGATCTCATTGAATGGCGGAGCAGGCTCGAGGGGCCGAATGGCCTACTCCTGCTCCTATCTTCTATGTTCCTATGTTTTCTATGTTTTTCTATGAGTTGCTTCCAGGTTCAATTTCCCTGTTGGAAATTCAGGAGCGCCATTTAAAAAAAAATGTGAAATACTAAAAATTCAGCAAAACATGATATGCGCTTGGCATGTTAATGTGAACCGTATGTAGATCAACAAAAATCGCAAAACCGGCATCATTATTTCAAAGTGTGGTTGATAAATTTGAAATTCAAAGCAAACGAAGTAAGGAACCTACATGATTAAACAAGTGACAAATCGGTTGCACAACCCTGATTAAAATCCAAAATCACATTATCAAAAATTGAAGCATTACGGATTTTGAATAAAAAAGGTAGAAAGAAGCTTCTGACAAATGTTTAATAGATTGTGACTGCATGAAAATATTACAATTTAAAAAGTTTATGAAACTTGCATGTAGCCAAGCAACTGCTTTTAGAAATTGGCCGTCTAGTTCATGTGTCAATATGCCCATTCTTTTCCAGTTGAATTAATTCATCAAAGATATAATAATGTAAAGAAAACACTGTGGAATTCTATGGTTGTCTGTAAAATCTTATCGGTAGAGCAAGAAAGAATTTGCATTTATGTAGCAACTTTCACGATCACAGGATGTCACAAGTGCTTCAATGCCAATACGTGGCAGATGAAATTTAAAGCAGAAAAGTTCGAAGCGATTCATTTTGGTAGGAAGAACGAGGAGAGGCAATATAAACTGAAGGGTACAATCCTAAAGGGGGTGCAGGAACAGAGAGACCTGGGGGTGTATGTGCACAAATCATTGAAGGTGGCAGGGCAGGTTGAGAAAGTGATTAAAAAAGCATACGGGATCCTGGGCTTCATAAATAGAGGTATAGGGTACAAAAGCGAGGAAATTATGATGAATCTTTATAAAACACTGGTTTGGCCTCAACTGGAGTTATGGCCCAGAAATTCATGTCGGAGGCTTCCCGCGGGTGCAAGCCTCCGACCTGCACTTGCCTAGCGCGCCGGCCATTGAGCTGTGGGCCCGTGTGGGATTCCGATCCTGGGCCTGCTCCAACTGCCAGTGCGCAGTGCTTGCGTATCCCAGGGGCGCAGTTAGTTCGATGCGTCCCCTGGGATCACGTGGGCCATGGAGAGCCAATGGTAGCAGGGAATCTGTATTCATAGATTTGACAGGAAAAGCTGTCAAATCTATGAATACAATTCAGCCCCAAAACATAACTAAAACTTCAAATAAATTTTTAAAAAACCATCACATCTTTAAAATAACTATAAATTACATAAAATAACTATTTTAAACACTAATTTAAATTTTTGAAAAAATTAATTACAGTTTCTAATGGGGCTAAAAATAAACTTACCTTTCTTTAAACTATTTTAAAATATATAAACCTGTGGAAAAAATGTTTTAATTTTACTTAATTCACCACTTACCTTGTTAAAAGCAAGCCTTGTGACTGGTTTTTAAAAGCGTAGCTCCTGGAGACTTACCCTCCCGGAAAAACCTGCAAAAAAACTGGAAGTTCCAGGCGTACGCGCTGCCTCTCCGGTGCACGCGTTCGACCTGTGAACCCCTTCCTTTAAGGGAACGGAAGTTCCGGTTTCCTGCGCATGCGCAGTGCATGCACGAAACCGGCACTTTCGTTGGGCCTACGCTTGAGTACCCAGTGCGTACTCACCCGTGGAGACCCGAAGTTCTGGCCCATTGTGTCCAATTCTGGACACCGCACCTTAGGAAGGATGTGAAGGCCTTAGAGAGGGTGCAGAAAAGATTTACAAGAATGGTTCCAGGTATGAGGATCTTCAGTTACGTGGATAGACTGGAGAAGCTGGGGTTGTTCTCCTTAGAGCAGAGCAGGTTGAGAGGAGATTTGATAGAGGTGTTCAAAATCATGAGGGGTCTAGGCAGAGTAGATAGAGAGAAGCTGTTCCTATTGGCGGAAGGGTCGAGAACCAGAGGACACAGATTTAAGGTGATTGGCAGAAGAACCAAAGGCGACATGAGGAAAAACTTTTTTACGCAGCGAGTGGTTAGGATCTGGAATGCACTGGCTGAAAGTGTGGTGGAGGCAGATTCAATCGTGGCTTTCAAAAGGGAATTAGATAAGTACCTGAAGGAACAAAATTTGCAGGGCTACGGGGAAAGGGCGGGGGAGTGGGACTAGTTGAAGTGCTCTTGCAGAGAGCCGGCACGGGCTCGATGGGCCGAAAGGCCTCCTTCTGTGCTGTAACCATTCTATGATTCTATGATTCTAATACTTTTTAAATGTGGTCACTGTTATTATGTAGGTAAATACAGCAGCCAATTTGTGTACAGCAGGGTCCCATGAACAGCAGTCAAGGTGAATGGTCAGTTAATCTGTTTTGTTGGTGTTGGTTGTCTGGGACCAGTAGAACTCCCTGCTCTTCTTTGAAAAATTAACATGTGTTCTCTTATAGGAACAAAAAAGCAGGAGTCACCCAATCAACCCCTTGATCCTGCTCCACCATTCAATTAGATCATGGCTGATCTTTACCTCAACTCCCTTTACCTTCCTTAGCTCCATATCCCTTGATATTCTTACCCAACAAAAAATCTATCTAGCTCAAAGCAGAAAGCACCAATTGCCCCCCATAATCCACAGCCATTTGGGGGAGAGAATTCCACATTTCCATTACCCTTTGTGTGAAAAACTGCTCCTGATTTCCCTCCTGAATGCCCTGGCTCTAATTGTAAGATTATGCCACTCTGATACTTGAATCCCCCACCAGAGGAAATAGTTTCACTACATTTTTTTATTCGTTTATGGGATGTGGGCATTGCTGGCAAGGCCAGCATTTATCGCCCATCCCTAATTGCCCTTGAGAAGGTGGTGGTGAGCCACCTTCTTGAACTGCTGCAGTTCGTGTGGTGAAGGTGCTCCCACAGTGCTGTTAGGGAGGGAGTTCCAGGATTTTGACCCAGCGACGATGAAGGATCGGCGATATACTTCTAATTCAGGATAGTGTGTGACTTGGAGGGGAACTTGGAGGTGGTGTTCCCATGCGCCTGCTGCCCTTGTCCTTCTAGGTGGAAGAGGTCACGGGTTTGGGATGTGTTGCGAAGAAGCCTTGGCGAGTTGCTGCAGTGCATCTTGTAGATGGTACACACTGCAGCCGGTGGTGGAGGGAGTGAATGTTTAAGGTGGTGGATGGGGTGCCAATCAAGCGGGCTGCTTCGTCCTGGATGGTGTCGAGCTTCTTGAGTGTTGTTGGAGCTGGAACAACACCAGGTAAGTGGAGAGTATTCCATCACGCTCCTGAATTGTGCCTTGTAGATGGTGGAAAGGCTTTGTGGAGTCAAGAGGTGAGACACTTGCCGCAGAATGCCAAGCCTCTAACCTGCTCTTGTTGCCACAGTATTTATGTGGCTGGTCCAGTTAAGTTTCTGGCCAATGCTGACCCCCAGGATGTTGATGGTGGTGGATTCGGCGATGGTAATGCTGTTGAATGTCAAGGGGCGGTGGTTAGACTCTTGCTTGTTGGCGATAGTAATTGCCTGGCACTTGTATGGCGCGAATGTTATCTGCCACTTATCAGCCCAAGCCTGAATGTCGTCCAGGTCTTGTTGCACGTGGGCATGGACTGCTTCAATGGCCCAGAAATTAGGTTCGGGGGCTTGCCACGCATGCAAGCCCCCTGATGTGCACTTACCCGGCGCGCCGACAGCTGAAGCCTGGGCCTGCTTGGAATTCCTGTCACTGGCCTGGTTCAGCTGTCGGCGCGCTGTGCTGTGCTTGATCCAGCGGTGTAGTTAGTTCGATGTGCCGGCTGGGATCAGGTGAGCACTGGGCAGCCAATCAGGGGAGGGAAAACTTCATTCATGAGTTTGATAGTAAGAACTGTCAAACCCATGAAAACTACGGGCGCTCAAAACACTACTTAAACTTTAAATAAAATTTTAAAAAACATCCCACTAATTAAATGAACTATAAATAACTTTAAAAAACTATTTTAAACAATTAATCAAATTTTTGAAAAAAATAATTTTTTAAGAAATCGGGTCTAAAAATAAACTTACCTTACTGTAAAGTCCTTAAAAACAATAAAGCTGTGGAAAAAATGTTATAATTTTAAATAATAGACCACTTACCTTAAAGAATCAAGCCCTTACGTCTCCTTTTTACATTTCTAAAAAGTTGAGGCCCTTACACACGGGCAAACCTGTCAAAAAGAAGAAAGTTCAACGCGTGCGCACAGAGTCCTGTGCGCACGCGTTGGACCTCTGAACCCCTTGGAGGAAATGCCAGTTTCCCGCGCATGCGCTGTGCATGCTGAAATCCGGCACTTCCAACGGGCCCACGCGTGAGTACCCCGTCCGCACTCACGCGTTGGGACCGGAATTACTGGGCCATTATCTACATCTACGCTACACCCCTCAATCTTCTATACTCAAGGGAACTTGAGTCAAGTTTAGGTAGACATCATCTTGTTTTATCATCTGATCTGAAAGACGACAGCTCTGGCAATGTAGCACTCCCTCAGTAGGACGCTGAAGTGCCAGCCTGTATTATGTGCTCAAGCCTCCGGAGTGGGGATTGAACCTATAACCTTCTGACTCAGGTGAGTGTGCTACCCACTGAGCCTATTTGGCTTATTTAATACTTCCATTATAACAGCACAAGAACATAAGAATTAGGAGCAGGAGTAAGTCATAGGGCCCTTCGAGCCTGCTCCGCCATTCAATAAGATCATGGCTGATCTTCGTCCTTTAGGATAATATAATACTTCCATTAGTATCTCAATTGCTGGATTTACGCTAACCTGGCACATGCTTGCTGTAACTCTGATAAAGGAACTGGTAAAAGGTTTCAGTTGTTACAAGATCACTTAAAACAAGCTGGTTCATGCCTCTGCCAGGTCCACTATTTTTTAGAGAAATTGCTCCGCGAAGAACGACACTTGAGCAAGGATAAGAGTCACTTATGAGGTGTCCTTCCCAACCCTTCACCAGCACCAATTTTAGGCCCAAACAAGGGCATACATTTTTAGACTTACACGCAAGTGTATAAGGTATTTAATATCGTGTTTAAACTCTGTCCATATTTCCCTCTTCAGTGAAAGAATAGACCTGAATAAAAAGGGTGATAATGTTAGCTCACCCATCAACATTGTCATTTCTGATCTACACTGACTCCTGTCCACCGATACATGATGACATGAATCTAGTCATTCATTTGGAAATGACTTATGAAATGATACTGGGCGGCCTGCTGGTGGCGCTGTCCAGGGAGAGTATAAATACTCAGGCATGGGCCCAGCTTGCTCCGGACATTCTTTAACAGGAACTAGTGAAGGGCACAACTAGATCTCCATGTTGAAAAACAGTTGATTAAAACCTTGTTTAATACTTAGACCAAGTGCCTAGTAGTTTTCTTACGTCACATGATATTTAAAATTGTTGTCCCCATCTTCAGATTCCTCCCTGGCCTCTCCCAACTCTACCTCTGCAACCTCCTCCAGCCTTCTCTTTCCTCCCGCAGCCTTCAATCCCCTCACTCTGGCCTTCTGCGCATCCCCCCACCCTCACCCCACTTTGCTACAGCAATGATGGAAGTCCACCTTGACCCCACTCTCTGCACTCTATGCAGCTCCCACCCTGATGTCCCTCCACCTCGCTACTTCTCACCCCAACCTTTGTGGCCTTTGTTAAACTCCTTTGTAGCAACAAAGTTATCAGTCACCTTTCCTAACTCTCCCAACATATCTGGCGTCTGATCCTTTTTAAATCTCTGTAAAGCACCTTGGAACATTTCTCTATGTTAGGTTTGTGGCTGTTGTTCAGAACAGATTGTAGCCTGGAATAAGTGGTCCCATGTTAATTAGTACTTTGTGTTGCTGCCCAATAATTCAGTTAAATCGCTGTCCTCTATCCCTGTCATTTACATAGAATTACATAGCATTTACAGCACAGAAACAGGCCATTCAGCCCAACTGGTCTGTGCCAGTGTTTATGCTCCACACGAGCCTCCTCCCACCCTATTTCATCGAAACTTATCTAAACAAAATCTTCTATTCTTTTCTAGCTCCAGCACTTATTTAGCTTCCCCTGAAATGCATCTATGCTATTCATCTCAACTACTCCATGTGGTAGCAAGTTCCATTCTAAGCACTCTCTGAATAAAGAAGTTTCTCCTGAATTCCTTATTGGATTTATTAGTGTCTATCATATATTTATGACCCCTAGTTTTGGATTCTCCCACAAGTGGAAACGTTGGGCGTGATTTTGTGACTGGGGGTGTGTTGGAGGCGGGACTGCTGCTTTTCAGGTCGATGTCCCGCCTCCATCGATTTGTGGCCAACCCCACACTATTTTCCCTTGATTGATCTTGTTAAGCCCGCCCAGCAGGCTTAGCAGGCCAATTAAGGGAAAGCCAGTTGCAGAGCACGTCAACGTATGACGTGTCATCTGTCAAAAAGTTTTGACAGATGAATTGTCATCGGTTGACAGCTCTGTGAAGCTGTCAAACAGTGACAATCTCTGCAGTTTGATGATGTCTTGCATACAAGACCTCATCAACCTTCTTTCTTTTACAGAATTGAGATGGTGGTTGTTAAGTCTGTGTGTTATATTGAGAATTACTACACAGACCACAAGAGTAAATGTTAACAGGTCTTTACTAGTCGAAGGTCAGGGCGGAACTGCCCAATAAATCATTACACAGCACTTATATACCGGTGTGGTCACCACCGGTATTACAGTATACCGCAGCCAAGATAAAGTAGTGCAACCCATAAAATAGTTCTCTTAAAGGTGGAACGGTTACATACACTACAGTTGTTGCATCTGAGAATGCAACGGCCATCTGTTATCTGCAACACGAAGGACCGAGACTCTTCGCATACACACCGACTGAAGCCTGCAAGAAGAACCAAAGGTAAGTACACTTTTAAAAACACTTTGCACTTACCTCAGATACTCACCTCTACAAACTTGCACCCATCACTTACCTTCACACCACACTTTTGCACCCACCACCCCCTCCGCCGACCCCCGCAGACCCACTACTCGCTGAGCTGAGCTGGCGGGTTTTGGAGCCTTCGGGAAGCCCGCACTTGTGAGGGCAAAAAGGGGATAATCCTATTTTCTGCCTGTTAACTACCCGTTAACAGGCAGTTAATAGGCTTTAATCCATTCCCGCCTCCAAGGAGACAGGACCCGGCCCGGGACGGCTACCAGCCTCCTGGGAAGATGACATGGAGGTGGGTTGTGGCGGGTTGGCAATCCGCCCCAAAATCTGCCAATTTCCCAGCAGTCCCGCCTCCATACCCACCTCTCCAGGGCTGGCAAAATCACCCTCATAATCTCTACATCCACTCTATAAAAGCCCTTCATAATTTTAAAGGCCACCCTATTAGGTCACCCCTCAGTCTACTCTTTTCTAGAGAAAAGAGCCATAGTCTGTTCAGTCCTTCCTGATAGTTATAACCTCTTGGTTCTGGTATCACCCTTGTAAATCTTTTTCATCCTCTCCAGTGACTCTATACCCTTTTTATAATATGGAGACCAAAACTGTGCACAGTGCTCCAAGTGTGGGCTAACCAAGGTTCGATACAGGTTTAACATATCTTCCCTACTTTTCAATTCTATGGGCAGGATTTTCATTGGGCCATGGAGGCAGGATTGGAGGCGTGTGGGGGGTTAAAATCAGGGGGCACGAACCCATCCCGCCCCCAACCCGCCCCCAACCCGCCTCCATGCCAGTTTCAAAGGAGGCGGGTACCCGCCCCGCACTGGAACCCGCCTACCCGAGGCGGGAAGGGGATTAGTGCCAATTAACTGCCTGTTAACAGGCAGTTAACAGACAGTTTTTAGCCTAATCCCTATTTTCATTCTTGAAGTGTGGGATGGCCGTCGGGTTGAAGGGCTTGGAAGGGTCGAGATGTCTGGTGTTCAGGTGAGTGATGGGTGCATGAGTGCAGAGGTAAGTGTGTTTGGTGTGTTTAAAGTGTTTAAAGAAGTTTTACTTACCTTTACAGCTTTCCTTCCTTCAGGTCTCGGGAGTCCCTCATCTCACCGGCACAGAAAGCAGAATGGCCGCGAGCTGTCAAAAGTTGCAGCATTCAGCTTTCTGTTCCAGAGAGATCTCTAAATCATCCTGAGAGGAAGGAATTAACTTGGAGTACAGATTGTCAGTGTTTGACAGCTTCAAACAGCTGTCGAACGCTGATATTTCATCTGTCAAAAGGTCTTGACAGATGAAATATCAATCTGTGACATCACCTGTTGCCGGGTGGACCTTAATTGGCCTGCTGAGCCCGCTGGGTGGGCTCAACAAGGTCAATGAAGTCAAAATCGCGTGGGTTGTCTACAACTCGATGGAGACAGGACTACAACCCCGAAAGTTGTAGTCCCGCCTCCTACACGCCTCCTCAATCAAAATCCAGCCTTTAGAAATGTACCCCTGTGCTTGGTTTGCATTTGCTCTGTCATTTGCTGAAACCTTTTGTACTGTACATTTTTAAATATATATGTGTGACTTTTATGAGTGATGATAACATTGACTATTTGCATCAACAGAGTAAATTGATTCAGTTTAAATAAAATTAGAGAGGTTCAATGTTGCACACTTCTTTCTCTGGGGTGTAGAAATTTGCAAAATAGTTTAATATTACATTAACAATTTCCCTTTCCAAAGTTATAGATTTTCTTGTGTTCTAATGGTTTATGCACAAACTATTGAAGAACCTGTCAGCAGTGAATAAATAAGGGCAAACTTCAAAGAAATTTGTTTATATTGATCACGCAATATCGTCCGACTCCGACCCTGCCTCAGCCCATCAGGAATTTTTAAAGTGCATTCAGGAGAGCTTTTTGAGCCAGCATGTAGAATGTCCGACAAGAGAGGGGGTGGTACTGGACCTAATTCTAGGTAATGTAGCCGGGCAAGTGGTAGAAGTGTCAGTAGGAGAGCATTTTGGTGACAGTGACCATCATTCGGTGAGATTTAAGGTAGTCATGGAAAAGGACAAAGATGGACCGGAAATAAAGGGGTCAATTTTCTGGCAGCCGTCGGGCGGCTTTTCATGCGGCTGGGTGCCGAAAATCAGTGAAAAAGCGGGTCGGGCCCCCACCGCCTGATTCCCCGCCCCGTCTGACTTTCGGACCGCCGTTTCAATGCGACCAGCTTCAGTCCCGGCCGCAATTATCTCCTTTGTTGAGGTAGTTTTCCCAGGGCCGTTGCAACTTTGGGGCTTTCCCCACCTGAAACACGCCTGCGGGGAACCCCACTGATGAGAGCTGGCGTGAAAACAGTTGGCTTGCTTGCTTGCAGCTACAGGTCAATGAGGGCTGAAGAGATTTAAACAGGCAGCATTTGCAGGCTGCAGGACCTTGTTGATGAAGGCTTGGGGGAACTTTTTAAAGGCTTAGGAACAGCTGTAGAAAGTTGGAGCCTCACACACTTCTCCAGTGTGACCTCCTGGGAAGCCCCTCTCACCACCCTAACTCAGCGCCTCCTCAACGGAGGCATCTGCCAGAAGCATGGGAGGCCTTTGGTACATTCCCTTCCTGGCATTAGAGGATTTCCAACAGCAGAGGAGGCTGGAGCAACTCCAGCAACAGCATCACCAGTAACACCAGCAGCACCAGCAGGAGCGGCAGGCTGCGGCTGACCCACCTGAGGCAGCACAGGCCAGAAGGGGTCAGCGCATGGAAGGCCGTTGGCACAGGAGATACCCCCCAAACAGGGTGTACAGACACAGGGTCAGCTACCTCAACATGACTGAGCAGCAGTGCCAGAGGTGGCTCCGACTTTCGCGAGAGGTTGTGACTGACATCTGCGCAATGCTGCAGCAAGACCTGGAGCCCAGAGCAACAGGTCCACAATACTTGCCAGTGGCCATCAAAGTCACCACCGCAGTCAGATTTATGCCTCAGGCTCCTTCCGGGGATCAGCAGCAGACATCAGCGGCATCTCCCAGGTGGACGCACACACATGCATCACGCAGGTAACCGATGCCCTTTTTGCCCTCGCGCACAATCACATCCATTTCACCAGGGATCGTGCAAGTGTGAGGGCGCGAGCACGTGGATTCGCTTAGCTGGCAGACTTTCCAAGGGTGCAGGCCGTCATTGACTGCACACGTGTGGTCCTTAGGGCACCCCACCGCAATCCAGGAGTTTTTGTCAACCGCAAGGGCTTCCACTCCCTTAACGTTCAGCTGGTGTGTGACCACAAGAAGGTGATTTTGCATGTTTGTGCCAGGTTCCCTGGCAGCTGTCATGACTCCTTCATACTGCGCGAGTCTACTGTGCCTCCGCTATTCAGTCCGCCAAACGAACTTCAAGGATGGCTACTTGGAGACAAGGGATATGCCCTGCGCTCTTGGCTAATGACGCCATTGAGGAGACCAGCCAGCGAAGCTGAGGAGCGCTACAACACCAGCCACATTACCACCAGATGCATTATTGAGCAAACCATCGGATTGTTGAAGATGTGCTTCAGATGCCTCGAAAGATCAGGTGGAGCCCTACAGTACTCATCAGCCAGGGTCTCCAAAATCGTTGTGGTATGCTGTGTGCTTCACAACATGGCACAGCGTCGTGGCTTGCCAATTCCGCAGGACCAAGAGGCTCCTCGCAGAGCCGCCTCGGATGAGGATGATGCTGAGGGTGATGCTGAGGAGGAGGAGGAGGTCAGAAATGAGCATCCTGCAGAGGCCCGCCAACCAGCTGCACCAGTGCGCGAGAACATTGCTGGGCGGAATGCAAGGAACGCACTCATCCTGGGCAGATTTGAGTAGTCTGGTACATCAAACACTGCAGCCTCACTGCTTCTGAACTGACCATGGAAAGTGGCCCATGCCTGAACTTTCCAACAACTTTGACCAGCTTGCAGTCATCTGCAATTTATCCTAAGGCCTCTATGTGATATCCCCATTCGCCAAATGACAGACGCCATAACTGCAGCAGCTGGCACCAGATTTTTTATGTACATGAAAATGATGACATTAAAACTATTTACAAGACTGGATGGTGGAATAGTTCTGTGAATGTGAGCATAGAGAGAGACGGAATGGGTAAGGGTGCATGGATGTGACTGTGAAGTGGGATGTGGAGGAAGAGATTGCTGAAGCTGAGTGCTGTTGGGGAAAGGCAATGGGGATGAGGTTGAGGGTGATGGAAACTTCATACTTGCTTTCCCTGTGCGGTAAAGGTCATGGAAGCGCTTCCTGCACTGCAGCCAGGTGCGACGGGTGACACCCAGAGAGTTTAACTCTGCTGCCACCTCCATCCATGCAGCCGTGGACTCTTTGGGAGGCCTCTTCCTCCCTGAGCGAGGGTAGAGGACCTCCCTGTGGGCCCTTACCCCATCCACCAAGGTCTGCAATGACGTCTCGTTGAATTTGGCCGCAGCTCGGCCTCTGCCGCTGGCAGCAGCTGGTGCAGGCTCCTCTGCCATTGTGCAAGAGCGGTTGAGAAGCCTGCAGAGGTGGAGAAGCTTGCTGGACACTTTGAAAGCACCACGAATGATGACATCATGCTGTGGGGATTTCTGACTCGATTTGGACAATTAGCAAGGCTTCCCACATGTTGGGAATTAATTGGCCATTTGAGGGAAAGTTGCGTGGAGCTGGCTGACACTTTTTTATGTGTGTCAGAAACCCCACATTCGGGAAAACCCGACCATTTCCCACACAAGCCGAAAATCGGGGCCAAAGGTTCTAAATTGGAGGAAGGACGATTTTAATATGATAAGGCAGGATCTGGCCAAATTGGACTGGGATCAGCTACTTGTAGGATAATACACATCAGAGCAGTGGGAGTCTTTCAGAAAGGAAATAGAGAGATTACAACACCAACATGTTCCCGTAAAGGTCAAGGGTGGGACCAACAAGCCCAGGGAATGCTGGATGTCAAGGGATATACAAGAGTGGATTAGGAAAAAAAGGGAGGCATTTGGCAGATACAAAGGACTAAAAACAGTGGAAGCCCTAGAGGAGTATAGAAAGTGAAGGCGGGTACTTAAAAAGAAATTAGGAGAGCGAAGAGGGGGCATGAAAAAACACTGGCGGGCAAAATAAAGGAAAATCCCAAGGTGTTTTATAAGTATATTAAGGGCAAGAGGATAACCAGGGAAAGAGTAGGGCCCATTAGGGACCAAAGTGGCAATCTGTGTGTAGAGCCGACAGATGTAGGTGAAGTTTTAAATGAATATTTTGCATCTGTGTTCACTATGGAGAAGGACGATGTAGGCATAGAAATCAGACAGGGGGATTGTGATATACTTAAACAAATTAATATTGAGAGGGAGGAGGTGCTAGCAGTTTTAGCCGGCTTAAAAGTGGATAAATCCCCAGGCCCAGACGAGATGTATCCCAGGCTGCAGTGTGAGGCAAGGGAGGAGATTGCAGAGGCTCTGACACAAATTTTCACAACCTCTCTGGCCACAGGGGAGGTGCCAGAGGACTGCAGGACAGCTAATGTAGTACCATTATTCAAGAAGGGTAGTAGGGATAAACCAGGGAATTACAGGCCAGTGAGCCTAACATCAGTGGTAGGGAAATTATTGGAAAATATTCTGAGGGACAGAATTAGTCTCCACTTGGAGAGGCAAGGATTAATCAAGGATAGTCAGCCTGGCTTTGTCAGGGTGAGATCATGTCTAACCAATTTGATTGAATTTTTCGAGGGGGTGACTAGGTGTGTGGATGAGGGTAGTGCAGTTGATGTAGTCTACATGGACTTCAGTAAGGCTTTTGACAAAGTCCCTCATGGGAGACTGGTCAAGAAGATAAGAGCCCATGGGATCCAGTGCAATTTGGCACATTGGATCCAAAATTGGCTTAGTGGCAGGAGGCAGAGGGTGATGGTCGAAGGCTGTTATTGTGACTAGAAGCCTGTGTCCAGTGGTGTACCGCAGGGATTGGTGCTGGGTCCTTTGCTGTTTGTAGTGTACATTAATGATTTAGATATGAATGTAGGAGGTATGATCAGTAAGTTCGCAGATGACACGAAAATTGGTGGAGTGGTAAATAGTGAGGAAGGAAGCCTCAGGCTACAGGACGATATAGATGGGTTGGTTAGATGGGCAGAACAGTGGCAAATGGAATTTAACCCTGAAAAGTGTGAGGTGATGCATTTTGGGAGGACTAACAAGGCAAGGGAATACACAATGAATGGTAGGACCTAGGAAAGACAGAGGATCAGAGGGACCTTGGTGTGCATGTACATAGATCCCTGAAGGCAGCAGGACAGGTAGATAAGGTGGTTAAAAAGGCATATGGGATACTTGCCGTCATTAGCCGAGGCATAGAGTATAAGAGCAGGGAGGTTATGATGGAGCTGTAAAAAATGCTAGTTAGGCCACAGCTGGAGTACTGTGTGCAGTTCTGGTCGCCACAGTATAGGAAGGATGTGATTGCATTGGAGAGGGTGCAGAGGAGATTCACCAGGATGTTACCTGGGCTGGAGCGCTTCAGCTATGAAGAGAGACTGGACAGGCTGGGGTTGTTTTCCTTAGAGCAGAGAAGGCTGAGGGGGGACATGATTGAGGTGTACAAAATTATGAGAGGTATAGATAGGGTAGATAGAAATGAAGCATTTAGATGAGCACTTGAAACACCATAGCTTACAAGGCTACAGACCAAGTGCTGGAAAATGGGATTAGAATAGACAGGGCTTGATGGTCGGTGCGGACACGATGGGCCGAAGGGCCTCTTTCTGTGCTGTAAATCTCTATGACTCTATGGCCCCGATTTTTGGCTTGTGTGGGAAATGGTCGAGTTTCCCCGAATGTGGGGTTTCTGACGCACATAAAAAAGTGTCAGCCAGCTCCACGCAATTTTCCCTCAATTGGCCAATTAATTCCCAGCATGTGGGAAGCCTTGCTAATTGTCCAATTCGAGTCAGAAATCCCTACACTATGATGTCATCATTCGTGGTGCTTTCAAGGTCCATAGCAAGCACTGCATCCTCTGAAGGCTTCCAAACGAACCATACAGGATGGCAGAGGAGCCTGCAGCAGCTGTGGCCAGTGCCAGACCCCGAGCTGCCTTCAAATTCGACGAGGCTTCACTGCAGGCATTATTGGATGGGGTTAGAGCCCACAGGGAGGTCCTCTTCCCTAGGTCAGGGAGGAAGAGGCCTCCCACTGAGACCAATGCTGCATGGATGCAGGTGTCAGCAGATGCCAACTCGCTGGGAGTCACCAGAAGAACCTTGGCATTACATCTCTAACTCCTTCCTTAACTCCCCCACAGTACCATCCAGAGCCCCCGTCCTCACTGTGGAGGAGGAAGAGGCTGTGCAGCCAGGATCCTCAGAGGAAGCTCCAACCTCTGAGGGCACAGCATCAGCAGAAGTAAACGCACCCAGCACCAGCGCAGACACTCACACCTCGGGGGGACCTTTGGGACATAGAGTAGTGTTGTCACCTGGTGCTTTACAGCTCACAAGTGAGCCTCAGCAGATTCTGGAGACAGGGACAGCAGTGGAGAGTCCTCGTCGGAGGGCGCAGGACTCTACCAGCTCAGCTCAGCTACGCTGCATGTCGACCCTCTGTCTCTGGGTCCACCCGCAACAGAAGAGATGATGGACCTCCATGCACAGATGCAGGAGTCTCTGGCAGGTTTTGTCTCCAGGGTCGCTGCGAGTGTGGAGCGAATGGAGGAGTCCATAGCGACCATGAGCAGAGCCTTTTGTGGAGTCATTAGCGCATGAACGCATCACCATGGAAAGGTTGGCAACCTCCATGGAGGAGATAACTCACCAGGGTACGGAAAACATGGTGAGTGCTCATAAGAGAATGACATCTCTTGAGGAGCGTTGGCCATCTGTTGAACAGAGAAACCAGATCTTCCTGGAAGTCCTCTGAGTAGGACTGCCAGTACAGAAACGGATCCCCATGGCCCCCTAAAGCGTAGCAGGGTGCTCTCAAGCCACTTCCAAGCGCTGGCCCCTTCTGGCCTGTGCAGCTTTAGGTGAGTGAGCAGCAGCCTGGTGCTCCTGTTGCTGATCCTGCTGTTCCTGGTTCTGCTGCTGCCGCCTCTGCTGCTGGAAATCCTCTAATGGCAAGAAGGGAAGGAAAAAAAGGCGTCCCATGCTTCTGGTAGATGCCTCCGCTGAGGAAGTGCTGAGTGAGGATGGCGAGAGGGGCTTCCCAGGAGATCACATTGGAGAAGTGTGTGAGGCTCCAACCTTCCACAGCTGTGCCTAAGCCTTGAAGAAGTAGCCCCAAACCTGCAACAACAAGGTCCTTCAACATACAAGTGCTGTCCCTTTAAATCGCAGCTTCTCCATTGACCTGCAGCTGACAGCAAGCAAGCCGGCAAGCTTCACGCAAGCTCTCAGCAGCGGGGTTCCCCGCAGGCAGGTTTGATGTGGGGAAAGCCCCAAAGTTGCAACGGCTCAGGAGAAACTACCGCAACAAGCTGGTAATTGCTTATTAGTGCTCCGACGACCAGTCCCGCCAGCGGCGGCCGGGACTGAAGCGGGGCGCGGGGAAACGGTGGTCCGAAAGTCAGACGGGGCGGGGAATCAGGCCGGGGGGGGGGGTCCCGACCCGCTTTTTCACCGATTTCCGGCCCCCGGCGACATAAAAAGCCGCCCGACGGCGGCCAGAAAATTGACCCCTATGACTCTATGACATCCGCTGCTGAAACCCTCGCCCATGCTTTTGTCACCTCCAGACTCGACTATTCCAATGCTCTCCTGACCAGCCTCCCATCTTCCACTCTCCATAAACTTGAGATCATCCAAAACTCTGCTGCCCGTATCCTGGCTCACACCAAGTCCCGTTCACCCAGCACCCCTGTGCTCGTTGATTTATGCTGTCTCCTGGTCCGGCAACGTTTCAAATATAAAAACTCATCCTTTTGTTGAATACCCCTCCATGGCCTCACTCCTCCCTATCTCTGTAACCTCCTGCTGCCATATAACCCCCCAAAAACTCTGCACTCTTCCAATTTTGGCCTCTTCCCCATTCCCCACTTCCTTCACCCCACCATGGGTGGCCATGCCTAGAGCTGTCTAAGCCCTAAACTTGGGAATTCCCTCCCTTAACCTCTCCAGCTGTCTACCTCTGACTCCTCCTTTAAGATGCTCCTTAAAACCTATCTCTCATCCCCTTTCTCTCCTTCCTTGGCTCCATGTCAATTTTGTGTCTAATTACGCTCCTGTGAAGCGCCTTGGGATGTTTTACTTACATTAAAGGCGCTATATAAACGGAAGTTGTTGTTGTACAGTAATATTTTAACATCAAGACATTTTTCCACAGACGGTTTATTTGAAGGCACTGCGATAGCCTGTGTACCCTGAGCATTGATGCTTTTGAAGCGCTAAAGACAAGCTGTTTCTCATTCTGTATAATCGATCAGTTATTGATCTTGTAAAATTAAAGAGTTCTGACATATTATGCATTTAAAAGGCAAGATTCACTGTATGTGTTGGGCTCAATTGAGTTTAATGTTACTGTTACGGTGCTCTTCTTATTTTCAAAGCCCTGACTTACACTTCTGAAAGGTGCATGTCTTAATTGCTCTTAGATGATGAATAAATCCAAGTAATTGGTTTTAAATGCTGAATGCTGCATGATGTCAAGGCATGTGTGTGTATTTCTACTTGTTTGAGGGGTGATCTGATTTCCCTGCCATTTCCTTTTACCCCATTATAATTTCTCCTGTCTCTGCCTGTAAGGGACCCACATTTACTTTCACTAATCTTTTCCTTTTTACATACCTATAATTCATACCTCTGGAATAATCACACATATACTTGGGATGATACTTGCACTACAACATCGGAGAATTCACCACATCACAGGTTTGGATCTCAAGGGGATTGGCAGGACAAGCCTTGTCGAATCCTGAAGTATCTATTCTAACCCCATCTCTTTAAAATGTTAGAAAGATTTGATAGGATAGATACAGAGAAACCCTTTCCTCTGGTGTGGGAATCCAGAACGAGGGGACATAGTCTTAAAATTAGAGCTAGGCCATTAAGGAGTGAAATCAGCAAGCACGTTTCACACCAAAAGGCTGTGGATGCTGGGAGGACAATTGGAGTTGACAAACATAGAAACATAGGAGATAGGAGCAGGAGTAGGCCATTCGGCCCCTTGAGCCTGCTCCGCCATTCAATGAGATCATGGCTGATCATTCAAATTCAGTACCCTGTCCCTGCCTTCTCCCCATATCCCTTGATCCCTTTAGGCTTAAGAAATATATCTAACTCCTTCTTGAATATATTTAATGAATTGGCCTCAATTGCCTTCTGTGGTAGAGAATTCCACAGGTTCACCGCTCTCTTGGTGAAGAAATTCCTCCTCATCTCTGTCCTAAATGGCTTACCCCTTATCTTTAGACTGTGACCCCTGGTTCTGGACTCCCCCGTCATCGGGAACATCCTTCCTGCATCTAGTCTGTCTAGTCCTGTTAGAATTTTATAAGTTTCAATGAGATCCCCTGTCGTTCTTCTAAACTCCAGCGAGTATAAATCCAATCGACCCAATCTCTCCTCATACGTCATTCCTGCCATCCCAGTTATCATTCTGGTGAATCTTCGCTGCACTCCCTCCATGGCAAGAACATCCTTCCTCAGATATGGTGACCAAAACTGCACACAATACTCAAGGTGTGATCTCACCAAGGCCCTGTACAAATGCAGCAAGACATCCTTGTTCCTGTACTCAAACCCTCTCGCTACGAAGGCCAACATACCATTTGCCTTTTAAATGCATAATATGTCAGAACTCTTTAATTTTACAAAGTAGATTTTTGTTTGGTGCAGTGATTGTCAGTGTTTGCAGCACCCCAATGCTGTCAAACACTGACATCACAACTGTCAAACTCCATGTGAACGTGGTCCCTTTAACGAAACCGGCTGATGACATGTCATCAAATGACATCATCAGACCCGCTTTCTGTTAATTGGCTGGTAGGGCGGGCTTAACAAGGCCAATCAAGGTATAATCACATCTGCAGAGTGGATGCAGCTGGGAGCGGGACTGGAACCTGGAAAGCAGCTGTCCTGCCCCCATCCCGCCTCCTCAATTAAATTTGCGGCCAAAGTATTTGTTTAATTTTCCTGCCATTTCCTTTTTCCCCATTATAATTTCTCCTGTCTCTGCCTGTAAGGGACCCACATTTACTTTCACTAATCTTTCCCTTTTTACATACCTATAATTCATACCTCTAGAATAATCACACATATACTTGGGGTGATACTCGCGCTACAAAATCGGAGAATTCACCACATCACAGGTTTGGAGCTCGAGGGGATCGGCAGGACAAGCCTTGTCGAATCCTGAAATATCTATTCTAACCCCATCTCTTTGTATGCCTTTCTTTCACTCTGGCTACGTGAGAATCTGTGAGCTTCAAAGTGTTACCTCATCCAATTAGCTGCCATAACTCCAGTTTTAACAAGAATCGCTCCCCATAATTTGACTCACTCTCTATATTTCCAGATCTTTGGCAGGTACCTTTTCAAGGTTGGAGCTAACAGAGACAGCTTTGTGGCTTCTTCTCATCAGCAAAAGCACTGTCTGACTGGAATTACTTTTACGAACTGAACATTGCTAACAGAAACTCACTTAGCAGACAGAAGCCAGGATTTAAAGAAATTAATGTAAAATAAATCAATATTAATCTATTTCTTACCATACCAATGAGACTTTATGAGCTTAAAGGGATATAGGCTCACTTTACTAGAATCAAACATTGTGCATTACTTGGTGTAGCATGTCTCTCCTTAATAAACTGCATATCATTCAACACACAAAGAGCAATACCATTGATAACCCACGGAGTACAGTAACAATATCTGTGGCTCAGTGGGTAGTACCATTGCCTATGAAGCAGAAGTTTGTGGGTTCAAGTCCCACTCCATGAGACTTGAACACAACAATCTAGGCTGGCACACCAGTGCAGTGCTGAGGGAGTGCTGCACTGCCGGAGGTGCTGTCTTTTGGATGAGATGTCAAACTGAGGCCCTGTCTGCTCTCTCAGTTGGACGTAAAAGATCCCATGGCACTATTTTGAAGAAGAGCAGGGGAATTCTCCCCAGTGTCCTGGCCAACATTTATCCCTCAATCAACATCACAAGAAACAGATTATCTGGTCATTATCACATTGCAGTTTGTGCAACCTTGCTGTGTACATATTGACTGACATGTTTCCTACATTACAACAGTGACTACACTTCAAAAAGTACTTCATTGGCTGTAAAGCACTTTGGGATGTCATGAGGTTGTGAAAGTCTTTCTTTTTTTTGGTGTGTATCATGCTTGGGTGGCAAACTTTTATGTATAAAATCATATGTGATCTCCGAGAACCTCCCACAGCAGCCAAAAATATCTTCTAAACCTAGAAGTCAGTTTGCCTGCAATCTCTAGTTGATCTTAGCAATTACACTTAAAAAAAAAGAAAAACTTGCATTTCTACAGCACCTTTTGAAGGGATAATTACTAGTTCTAGCCCCTTTAGGGCTACCCTGGATCAGGCGTATTCTCCAGATGTTCACTTTCAACTAAAGTTTGAGGTAGCCAAATCCTAAAGACGCTTAATTGGGTCTAAAGGTCCAGACTATCTCTCCCTAAAGGAAAGGAACAACCTGAAGATGTTACTGTCCTCCAGATAGCACTTTTAATAAGTTTAGCTAGACTGTAACGTTCCGGATATTATGAGGGTCCGGAAAACTCCCCCAGAATTCTGTAACTCCTCACCAAGGAGCGTACAGAGATTGAGTTCGCGAGTTTGATACAGAAGTATTATGTGAGACAATTCTAAATATATATAGATTTATTAAAGAACCGGCATATAATTACAGTAGGTGTTTCAATCGCAACATTAACAGTTCCAAAAAGAGAAAGCTTTTACAATCTTATTATCAGAGATCCTTATTCTCAAATCTTAACTTTGCTACATTTTTACAGTTCTTAGTCTTATTCCAGGATATCCACCAAAATCAAATACCTTTGATACCCGAGGTACAAAGAGGTGTAGACTTACAGAGCCTGCCTCTGAAGCCGAGAATCGCTTTGCCCCTTTACAGCGAGTCTGTCATCCTATTTGAAAGTTTAATATTTATATCCTTTCTCAGTGGTATTTCCTTTGAAGTTTTCTGCTGATGTAAGCTAATTATCTCTAGTCATTTTTCTGCTGACCGCTGCTATTCTTACAGTCAGTTCAGCTGGTAACAATAAGAATTATGTCTCTACCCTAGGTGTTTGAAGCTCACCATAAAAAATGGTGTAATCAGCAGGTGCATCTATTTGATGTCATTTTTACCAAGGTCTTCTTTTTGTGTCGTTTTACAACATGTAAATTAAAACATCTCAACCAGGGTGATCAATGCAATTCTTATTTACCTCAGCTGGTTGCTACACAGAATCATGTCTCCTGTGTTTCATTTGATGTCATTTTTATGAAGGCATATGTTTCTTAATTTCTGTGTTTCTTTCCGAAGTGTAATTTAGGACACCTTAACAGGGTGTACCATTGTGTTCTTTCCAAAGCTGCAGACTTCAGGAGCCTCCAACCTCCTGTTTCAATAAGGTTATTGATTCAGTGTCAACAACTTATCTTATCTCAATAGCCTGTATGCTGCTACAGCTTTAGCTTGTTGAGGCTGCCAGATTTCCAAACCCAGTTTGTCATGTTTTAATAAGGCTAGAATTATTTCATAGAATGATGTATTTTTCTGAATATGGCTTATTCCTTCACACTTTCACAACCTCAGAATATCCCAAAGTGCTTTATAGCCAATTAAGTACTTTTTTTAAGTTTGTCGCTGTTGTAATGCAGGAAACGTGGCAGCCAATTTGTGCACGGCAAGTTCCCACAAACAATGAGATAATGACCAGATAATCTGTTTAGTGATGTTGGTTGAGGGATAAATGTGGACCAGGACACCAGGGTGAACTCACCATCTCTTCTTTGAAATAGTGCCATAGGATCTTTTACGCCTACCTGAGAGGGCAGACGGGGCCTCAGTTTAACGTCAGGTCAGAAGGACAGCACCTCCGACAATGCAGCACTCCCTCAGCACTGCACTGGAGTGTCAGCCTAGATTTTGTGCTCAAGTCTCTGGAACAGGCCTTGAAACCACAACCATCTGACTCAGAGGCGAGGGTGCTACCTGTCATAAATCTCATCATCGAGAAACTACCTATGTAATAACACTGGACGGCCAGCTGGTGGCACCGTCCAAGGAGTATAAATACTCGGACGTTGGCCCCAGCTTTCCAGGGACATTTTGTAAAGACAAGGAGCTAGTGAAGTACAACTAGACTTCCATGTTCTGAAACAAGTTGATTAAAGCCTTGCTTTATGCTCACACCAAGTGCGTAGTGAGTTTTATTACGTCAGCACCCACTGAGCCACAGCTGATAAAAATATTTTGCGATGCTTTCCAGTACGTAACTAGATTTGTTGATAATCACTTTACATTGACTGGATAATTAGCAAGAAGTCAATGATCACTCTGAACAGTGCGAACAGCATTGATTCAGGCTAGATCTCTGTGGGAATCCATTCGTTGTTGCCCCAACCAGTATAGATTGTGGGACAAAAGCAAAATACTGCGGATGATGGAAATTTGAAATAAAAACAGAAAATCCTGGAAAAGGCTCAGCATGTCAGGCAGCATTACTGGAGAGAGAAACAAAAGTTGACGTTTCACACCGATAACCTTTCGTCAGTACTGGAATATGGGATGGATTTCACTTTGCGCTCCTTGAGCAGCAGTGCGGATCATGAATTTGTGTGCAGAAGTCAAGGTTGTCCCATGATTTCCCCTCGATTAAGATTAATGGATGGAATATTATACGGGAGTGGGGGATAGGAAATCATTCACCTCAATGTGCAAATTCCCAGCCGTGTCAAACTCTACAGCAGCAGCAATAATTTGTAAAATCTGCCACTGAAGCACTGACTAAATATTTTACTTCCCTTAAGAGAATTTTTTTTAAATAAATGTGTTGAGTACAACTGCCCCCGATGGCCTGATTTTGTTGTATGTGCTTTTGAATTGCTTTCTTTTACGACTTTTTTTTATTCGTTCCTCGGATGTGGGCGTCGCTGGCAAGGCCACCATTTATTGCCCATCCCTAATTGCCCTTGAGAAGGTGGTGGTGAGCCGCCTTCTTGAACCGCTGCAGTCCGCGTGGTGAAGGTACTCCCACAGTGCTGTTAGGGAGGGAATTCCAGGATTTTGATCCAGCGACGATGAAGGATCGGCGATATATTTCCAAGTCAGGATGGTGTGTGACTTGGAGGGGAACTTGGAGGTGGTGGTGTTCCCATGCACCTGCTGCCCTTGTCCTTCTAGGTGGAAGAGGTCGCGGGTTTGGGAGGTGCAGCCAAAGAAGCCTTGGCGAGTTGCTACAGTGCATCTTGTAGATGGTACACACTGCAGCCACGGTACACCGGTGGTGGAGGCAGTGAATGTTTAAGGTGGTGGATGGGGTGCCAATCAAACGGGCTGCTTTGTCCTGGATGGTGTTGAGTTTCTTGAGTGTTGTTGGTGCTGCACTCATCCAGGCAAGCAGAGTGTATTCCATCACACTCCTCACTTGTGCCTTGTAGATGGTGGAAAGGCTTTGGGGAGTCAGGAGGTGAGACACTCACCGCAGAATACCTAGCCTCTGACCTGCCCTTGTTGCCACAGTATTTATGTGGCTGGTCCAGTTAAGTTTCTGGTCAATGGTGACCCCCCGGGATGTTGATGGTGGGGGATTCGGTGATGGCAATTCCGTTGAATGTCAAGGGGTGGTGGTTAGACTCTCGATTGTTGCAGTTAGTCATTGCCTGGCACTTGTGTGACGTGAATGTTACCTGCCATTTATCAGCCCAAGCCTGAATGCCATCCAGGTCTTGCTGCATGTGGACACGGACTGCTTCATTATCTGAGGAGTTGCGAATGGAACTGAACACTGTGCAGTCATCAGCGAACATCCCCATTTCTGACCTTATGATGGATGATACCAATATTTTGCCATCATAGATGCCTAGCTAGCATGCATATAATTCTCAGGATTGTGACTTGAATGGTATTAGCTATTTTTAAACTAGGATATAGTTGCATGCATGTTATATCTTCTTTGGTCTTTGCCTATGTTGCTCTTGAAATGCAACTTAGAAATTGCGGAACAGCAGAGTGAGTTCACGTGATGTCCAGTTTTCGTCCTCTGGGAAGTAGCTGGAGTTCCTTGTTGCTCCCATAGATGGCCAGGTTGAGAACAGGATCTTACCGCATGGAGACCTGTGGGGCAGATGTTGCACTCTAACAGTCTGTGCTCCGTAAATGTGCCAAGATGCTTTCTCACCAGGCCAATAGTCACATCGTTTGAACTGAATTCTGCCATCTATTTTTGTGAGCGTTCAAGGTTTTTTCTCTGTGCCAGTATATTTTTTGGGGGGAAGCTTTATCATTTTACGATGTCGCATTTTTGGTAGGCACACTGCATTGCTGTGTTGAGTGTGGACTATTCCCAGAATAACCAAGTCACTTGAAAATGAAACAGCACCATTTTCTGGCAGAACATAGTACTGCATCCTCGATTGCCTATCGATTTGCTTAAAAACCGATGATTGACATGACATTTTCGGAGGCTTGTGATATAGCGCACTTGAAATCCGTAAAGGTAATTCAACGTGCATGATTACAGATTGTGCTGTATCACTTTTTGATGACAGGCTGATCCAAAAATAAAATGCCCTTCACCTGGCTCTTTGAGATGCGATGGCGTGTGACCGCTACTTAGAGTTAACAACAAAAATTGAGGTTTTTTGTTAAACTGGGGCACCTTAACTATTGTTTTAGTAAATCAGATCTCTTCTAATTGGAAAATTGTTGGTAGAACAGGTGAAAGGCACAGAAATGTGATGGATCTGCATGGTGTCTGCGGAGGAGACTATCAATGAAATATTGTCCAGAGATATTAGAAGAGAAATATTCAGCTCACACAAAGAACAAATGTTGATCTGAGGAACATTATAAAGATGCTTCAGACAAGGCACATCTCAAATATTATTTAATTCCTTCTGTCTGTAGCACAAGAGAAATGATGGTATACTTGAATGGAGACGTTCAAAGTCTCTGCATTTTTGATGTTGATAAATTGTTACTCTATTGATGATAAGCATTAAACCATACAGAAAATTTATTTCAAGAATTTGGAATTGACAGAACTAATGAAGGTTTTTAAACTAAACAGAGATCATAAACTGCCAACATTTTGTGTCAAATTTAATACATTTTAACACATACTAACTTATGAATAGGAACATGTTCTATGATGCCTGAGGAGATATTTATACTTTTGACAACAGAAATTGCATCTCCATGGGGGCAAATGGTCTGAAGAAGATGACATTTTGATGAAATTTCCAGCGATAACCAACTTCTAGGTTGAAGAAACCTGTAAATGCAGAAGCACACTCCCCAGTACTCATTGACCAAGGTATCTGACCTCAGAACCTGGCATCCTCACATCCATGTGGACCTGTTCCAGCTTCCCATTCATGCTCCAAAGTCTCTGCTTGTTACAATGGGCATGCTCAGCAAAAAGGCCCCAACCTGATCTGCTGACTATTAAACATGTACCACGCTCTTCCTCATTAGTGGCCGAACAATTTCCTGATTGAGGGCAATGAGCGCCATGAGTGGTCATCTGGAAAGAATCAGCATTGGTAACTATAACAGTTTGGAATGAGAGAAATAGTCCAGGACCCAACATCTGAAATGTGGCAAGATAAATTATATCATAGCAGATGGGGGAGTCCAGAACCAGGGGTCACAGTCTAAGGATAAGGGGTAAGCCATTTAGGACAGAGATGAGGAGGAATTTCTTCACCTGGAGAGTGGTGAACCTGTGGAATTCTCTGCCACACAGGGCAGTTGAGGCCAATTCATTAAATATATTCAAGAAGGAGTTAGATATATTTCTTAAGGCTAAAGGGATCAAGGGATATGGGGAGAAGGCAGGGACAGGGTACAGAATTTGGATGATCAGCCATGATCTCACTATATGGCGGAGCAGGCTCGAGGGGCCGAATGGCCTACTCCTGCTCCTATCTTCTATGTTTCTATGTTTCCCCTTACACATTTTGGTTATAAAACAATATGCATCCTGTTACATAAGAACATAAGAATTAGGAGCAGGAGTAGGTCATATGGCCCCTCGAGTCTGCTCCGACATTCAGTCAGACCATGGCTGAACGTTTACATCAACTCCACTTTCCTGCCCTATCCCCATACCCCTTCGTGCCCAAGAATTTATCAATCTCAGCCTTGAATGTACTCAACGACTGAGCATCCACCGCCCTCTGGGACAGAGAATTCCAAAGATTCACAACCCTCTGAGTGAAGAAATTCCTCCTCATCTCAGTCTTAAATGGCCAACCCCTTATCCTGAGACTATGGGCTGGATTTTCTCAATGGGAAGCTTTTGGAGGCAGGACTGCTGCTTGCCGGCTTTCAATCCCGCCTCCATCAGCTTCTGGTAAACCAACGGGGTTTTCCCCTGATTGACCAGCGGGCTCAGCAGGCCAATTAGAGGGAAGTCAGTGATGGAGGGCGTCAACGTATGACGTGCCATTTGTCAAGAACTTTTGAAAGAAGAAATGTCATCGTTTGACAGCTCTGTGAAGCTGTCAAACACTGACATTCTGTGTAGTTTGATGAGTCCTTGTGTTCAGGACTCATCAAACCTTTCAACTTTGCAGAAATCACCTGGCTGTTGGTTCGGAGGATCCAACAGCCAGTCTGCGATATCTACAATGGAGATCTTGGGACTCCGGCTCCACAGCGGCTGAAGGCTGTAGGCAGAAAAAAAGGTAAGTGAACTTTTTCTAATACTTTACACTCACCTTACATAATTACCACTCCACACTTGCACCCATCACTCTCCTCCACATCTCACTTTCAGACACCTTCGATCCCCGCAGACCTCCTACTCGTTCCCCGAGGTCGGGAAGCCTGCACCTCGGAACGAAAAATGGGGATAATCCTATTTTCTGCCTGTTAACTGCCTGTTAATCCCTTTCCCGCCTCGAGGAGACGGGTCCCGGGGCAGGACGGCTTCCCATCTCCTGGCAAGAGGGCACGGAGGCGGGGTGGGGGCGGGTTTGCCACTCGCCCCCAAATTCTGCAACTTTACCGGCAGTCCCGCCTCCATACCCGCCTCCTCGGGGCTGACAAAATCCAGCCCAATGCCTCCTTGTTCTAGACTCTCCAGCCAGGGGAAAAAATCTCTCAGCATCTATCCTGTCAATCCCCCTCAGAATCTTATACGTTTCACTGAGATCACCTCTCATTCTTCTTCTGTTGTACTGCAGTACCACAGAATGGAATCAGTAAGATGCTGCAGTTGTTGATTAGGTCAGATGTACATTTTGAAATGAATCCAGCATCTGGTGAGATGGGGGATGGGTGGTTGGGGTTAATATTGGTCACTGAGTACTCCTGCATCAAATCTGAAGAAGGAACACTCACTATACTTGTAAGGATCAGCTTTTGTCCCCAGTGTTAACTTTAAGCTTGTTGACGGTGTATGCAGGTCAAGAAAGAGCAACAAAGGTCTTTTGACCTTTCTGCCATCGATCAATGTATACCAAATCACTTTCAACATGGTAGGCCAGCCATCAATCTCTTAGGCTGTTTTTGCCTCATCAAGGTATTATTTGGATATATTAGACCTGATTAACTGTGAAGGGTAACTTTTTATCTCACGTTGAAAATTTTGAACATAAAAGCTAGGTGGGAAAGTAAGCTGTGAGGAGGACATAAAGAGGCTGCAAAGGGATATAGACCGGTTAAGCGATTGGACAAGAAGGTGGCAGATGGAGTATAATGTGGAGAAGTGTGAAATTATCCACTTTAGTGGGAAGAATGGAAAAGCAGAATATTTTTTTAAAAGGTGAGAGACGAGTAAATGTTGGATTTGGGTGTCCTTGTACACGAATCACAGAAAGTTAACATGCAGGTGTAGCAAGCAATTAGGAAGGCAAATGGTATGTTAGCCTTTATTGCAAGGGGCTTGGAGTATAAGAGTAAGGAAGTCTTGCTGCAATTCTATCGTGCTTTGGTGAGACCACACCTGGAGTACTGTGTACAGTTTTGGTCTCCTTACCTAAGGAAGGATATACTTGTCTTAGAGGGGGTGCAATGAAGGTTCACTAGATTGATTCCTGGGATGAGAGGGCTGTCCTCTGAGGGGAGATTGAGTAGATTGGGCTTATATTCTCTGTCGTTTAGAAAAATGAGAGGTGATCTCATTGAAATGTATAAGATTCTGAGAGGGCTTGACAGGGTAGATGCTGAGAGAACAACAGAAAATGCTGGAAAAACTCAGCAGGTCAGGCAACATCCGTGGAGAGAAATTTGAGTTGACGTTTTGGGTCGAACCCTTCTTCAAAACTAGATGCTGAGAGGCTGCTTCCCCTGGCTGGAGAGTCTGGAGCTAGGGGTCATACTCTCAAGATAAGGGGTCAGCCATTTCGGGCTGAGATGAAGAGAAATTTCTTCACTCGGAGGGTGGTGAATCTTTAGAATTCTCTACCCCAGAGGGCTGTGGATGCTCAGTTGTTGAATATATTCATTGCTGAGATTGATAGATTCTTGGGCATTAAGGGATACGTGGGTCAGGTGGGAAAGTGGAGTTGATATAAAAGTACAGCCATGATCTTACAGAATGGCGGAGCAGCCCTGATGGGCCGTATGTCCTACTCCTGCTCCTAATTCTTATGTTCTTTTGATACAGTGTCAATCGTGATTCCCTATTTCCTTGCCTTTGATGGAGCAAACTGTGCTGACTGGCTCACAGGTTATCTTGCCAGCATTTGAAAAGTGCTTCACACAGCACTTGAATCCACCAGGAGTTCATACATGGAAATCACTCAGATACAAAAAGCAAGCTTTGTTAGATGTGGACTGACACGTGACAGCAAAACCAGATGACCCATCATTTTTTTCAATGTAAAATACAGTGCGGTTAAATAAGAACATAAGAAATAAGAGCAGGAGTGGGCCGTGTGGCCCCTCGAGCCTGCTCCGCCATTCAATAAGATCACGGTTGATCTTTGACCTCAACTTCACTTTCCCGCCTGATCTCCATGTCCCTCGATTCTCCCTAGAGTCCAAAAGTCTATCGATCTCAGCCTTGAATATACAGTTGATCAGGGACGAATCACATCAGAACAGAACTTTCAACAACTATGGTGGAAGCATGCGGGTCAGGTCGATGATGATGATGAAGGGTATTGTCACGAAAAGGCAGCACCTTGAAGAGAACAGAGAGAAAAAGATGTTGAAAAATTAATCACCTCCTTGGAAAAAAATCTCAGATGGGGATAACGCAGAATGTCTCTAAGTTTGCCACTTGTATTACCACATCGCCAGAAGTAGCGGATTCCCTTTAGAGATCCTTGGCAGTGTTGTCATGGAAACATTCACAAAAAGACAGACTGAACAGGAATTATATCCGATACTCCAAATCTTTTCCCCAGCTGAAATTACACGTTTGCACCAATGGAAAAACATAGAAAAGTTTTATTGAGTCAAAAAAAAACAGAAGGCTAAACTAATGCAGCCAAAAACGTTTGTGCTCATCCAGCAGTTGCTTCTTGGACCATACGTTTGCAGACAGCTTATACTTGTGAGCTCTCTCTCGTTCTGTTGTCCTTGGCCCATTCAGACAGATCCTTGAGGAAAGCCCAGTGCCTCCACGACAGAATTAGAAAGAGATAGAAACATAGAAGATAGGAGCAGGAGTAGGCCATTCGGCCCCTCGAGCCTGCTCCGCCATTCAATGCGATCATGGCTGATCATCCAAATTCAGTACCCGGTCCCTGCTTTCTCCCCATACCCCTTGCTCCCTTTAGTCTTAAGAAATATATCTGTTACATTGTTATAGTATCACATCGTTAAATGGAACTACTTTGGTATGGTGTTGTTATATTGCTATGTGGCACACTGTGCACGGGCAGTGCACAGTGCAGCGTCGGACATCTTGTATCACCCCGCACCATGCGCAGCACTGTAACAAAAGCAAGAATACAGCTTAGTAAAGGCACTAACTAAAAATTAACTAAAAGTGTCTGTAATATATATAGTACTAGCAGGGGAGCCCGGCCTTGCCAGGGCAATTTTGGGCCGCGCAGTCTCTGTGCCCCTGTCTGCCCCCCTCTCTGTCCCTCTCCTCGTCTCCCTGTGCTGTCCTCTCCCTCCCTCCCCTCTCCCTGCCTAGCGCCTGAGGCCCGATGCCGTTGTGATAGCGGCCGGGCTGTCAGGCCGAGACGGACCCGAGCTGAGCTCCCCCGCGGATCGCGCGGCTGATGGCCGGCCACTGCCGCTCCCCCGACCGCTGTGTGTGTCGGGCCGAGCGGTTGCGAGGCACGGCCCGAGTGAGCCCAACTTACCTGCTACTCCAGCGGGGCGGGAGCGGGGTCAGGAGCTGGAATGTGGGGATTTGTTTTGGTGCTGGTGTCCCTGTGGGGATGGAAAAAATGGCGGCGAAGTTTAGGGAGACTGGAGGATTAGGACCCGCCCGTGACGCACTGATTGGTCAACCATCAGGTGAGTGAACTGTAGGATTGGTCAAGCAGCACGTCAGTCAACACTAATGACAGGTAGGATTTTTGAACCTTTTTTGTATATTGTCCTAACAATTTTTGTGTGACGAAAAAGTAAATACACCTACAAGAGTCCCCTAATGATAAGCTTTCTTTTGATATAACATATGTGTAGGTACGCTCTATAACTTTTGATTGTATAGCCGGATAGACAGACAGACAGGGAGACAGACAGAGAGACAGAGACAGACAGAGAGACAGACAGAGAGACATACTGTTTTATATATATATAGATAAGAACACAAGGAGACACAACATGGTGGCAGCGGTATAAGTGAGTACAAATTCTGCTATACGAACTACGAATAAGATGAAGAGTGATTTTATGAGCTGATTGTGAGTGCCGGTGTCTGCAGTGATTGAAAGTGAATCGTACGGGAAACTAAAATGACGGCTGCCGCTGCACTGACTGTGCAAATGCAATCCCTCATGAACTGGGAAGCCGACGATATAGTAGAAGCATTCCGCAAGTTCAAACAGAAATGTGAGCTTACATTCAAAAGCTTCCTGAAGGGTACTACCAACGAGAAAAAGGTTAGTTACATTCTGTTGTGGACAGGAGAAAAAGGCCTAGATTTGTATAATAGCTGGAGTTTGACTGAAGAGGAAAAGGAAAACCCAGCGACAATTTTTGATGAATTCAGCAACCATCTAGAGCCTAAATCCAATCACCGTATACACAGATACAAATTCCAGAGTCTAAGACAGGAACCCGGTGAAACAGCTGACAATTTTCTGACAAGGCTGAGAAATGAAGCCAGCAAGTGTAAATTTAAGGAAATGGAGGAAAGGCTTGTGGACCAGCTAATATGGGGGTCAGCGCATGTAGAGGTACAAAAAGCCCTGATAGGAAAAGAAAAGCTCGGAATAACAGAGGCTACAGATACTGCGAGAGCTCATGAAGCCATGAAGCAGCAAATGAAAACGTTGATTTCTCAAATGGCTGACATGCGGACGGCTTCTGAGATGGACAACAGAGTGGATGCAGTGAGAGAAAAGTACAACACACAAAGACATGCACATGACAACGGGGGAAACATGTGCAGAAATTGTGGAAGACCGCACGATTACACAGACAAGAGGAAATGTCCAGCATATGGAACAAGCTGCAATGCATGTGGCAAACTAAACCACTGGGAAAAGAGGTGTAGAACGAAGAAAGGAGGAACATACATCAAAAACAAAGGCGGACAGCAGAACCAGAGAAAGAAACACAATATCCATGCCATGGATGAGCAGGATGATGATGATGATCACGACAATGCACTAAACATCGAAACCATAAAGATACAGCTTCACGAGATGTCCAGAGCGGAAAATACTCTGAGGAGCGAATTGCACACCATCATCCAAATCAAAAATAAGGTCAAAGGTCGGCCCACAACCATCAACTTAAAGTTGAAGCTGGACACAGGGGCTCAGAGCAACATTCTCCCATTGAGACGATACCAGCAGATCTTTCCCGAAAACCTGAGAGAAGATGGCTACCCGAAAAGCGGTTGTTTAAAGGCAAGTAATGTCACGCTGACAGCATACGGGGGGAGTGAGATTAAACAACTCGGAATAACCTTTATCAAAGGGACACATAAAAGAAAGAACAGCAACTGCATGTTCTATGTCACTGACACTGAGGGGCCAACGATCCTGGGATTAAACAGCTGCGAGAAGTTAAGATTGGTCTCAGTGCATCACGAGCTGACGGAAATGTCACTGAAGATAGACAGCAACACCCCACTGGAGAACCACCCACAAATCAAGAGTAAAAAAGACTTGATAGACATGTATCCGGAATGTTTCGATGATACAGTGGGATGTTTCAGAGATTTCCAATACCACATCACCATCGACCCAGAGGTAAAGCCCGTTATCCATGCTGCACGAAAAGTACCCATCGAGCTGAAGACAAAGCTTGAAAGAGAGCTAAAGGAGATGGAAGAAAAGGGAGTGATCGTAAAGGTCACTGAACCCACAGACTGGGTAAACTCAATTGTGGTACGAGAAAAGCCAAACAGGCGTCTCAGAATATGTTTGGACCCCAAAGATCTAAACCAGGCGATAAAGAGGGACCACTATCCCACCCCAGCGCTAGAGGAGATTACGCCATCACTGGCAGGAGCCAAGGTTTTCTCAAAACTAGATGCCAGAAATGGATATTGGAACATGAAGTTGGATGAGGAATCAACAACACTGACAACATTCAACACACCATTTGGGCGTTACAAATAACTGAGGCTACCATTCGGGTTAAAGGTCAGTCAAGACATCTTTCAACAGAAAGTAGATGAGACATACAGAGGCTGTGAAGGAGCTATAGGAATAGCTGATGATATTCAGATCTATGGAGCAGATGAAAGAGACCATGACATGCACCTACATGAGGCCATGGAGCGTACCAGGAAGGCTGGCATCAAGTTAAATGCAGATAAGTGCATAGTTAAAGTCAAGGAATGCCAATTCTTCGGTATGATTTATACACCAGAGGAAGTCAAGCCAAATCCAGAGAAGATTGCGGCGATTGCTGAAATGAAACCACCCAAAGATAAGAAAGAGCTGAGGAGTTACCTCGGCTTGGTCCAATACATGAGTTCTTTCATCCCACACATGTCGGAACATACAACAAATCTCAGAGATCTATTGAAAGAAGACGCCGAATACCAATGGTCTGAATCACACAAAAGGAATTTCAAACAACTTCAAGAACTATTGTGCAAGGAAACAAGTCTGTCATATTATGACAGAAGAAAACCAGTCACTCTGCAAGTAGACACTTCTACCAGAGGACTAGGGGCAGCTCTGGTGCAGGAAGGAAAGCCGATAGCTTTCGCATCAAAGGCCTTGACGTCAGCCGAGACGAGATACACCAACATAGAAAGAGAACTATTAGCAGTAGTGTATGGATGCAAGAAATTCCATACATACCTATATGGCAGGCGATTTACAATAGAGAGTGACCATCGTCCACTAGAACAGATCTATAAGAAGAATCTGTGCAAAGCGCCTGCAAGACTGCAAAGACTACTTCTAAGGATCCAAAGCTATGACTTAAATATAAGCCAGGAAAGGAAATGGTGCTAGCAGATGCGTTGTCTCGATAGTCACCATATGAGAAACACGAGGTGGAGGGCCTAACAGTAAAAATCCACCACCTAGTGAATGTTACCCCTACAAAGCTCAGTCAAATCAGAAATGAGACTAGCAAAGATGAGGAGTTGCAACTACTCACAATACAAGTAATACAGGGGTGGCCGGAGAGAATCCAGCAGTTACAGGCGACAATTCCTCAATACTGGACAATTAAAGATGATATTGCAGTAGGAGACAGTATTCTCCTTGCCGGATCGAGGATCATCGTGCCAAAGATGATGCAGACACAACTTCTCCATCTCATATATGAAGGCCACATGGGAATGGAGAAATGCAAGCTGAGAGCCAGATCAGCTGCATACTGGATAGGCATGTACAAAAATATCGAACAGATGGTCTCTGCATGTGGTATATACCAGAAATACAGAAATGCACAACAGAAAGAGGAGATGATACCTAGTGAAATACCGTCAAGACCATGGCACACTGCTGGGGCAGATCTCTTCATGTGCAATCAAGAATGGTATCTCATAGTGGCAGATTACTATTCCAAGTTTCCTTTTGTGAGAAAGATGAAAGACTTGAGAGCCACAACCACCACCAGGATTGCAAAGAGCTTGTTTGCTGAACAAGGAATCCCGGAAAAGGTAATCTGTGACAATGGAACCCAGTTCACATCGAGTGAATTCAGAGTTCTGGCAGAAAAGTATGGGTTCAAAATAGTAACCTCATCCCCACATTTCCCAAGGGGACACAGGTTCATTGAAAGACAGATCCAGACTGTCAAGAGAACTCTCATCAAAAGTAGTGAGATGGGGGAAGACCAAGACCTTGCCCTCCTATCACTCAGATCAACACCACTGAAAGCAGACATGAAATCACCTGCGGAATTGCTGAATGGGAGGAAGTTTAAGACTACACTACCAGCAAAAATACATCCTCCCCAGGACCAGGAGGACTTCAGACAAAAGCTGGCAGAAGCACAAATCGTAGGAAGCAAACATTACGATAAACATGCAAAGACGCTACCAGAATTGCTGAATGGACAATCAGTGCATGTGCAAGACCTGGTGTTGAAAACCTGGAATCCAGCCAAGGTCATTGGAAAAGCTGATACTCCAAGATCCTACTTCATAGAGACCGAACCTGGTAACCAATACAGACGGAACAGACTCCACATCAGACCTTCACCTGAACTGGATAAGCAGCAGACAACATCAGCAACATTGACAACACCAGCTACCACAAGCAGTACAACACCAGAAACAAGCGCTACAAATCAAACAACCATGAGCATGCACACTCCAACTCCAAAGCGACAGCAACAACAACAACGAGAGCGGAACACACCAAAATACCGCAGAGAGGAATGGTCACCACCAAGTCCACAAGATGGAGGGACAACAACCTGAGCAATATCGCGAATAAAAAAAAACTCACGATTCTTTGTAGTTGATAATAATAGTTTAGATATAATATTTGTTAATTTAAATTGTTAAATTTCATGTTTTAGTTTTTTTGAGAAAGAGGGATGTTACATTGTTATAGTATCACATCGTTAAATGGAACTACTTTGGTATGGAACTACTTTGGTATGGTGTTGTTATATTGCTATGTGGCACACTGTGCACGGGCAGTGCACAGTGCAGCGTCGGACATCTTATATCATTCCGCACCATGCGGCAGCACTGTAACAAAAGCAAGAAATACAGCTTAGTAAAAGCACTAACTAAAAATTAACTAAAAGTGTCTGTAAAATATATAGAAGAACACAAGGAGACACAACAATATCCAACTCCTTCTTGAATATATTTAATGAACTGGCCTCCACCGCCTTCTGTGGTAGAGAGTTCCACAGGTTCACCACTCTCTGGGTGAAGAAATTCCTCCGCCTTTCTGTCCTAAATGGCCTACCCCTTACCCTTAGTCTGTGTCCCCTGGTTCTGGACTCCCTGACCATCGGGAACATCCTTCCTGCATCTAGTCTGTCTAGTCCTGTCAGAATTTTACAAATGTTCTATGAGATCACCTCTCATTCTTCTAAACTCCAGCGAGTACAAGTCCAATCGACCCAATCTCTCCTCATACGTGATTCCTGCCATCCCAGGTATCAGTCTGGTGAATCTTCGCTGAACTCCTTCCATGGCAAGAACATCCTTCCTCAAATAAGGTGACCAAAACTGCACACAATACTCAAGATGTGGTCTCACCAAGGCCCTGTACAACTGCAGCAAGACATCCTTGCTCCTGTACTCAAACCCTCTCGCTACAAAGGCCAACATACCATTTGCCTTCTTAACCGCCTGCTGCACCTGCATGCTTACCTTCAGCGACTGGTGCACAAGGACACCCAGGTCTCGTTGCACTTCCCCTTCTCCTAATCTATTGCCATTTAGATAATAATCTGCCTTCCTGTTTTTGCCACCAAAGTGGATAACCTCACATTTATCCATGTTATATTGCATCTGCCATGTTTCTGCCCAGTCACCCAACATGTCCAAATCATCCTGGAGTTTCTCGACATCCTCCTCACAGCGCACATGCCCACCCAGCTTTGTGTCGTCTGCAAATTTGGAGATATTACATCTAGTTCCCTTGTCCAGATCATTTATATATATTGTGAATAGCTGGGTTCCAAGGACTGATCCCTGTGATACCCCACTAGTCACTGCCTGCCATTCGGAAAAAAAAACGTTTATTCCAACTCTTTGCTTTCTGTCTGCCAACCAATACTCTATCCAAGTCAATACCTTGCCCCCAATCCCATGTGCCTTAACTTTACACTCTAATCTCTTATGCGGGACCTTATCGAAGGCCTTCTGAAAGTCCAGATACACCACATCCACTGGTTCTCCCTTATCTATTTTACCAGTTACATCCTCAAAAAATTCCAGTAGATTATTCAAGCACGATTTACCTTTTGTGAATCCATGTTGACTTTGACTGATCCTGTTACTGTTTCCCAAGTGCTCTGCTATTACATCTTTTATAATGGGCTCTAGCATTTTCCCCACTACCGATGTCAGGCTTACCGGTCTGTAATTCCCCGTTTTCTCTCTACCACCTTTTTTGAATAGTGGGGTAACATTAGCTACCCTCCAATCCATGGGTACTGTTCCAGATTCCATCGAATGTTGGAAGATGATCAGCAATGCATCTACTATTTCTAGGGCCACTTCCTTAAGTACCCTAGGATATAGATTATCAGGCCCTGGGGATTTATCGGCCTTCAATCCCATCAATTTCCCTAACACCATTTCCCTACAAATACTGATTTCTTTCAGTTCCTCCCTTTCATCAGACCCTAAGTTCCCCGGCATCTCTGGGAGGTTATTTGTGTCCTCCTTTGTGAAGACAGAACCAAAATATGTATTTAGTTGGTCTGCCATTTTTTGCTCCCCATTATAAATTCCCCTGATTCTGACTGCACCAATCTTTTTCTCTTCACATATCTATAAAAGTTTTTACAGTCAGTTTTTATGTTCCCTGGAAGCTTACTCTCATATTCTATTGTCCCCTTCTTAATTAATCCCTTTGTCCTCCTTTGTTGAATCCTAAACTGCTCCCAATCCTCAGGATTATTGCTTTTTCTGGCCAATTTATATGTCCTCTCCTTGGATCTTATGCTATCCCTAATTTCCCTTGTTAGCCATGGTTGAGTCACCTTTTTGTTGTATTTTTATGCCAAACTTGGATGAACAAATTCTGTAGTTCATCCATGCGGTCTTTGAATGTTTGCCATTGCCTATCCACTGTCAACCCTTTGAGTGACATTCCCCAATCAATCCTACCCAACTCGCGCCTCAGACCATCGTAGCTTCCTTTATTTAAATTTAGGACCCTAGTCTCTGAGTCAACTACTTCATTCTCCTTCTTAATGAAGAATTCGATCATATTATGATCACTCCGACCCAAGGGGCCTCGTACAACAAGATTGCTAATTAATCCTTTCTCATTACATAATACCCAGTCTAAGATGGCCTGATCTCTAGTTGGTTCCTCGACATATTGGTCCAGGAAACCATCCCATAAACACTCCAGGAATTCCTCCTCCACAGTGTTGTTACTAATTTGGTTAGCCCAATCTATATGTAGATTAAAGTCACCCATGTTGACTGCTGTGCCCTTATTGCACGCTTCTTTAATTTCCCTTTTAATGCCATCCCCAACCTCCACCTTACTGTTTGGAGGTCTGTATACCACTCCCACTAACGTTTTCTGCCCCTTGGTATTTCTCAGTTCTACCCATACAGATTCCACATCAGAGCTAATATCCTTCCTTACGATTGTGTTAATCCCTTCTTTAACCAGTATTGCTTCCGCACCTCCCTTTCCTTTTTGCCTATCTTTCCTGAATATCGAATACCCCTGGATGTTGAGTTCCCATCCTTGGCCATCCTTGAGCCACGTTTCCGTAATCCCAACCAAATCATATTCGTTTACCTCTATTTGCGCAGCCAATTCATCCACCTTATTACGAATGCTCCTCGCATTAAGACACAAAGCCTTCAGGCTTGTTTTTTTAACGCTCTTAGACCTATTAGAATTATTATTTACTGTGGCCACATTTGATTTAAACCATTGATTTCTCTGACTGCCACTTTTGTTTTTCTCCTTCCTATCTTTTGCTTCTTTCCTTGTTTCCCTTTCCTCTGTCTCCCTGCTCAGGTTCCCAACCCCCTGCCATTTTAGTTTAAACGCTCCCCCAGAGCACTAGCAAACACTCCCCCTAGGACATTGGTTCCAGCCCTGCCCAGGTGCAAACCATTCGGTTTGAACTGGTCCCACCTCCCCCAGAACCGGTTCCAATGTCCCAGGAACTTGAATCCCTCCCCGTTGCTGTTGAAATGAAGGATAATTCTCCCACAATATCTGCTTCTGGTGCGGGACATGGCGGCCACCATTTTAGCGAGAATCGTAGCGCTGCCGTTGCCAGCGCCGGCCTCTCAAATTTAAATGAGCAGACTGCGACGTTAATTGGCGTGCAACCCCTGATTTGAGCCGCAACTGTTATTATTGTCGTCGCCACACACCACAACGCCCTCTCCAAACTGCGCATGGAAGAATGTTCGTGTAGCATCCCTGAAGAGACGCTGTCAGCGCTTCTTAACGGAACACGCACATCTTCCAGGTAAATTTGGATTTCAGCTTTTGGACTTTAAAAAAAATATATTTTATTGAAGTAGTGGCTTGGTGCAATACATATTAAAAGTTGCTAAAGTGTACGGAGAGTGCTGCTGGATGCTTGCAAGGCTTTGAATGGTAAAGGAAGGCCTCTGAGAAGACAGAAAATGCTAGAAATACTCAGCAGGTCAGGCAGAGAGAGAAACAGAGTTAGTGTTTCAGGTCGAGATGCCGCCTGACCTGCTGAGTATTTCTAGCGTTTTCTGCTTTTATTTCAGACTTCCAGGATCTACAGTATTTTGCCTGTGAGAAGACCACTTGCTCACAGTCCTGGGGGCACATGGAGATGAAGCAGAGGCATAAAGTGGACACGCTGCATGCAAAGTGAAGAGCAAGAAGCAGAAGAGGAGTAAGCAGAAGAGAAGGAAGCAGACGGAAGGATGCAACCCAGACAACCCCTTTCTGGCCGGGATATCTGGGATGGAATCATCCACCTGCAGTACCAGTGACCATACCCTTTCAATATTTGCCCCACACCTTACCTTCCCTCTGTTACTGAACATTACAGTATCCTCTTGGCCACAATGCAGAAATAAAATCCACCACAAAGCTGCTTCTTCTTCTTCTCCTCCTCCTCCTCCTCCCCCCCTTCTTCTCCTCCTCCTTCTTCCTCTTCTCCCTCTTCTTGATGAACCAGTGACTGGGCAGGCAGCATTTCTTGAGTGTCTGAAATGAAGAAGGCACTAGGGTAGCGTTGTGGTGAGGGGAGGGTGGGAAAGAAAGAGATGCATGCTTACACCATGCACAGGTTGTACACCAGAAGAGATTATGGGATGAGGGGGAAGTGGGATGTGAGAAGCAGAGGATAACGTATGAAGATACCAGAATCTTGTATTCTTTCAGTCCCGCCGCTGACCAAGGGCTCAGCCATGCCTCTGCCAAGAATGGCCAGCACCATCTCCTTCAGTGGGGTGAGGTGAAGCTAGCAATGTGAGGTGTGCCTCGTGTTTGGTGGAGATTGTTGGTAGGTGAGAGACTGGGAGTGGGGGGGGGGGTCATGGATGTAGTGTCTGGGTATCAATAATACTCGGACTGCAGGAGAACAATAAAACAGGTATTTACTGAACAGAGGGGAACTCAAGACTGAAATTCAGAAGCCTGCTATGGCTTTATATACAGGAGTGGTCACTGCCGGTACTGCAGTATAGAATCAGTTCTTCTCTTAAAGGTACATACACAACAATTCCTCCCTTTTAGATAAACAGTACATAACATTCATTTAGCAACTAAATAATAACTAATTACAATTACAATTTTCTCTGTACTATATACATCAACTGAAATAATCATTTATAAGTTCAGTCTTTGAGGAGGCTTCCTGATCCTGACTGGATAGCGCCTTTCTCGAGTATCCTGTTCTTGTGGCGGAGTTGATTCTGGCTCATTGTCATTGGTTGGTTCGTCAGCTTCCAATACCACTGCTTCTGAGGTAGATGCAATCTGTACTTCGGGTTGATTACCAGGTGCACCTGCTCGTGGTATGGGTTTGGCTTGTTCCTGTGACTCTAGAATCTGGTCAGCATGGCATCTCACGATGCTCTCTCCAACGCCCACTGTGTACATTAGTGGTCCCTGCTGTGTGCATATCGTTCCTGGCTGCCATTTTTCTGTTCGGTAGTCGCGGGCCAAGACTGGTTGCCCTATCTTGAAGCTCCTGGTTGGCTTCTCATTTATGTGCTGGAATTGCTTATCCTCAACATCTCGTCTTATATTTGGTTTGAGCAAATCCAGGTGACATCTTAGCCTTCGGTTGAAGAACATTATGGCTGGAGCTTGGTTGGTGACTGCATGTGTCACATTCCGGTAAGCAAACAAGAAATTATCCATCTTGTGTTGTAGTGGTATGTCGTCATTATACATTGCCTTTATTGCCTTTTTAAAGGTCTGAACAAACCTCACAGCCAATCCATTTGTGGCTGGATGATATGGGGCAGATGTGTAATGTTTCACCCCATTATTCCTCAGAAACCTCCGGAAATCCTCGGACACAAACTGTGGCCCATTGTCGGAGCAAATCTGTTCTGGCAAGCCATTCCTGGCGAAGATGGTCCGTAGGACTGCAATACTTTTCTCCGTGGTGGTGGAGGACATTTTGATGACCTCTGGCCATTTCGAATGGGTGTCCACAGCGATTAGGAACATTGAGTTCATAAATGGACCAGCAAAATCAATGTGTACCCGTTGCCATGGAGATGAGGGCCACTCCCATGGATGTAGCGGGGCCTGTGGTGGAGCGTTTTGGACCTTCTGGCATCCTGTGCATCTCTTGGTCATATCCTCGATTTCTTTATCGATTCCCGGCCACCACACAAACGCCCTGGCTGGACTCTTCATTTTTACCCCTCCCAGATGACCCTCATGAAGCTCATTGAACACTCTATCTCTCAACTTGGGTGCAATTACCACTCGGGATGCACACATCAAGGTCCCCCAGCACACTGACAGCTGTTCTCTCCTTGGCGAGAATGCTGGCAACAGTGAGTCGCCATGTGCTGGCCATCCCTTCACCGTCAAATCATAGACCCGAGAGAGTGTCGGGTCATTTCGGGTTTCCTTCTCTATACTTGAGTTTGTAACAGGTAGACATTCAACTATGGTCGCATGGAATATCTCAACAGGGTCCACTGCAGGTGCTTCCTCTACCATAGGCAACGGTAGGCGCGACAGCCCATCAGCGTTTCCATGCTGTTTCGTACCCTTGTACTGTATGTCGTACTGATGTGCCCCTAGAAAAAGTGACCATCTTTGCAGCCGTTGCACCGTCATCACCGGAACGCCCTTCTTTGGGTTAAAAATGGAGACCAGGGGCTGATGATCAGTCAGTAGGGTGAATTTCTGCCCGTGCAGATAGTGATTGAACTTCTTCACCCCCCACACCAGGCTGAGGGCCTCTCTGTCAATCTGGGTGTAGTTACGCTCGGCTGAGGTTAACGAGCGCAACGCAAAGGCTATTGGTCTCTCTGAACCATCAAGGAATTTGTGTGACAGCACCGCTCCGATGCTGTAGGGAGACGCATCACATGCTAACCGAATCGGTAGTGTTGGATTGTAGTGGGCCAATACTTCTTTTGAAGTGATTAGGCATTTACATTTCTGAAAGGCACGCTTACACTCATCACTCCATTTCCATGTTACTCCAGTTTGCAGCAGGGCGTTCAGTGGGTGCAGAATTGTAGATAAATTCGGCAAGAATTATGTTAGTAGTTCACCAACCCGAGGAACGACCTCAGTTGCGACACATTTTCCGGTGCTGGAGCCTTGACTACAGCCTCAATCTTGTCCGGCGCCTTATGCAACCCTTCCTCATCAATCATGTGGCCACAATACGAGATTTGTCTCCTGAAGATCTCGCATTTGGGGCGGTTGGCTCATAGCCCATATTCCTGTAATCTTGTGAGCACCTGCTCCAGGTTGGCAAGGTGTTCACTGTCATTTTCGCCCGTAACCAGGATGTCGTCCAAATAACTCTGGGTCAACGGGATCCCTTGCAGGACTTGTTCCATCACCCTCTGCCAAATAGCCGGGGCTGATGCTACCCCGAATACCAGTCGATTGTACTGGTAAAGGCCTTTGTGAGTGTTTATCGTGAGGTATTTCCTAGATGCTTCTTCCACCTCCATTTGTAGATACACTTGGCCCAGATCAATCTTTGTAAAGCGTTTCCCTCCAGATAGTGAGGCAAAAATATCTTCTATCCGTGGAAGTGGATATTGTACTGTGTGCAGGACTGGGTTCACAGTTACCTTGAAGACCCCACAGATGCGAACCTTCTTCGGTTCCCCAGGCGTGCTGTTCAATGATTTCTTCATTACAGGAATGATGGGTGTGGCCCACTCGCTCCAGTGCACCTTGGACAGCACACCCGAACGCTCCAGACTCTCCAGCTCTGCTTCAACGGCTGGGCGGATCGCGTAAGGTACGGGTCTGGCCTTAAAAAATTTTGGGTTTGCGTTATCTTCGATTTTTATCATTGCCGTTACTCCTTTTAGAGTCCCAAGTCCTTGTTGGAACACCTCTTTCACGTCAGTTAGAATTTTTGACAGTCGTCCAGGTGTGACGTCATCATCCTTTTTATCAGTCACAGTTAGCACCTGAATGGAATGCCAATCCAATTGTATTTTTCGGATCCATTCATGTCCCAATAATGGTGGTCCTCCATCTGGTAGTATATATAGATACAGTTTCTGTGTTTCCTTGCTGTTGTATTCAACTGGCACCCTTATTTTTCCTCTGGGGTAGACTTTTTGCCCCGTGTATGTCTTCAATACAATGGACGTGTCCTTCAAGGGTACGTGTGAGAATAGCCGCTCATAGTCTCATCGATTCATGACAGTTAGGGCTGCTCCTGTGTCCAATTCCATCTTTACTGGGGACCTTGCTATCATGAGGGTGACCCAAATGGTTCGGTGATCCTCCTTTGCGATCACGTTGTGTAACTTTAGACAACTTAGTCTCCTGCTCCCAGAGTCCTTATCACTGTCCTGATCTTCTGAACTACTGTCTGCCAATTTCTTTACTTTCTTGTACTTTTCCTTAGTAGTTCTTGTAGTGTTGGTTTTCTTTCCCGACCTGCAGACTCTTGCTATGTGTCCCATTTTCCCACATTGCCTGCATACTTTGTCCTTAAACCAGCAGTCCTTCTGATCATGGGTTGTTCGGCCGCAGCGATAGCACTTTTCTGCTCCATACGCCATTTCGTTAGCGCTGTATTCCTATGGTTTCTGTTGTATTTCCACAGCTCCCCGTGCTGCTGCTTCATAGGATACTGCTACGCTGAAAGCCTGTTCTAGCATCAGGTCCTTTTCCGAAAGTAGTCGTTTCTGGGTTTCTTCACTCTGGAGCCCGCAGACAAACTTATCCCGTAAGGTGTCTGCCAGTCCTGCTCCGAACTGGCAGTGCTTCGATAACTTGCGTAGTTCCGTAAGATAGTCAGCATTGCTCTCATCTTTGTGCTGGTTTCTTTTATGGAACTTGAATCTTTCTGCTATCAGCAGCGGTGTAGGGTTTAGGTGTTCCTGTAAGATATTAACAATCTCTTCAAAACTTTTCTCCATTGGTTTAGCTGGGGTAATTAAATTCCGCAATAGGCCGTACGTTCTCGCGCCCATCAAATTTAATAATACCGACGCCTTCTTTCCATCGGCCACCTCATTTGCCTCGCAGTACACTTCAATTCTTTCCACATACGTGGTCCAGTCTTCTACCTCGTTGTCGAAAGCAGTGATACTGCCACTCTTCGGCATCTTGAGTGATTTAAAATGGCGCCTCTCGCGCTTTTTCTTCTTCCCCAATGGAATAAAATGGCGTCTCCCGTGCTTTTCCTTCTTCCCCAATGGAATAAAATGGCGCCTCCCGCGCTTTTCCTTCTTCCACTTGCTGCCACGCTGCTCCTAGCGTTCTACAGGGTAAAGATGGCGACCCGCGGCTTCGGCGCGTATCACTTTTCCTTCCCCTCGTTCCATCGTCTCCACGCTGCCTGGTTCTTGAGCACCGACCGCGCCCTGTACGCTCCACCCTCTCTCTCTCTCTCTCTTCCTCCTGACGACGCTGCACGGCCCCTTTGCAGAGCCGCTCGATCGAGCCCGAGCTCGCCGCAGTCCGGAAGGGTCAGCGCACTACCTGCTACTAGCACGCCTTGCTGGAACACCTCGACTGCGGAGCCAGGCCCAGCTCTCCACAGCCTCCCCCTGCAACTCTCCGATGGATCCCTGGGTGGTTGCCCGCGGTCGACGCCCGCCGTTCTGACTTCGACCTCCAAGAAGCTTCTCTTCAGGGAAAAGATCCCCGTGAGGTGATGCAGTACTGCAGGTGAGTTCGAACCTGCCCGTCGCCAGTGTAGTGTCCGGGTATCAATAATACTCGGACTGCAGGAGAACAATAAAACAGGTATTTACTGAACAGAGGGGAACTCAAGACTGAAATACAGAAGCCTGCTATGGCTTTATATACAAGGTGGTCACTGCCGGTACTGCAGTATAGAATCAATTCTTCTCTTAAAGGTACATACACAACAGTGGATTGAGCAGTGTGCGGGTTTAGTGGTGCAGTTGGTAGGAGACGGCTTTTGAAGATGCATTCACTGACCTTGACCAGTGGTCTGAGGTCATGAAGCTTCTTTGGGCACTGGAGCCAGGTGATGGGAGTGACGGCCTCTGCGATCTGGTCCCACATCCTTCTTTCTGGAGGGCCTCCTGGCCCCCTGTGGGTAGAGGGCCTCTCTTCCAGCATTGACCCTCTGCACAAAGCTCGAGTGCTTGCGAGACCCTGGGTGCCCTTTCCCTGGCCTGTTGAGCCATTTGTGTTAGTGCTGAACCACTTTTACCTTTTTTTTTAACGTGCACATGGCAGCTCAGCTTTAAGAGCTCAAGGCTGCCATTTTGGAATTATTTTTAACATTTTTCTTTTTTTCAATAGGCAGTTGAGCTCTAAGGGCTAAAGACTGCCTAATTTTAAACGATTTTTTAAAATATAGAAGGCAGTTCTCCTTTAAGGGCCCGAGACTGCTTTCTAAAATGACAGGCTAGCTTTAGGAAAATGCTGCCTCGCTCCAGGGACGCTACGGCCACGTTACATTGGGCCTCCTGCTGAGCGCACAGCCTGACATGACACGTTCCTCGCTAGGCTGCGTGCTGCAATTATTCAAATCAGCAGTGCAGTACCAAAGTAACAGTGCTGCCTGCGCTCTGTTTACGGGCGCGAACATACCTCGTCCCATGGTGGCACCGCCCATTTTCAGGCTTTATCGGATTTCTATGCCTATGTCTGTGACGGCATGGCTGTTATTTGGATGTGAAGAAATCTCAATGACAAGTCATTCGGTGAGCTTACTTTAACGTGTACAATTTAAAATGGATGGCCCAGAAATTTGGGTCGGGGGCTTCCCGCGAGTGCAAGCCCCCGACCTGCACTTAGCTAGCGCGCTGGCCGTTGAGCTGTGGGCCCACATGGGATACCGATCCTGGGCCACCTCCAACTGCCAGCGCGCAGTGCTTGCATATCCCAGGGGCGCAGTTAGTTCGATGCGTCCCCTGGGATCACGTGGGCCATGGAGAGCCAATGGTGGCAGGGAATGCTTCATTCATATGTTTGACAGGAAGAGCTGTCAAACTTATAAATATTATAAGCCCCAAAACATTACTAAAGCTTCAAATAAATGTTTAAAAACATCACATTTTTAAAATAACTATAAATTACATGAAATAACTATTTAAACAATAATTTAAATTTTTGAAAAAATTAATTACATTTTCTAACGGGGCTAAAAATAAACTTACCTTTCTTCAAAGTATTTAAAAATAATAAACCTGTGGAAAAAATGTTTTAATTTTAATTAATTCACCACTTACCTTGTTAAAAGCAGGCCTTGCACCTGCTTTTTAAAAGTGTAACTGCTGGAGACTTACCCTCCCAGAGAAACCTGCAAAAAAAATGTAAGTTCGATGCGCTTGCGTTGCCTCTCCCGCGCACGCGTTCCACCTGTCAGCCCCTTCTTTCAGGGGAACGGAAGTGCCGGTTTCCCGCGCATGCGCAGTGCATGCAGGAAACCGGCACTTTTGTTGAGCCTACGCGTGAGTACACAACGCGTACTCACCTGTGGAGACCCGAATTTCTGGCCCACTGTATGTTGTATGTTGTCCACTATATTCATAGGTTAAAAAAGGCTGAATATTGTTCCTTAAACATGTTAGAAGGATCGAAGTTTACAGTACAGAAGGAGGCCATTTGCCCCAGCATGTTTGTGCCGGCTCTCTCTAAGGGCAATCTAAAGCTAGTCCCAGCCCTGCGCTTTATTCATAGCCTCTGCTTCAGATATTTATCCACAATTCCATTGAAAGATGCAATGGTCTCTGCCTCAACCTCTCCCTGTCATAAAGCAGTCCATGCTCCATAAACCGCCTGCATAAAGAAAATTCTCCCACACCTTTCTCCTCGCTGTCCTGGAGACTATTTTAAATTGATGGCCCCTCGTCACTGACTCCCCAGTCAGTGGTAATAGGTTTTATAAATGGGAGGATAAATTTTAAGGGCAAAGGTAATGCTGAACCTATACAAATCATTGGTTAGGCTGCAGTTAGAACACTATGTCCAGTTGTCAATGTCTTACTTTAGAAAAGATGTCAAGAGGGAGTGCAGAGGAAATTCACCAAACTGGTTTCTAGGGATGAGAAGCTTTAGCTATGAGGGGAGATGAGAGAAACTGGAGCTATTTTCATGCGAATTTCATGAGTTTTGCTTCATATTTCCTCCTCTCCTTGAGCTTTACGTATTGCGTCTCTAAACCTACTCTTTCCTTCCTGGACTTTGCTATCTCTGGGAATCGGCTTTCGATTGATATCTATTGCAAGCCCACCGACTCTCATACCTACCTGAATTTTACTTCCTCCCACCACGCTTTCTCTATGAACTGCATTCCCTTCTCCCAGTTTCTCTGTCTCCTACACCTAGGAATGTCCCACTTTTTCCTCAGCTGAGGATTCTGCTGCACCATGGTAGATGGGTCCCTGCACCTAGTCCGTCCCATTTCCCATGAGTATTGTGTGCAGTTTTGGTCGCCTTATCTGAGGAAGGATGTTCTTGCCATGGAGGGAGTGCAGCAAAGATTCACCAGGCTGATACCTGGGATGGCAGGAATGACGTATGAGGAGAGATTGGGTCGATTGGGCTTATACTCGCTGGAGTTTAGAAGAATGAGAGGGGATCTCATTGAAACTTATAAAATTCTGACAGGACTGGACAGACTAGATGCTGGAAGGATGTTCCTGATGGCGGGGGAGTCCAGAACCAGGGGTCACAGTCTAAGGATAAGGGGTAAGCCATTTAGGACAGTGATGAGGAGGAATTTCTTCACCCAGAGAGTGGTGAACCTGTGGCATTCTCTGCCACAGAAGGCAGTTGAGGCCAATTCATTAAATATATTCAAGAAGGAGTTAGATATATTTCTTAAGGCTAAAGGGATCAAGGGATATGGGGAGAAGGCAGGGGCAGGGTACTGAGTTTGGATGATCAGCCATTATTTCATTAAATGGCGGTGCAGGCTCGAGGGGCCGAATGGCCTACTACTCCTGCTCCTATCTTCTATATTACTATGTTTCTGCCCTCACCCCTTTACCTCCCTCTCAGAACAGTGACACTGTCCCCCTTATCCTCGCCTTCCATCCCGTCAGCTTCCACATTCACCGGATGCTCTTCCAACGTGAGCCATGAAACGCCAACACATCTTTCCCTGCCTTCCTCCACCCTTCCCTTTTCAGCTTTTGGAAGGGACCATTTCTCCGTGACGTCCTGGTTCATCCTACAATCACCCTGACCATGTGCTCTCCTCCACCTGTGCCTTCCCATGTAAGAGATGCAACACCTGTGAAAAGAAATTTCACAATCTGTTCCACTCCTTGAAGAGAATTGCCTTGAGAGACTTTTATCAACTGGATCAGAACCCTCCATTGCCACTCCACGTCCACATTATGTACTCAGTGTAAGATGCCCTAGTCATGTATACGCACGGTTAGGATTTGGTTTAATCTCATATGATTAAGCTTTTTCCTATCTTTTTACTTATAAATGGATTGTGGATTTGTACTGTAGCTAGAAATAATGAATTGGTTAAGTTGTTCATTCCCAGGATGCTTTAGTTTAATGTGTCAGGGTACAATTTAGCTGACTGCGCTGTTTAGCTTCTGCTGAAAGTGCAGGATGTGTGATTTGTGCCTGTTTGCTACTTTTTGTGGCCACGTTGTGAAACGAAATAGCCAAGACAGCCTTGAGATAGGAAGTGGGACAATAGGCCAGTATGGTAAACAAGTTGGCATCTGATGTTGTGAAGGAACGCTCTCATTTCTGGGGGGTCTTGTTCACAATAACACTTGTCATGCCATAATGAATCAGCAAGGACAGTGTGCGTGAGAAGTGACCAATAAAGAACTTGAGCTTTCCTTAACAATTTGTAGAGAGAGTCGTGATCGAAAGGATCGATGAAGGTTACATTTCTACTCAGGGAAAAATGAGGTAATTGCGTTTATTTCTGTGTATGTCTACTGCTCAAAGACATTGCATGTGTCTGGACTTGGTTGAACACAGTAAAAGGAATATGTTGCAACTTGCAACCATATTTGGTTTGTCAGATTTGAATTGTCTTGCACCAGTGCCACAACTACGTAATGTTCCTCCTTCATTGAGGACAAGACAAGATTCTCTCCTCCTCGTCTTTGTCCTAGTCACAGGATGTTGGTGCAGTTTAATAAAGTATTACTGTATGATGGCAGCATGCATTCACCGTGGCTGCAGTGTGTCCCATCTACAAGATGCACTGCAGCAACTCGCCAAGGCTTCTTCAGCAGCACCTCCCAAACCTGCGACCTCTACCGCCTAGAAGGACAAGGGCAGCAGGCGCGTGGGAACACCACCACCCCCAAGTGCCCCTCCAAGTCACCCATCATCCTGACTTGGAAATATCTCAGCTGTTCCTTGATCTTCGCAGAGTCAAAATCCTGGAACTCCCTCCCTAACAGCACTGTGGGAGTACCTTCACTGCACGGTCTGCAGCGGTTCAAGAAGGCGGCTCACCACCACCTTCTCAAGGGCAATTAGGAATGGGCAATAAACACTGGGCCTTACCAGCGACGCCCACATCCCAGGAATTAATTTTTTTTAATGCATATGTGACCAACACCAGCACCTCACCAACTATCAATTTCAAACTTGGTAGAATGATGACAGCCATTCCCACCATTTGTTTCCTTAACAACACCTTATCAACAGGAAGTAAGCTGCCAAGTACTGATTCTCAGACTTATCTACTTCTGCTGATTTAGTTGGAGTCTGAAAGACCCTAACTAAGCAACATTCTGGATTTGTTTTTGTTTTCAAATCGGCAGAGTGCGTCATGAATCTGTCTTGGGATTGGAGGAAAGCTGGGCAAAGGAAGCAACAGCTAATGGGCAATTTGTTTTGCCTTCATTAAACAGCGAATCGCTGGAGATCTGTATTTCCTATATATAGTTTTGAGACCAAACTGCTGTGCTTTCCCCCTCCCCCTCTATTGTTTGGCTTTTGGACGGTATTTGTATTTAATCGTTTAAAAAAATTATCAAAACATAAACACGAAAATAGAAGCTTCGTTTAGCATTCATTCACTTCACAATTAAAAATTCTGTGCTACAAGTTTTGGGTATGGAAACTTCATAGAAAGAAAGAAAGACTTGTATTTATAGAGTGTCTTTCATGTCCTCAGAACGTCCCTGTAGTGTATGTATCCGTCTACCTTTAAGAAAACCATTGTATGTAACCGTTCACCTTTAAGAGAACTATTTTAGGTGTGGCACTACTTTGTTGGCTTCTGTATACTGTAATACTGACGGTGACCACACCGGTATATAAGTGCTGTGTCAGGATTTATTTGACAGATTCGCCCTGACCTTCGAATAGTAAAGTCCTGTTTTAAGTTACTCTGGTAGTCTGTGTATTAATTAACTAAACAACCCACAGACTTTACAGTCCCAAAACCAATGAAGGATATTTATGAAGTGCAGTTGTAATGAAGTAGGACCTTTTAAGGAGTTGAGGGGTATTTTCTGGGTTTGGTTACGAGTAAAGGAATACTTGGAATTTCTATAGCGCCTTTCACGACCACTGGACATCTCAAAGCGCTTTACAGCCAATGAAGTGTAGTCACTGTTGTAATGTGGGAAACGCGGCAGACAATTTGCGCACAGCAAGCTCCCACAAACAGCAATGTGATAATAAGCAGATAATCTGCTTTTGTGATGTTGATTGAGGGATAAATATTGGCCAGGGCAAACTCCCCTGCTCTTCTTCAAAATAATGCCATCGGATCTTTTACGTCCACCTGAGAGAGCAGACAGGAACTCGGTCTCATCGAGTGCAGCGAAGATTCACCAGACTGATACCTGGAATGGCAGGAATGACGTATGAGGAGAGATTGGGTCGATTAGGTTTATATTTGCTGGAGTTTAGAAGAATGAGAGGGGATCTCATTGAAACTTATAAAATTCTAACAGGACTAGACAGAATAGATGTTCCCGATGGTGGGGAATCCAGAACCAGGGGTGACAGTCTAAGGATAAGGGGTAAGCCATTTAGGACAGAGATGAGGATGAATTTCTTCACCCAGAGAGTGGTGAACCTGTGGAATTCTCTACCACACAAGGCAGTTGAGGCCAATTCATTAAATATATTCAAGAAGGAGTTGGGTATATTTCTTAAGGCTAAAGGGATCAAGGGATTTGGGGAGAAAGCAGGGACAGGGTACTGAGTTTGGATGATCAGCCATGATCTCATTAAATGGCGGAGCCCACAGCCTACTCCTGCTCCTATGTTAGATGGCACCTCCGACAGTGCAGCATTCCCTCAGCACCGCACTGGGAGTGTCAGCCTAGCTTTCTGTGCTCAAGTCCCTGGAGTGGGTGCTTGAACCCACAACCTTCTGACTCAGAGGCGAGTGTGCTACCCACTTTTTTTTTATAAATATACTTTATTGAACATTAAGAACATTTACAACATCTTGATCATTTCATTGTATGATACAAACCAATTCCGCCGCTCTGCACAGCCATTCCACCACCACATTTTAACATCAAAACCTGAAGTTTAATTTGTTTCCTGTAACATCGATTGTACTTTAAAAATTGATTGTAAAATACTATTGTGGCAAAGCCACCAAAGAGACTCGCACAGTAACTTGTGCAATTGTCTTTAATCATTATTGTTACCTTTTAATGTTTGCCCTGTTTAACCACGCGGGATCGATAAAATCGCGATCTGACGCGATGACATCATCACGTGGGTCACGTGACGTTCCAAACGGCGGGAAACGTGATGACGTGATGACGTCAAGGTTGGAGGGCGTTTCCAGTTAGTCCTCGTGGAGTGAGCTAGTGTACAGACCTGTTTGGAGTTTCTCCTGCGTTTTTGTTTTGTAATACTTTCAGTGCATTAAACTAAGTTTGTTAACTACCAGTTTAGTTCACAGTGTTTTTGTTAGGAGTGCACAGACTCCTACATTGGTGACCCCGAATCCTCGCGATCGTTTTTCGCGGTGGACACGGAACGCAGGCCAGTGATGGAAGCCAACGCTGTGGCCTTGAAGCTCCCCCAATTCTGGGAACAACAGGCGGCCTCCTGGTTTGTGCAGGCCGAGGAGCAATTTGAGCTCCGCAATATCGTGCAGGACCAGACCCGATATTTGTACATGGTCTCCGCCCTCGATAGCTCGACGGTGTCGAGGATCATCAGCCTTCTGGAGAACCCCCGGAATGCTGACAAGTATGTAACCATCAAGACTCGGCTGCTGCAGGTATTTGGCCTTACCAAGGCGGAGCGTGCTCGCCGTTTACTGACACAACCAGGGTTAGGTGACTCCAAACCCTCGGAACTAATGAGCCACATGCTAATGCTCCTGGGGTCCGAACCCCCATGTTTCCTGTTCCGCAAGCTGTTCCTTGCGCAGCTGCCCGAACACGTCCAGGCAGCCCTCGCCAGATCGGACACCGGGGACTGCATCGCGCTCGCCGAAGAGGCGGATAAAATTTACGCAGTCCAGCAGCAATACTGCTGGTTACTGTTACTACCACACTCGTTTCGGCCCGAAGGCCCGCTGCTGCCGACCACCATGTGGTTTCGTGCCCAGACCGTCAAACAGACCGCCGCGAGTCAAGAACACCGGGTCCAGTGCGTCCCCCGCGGCCACGATGGCAATCGGCGACTCCGGGAATCTCATGTATTTAACCGACTCCATCTCGGGCCATCGTTTTTTGTGTGACACGGGGGCACAGTGCAGCATACTTCCCGCCTCGGTCCTCGACCTTCAGTCCGGCGGACGGGGTCCCCCCCTCCAAGCTGCCAACGGGGGTACGATCCGCACTTGCGGGAAACGACGGGTGCAAGTCTGTTTCGGTGTCCAGCGCTTTTCCTGGGATTTCATCACCGCTCAAATTTTGCAGGCCCTTTTGGGCGCCGACTTTTTAGGCGCCAACGGCCTGTTGGTGGATGTGAAAAATCGACGCCTCGTTCACGTCGCCACGCTCGACAGTATTTCAGGTGCGCACAGCACGGCTGCACCGCACTCGGTCTCCTGCGCGGGGCCACCTCCCGACGACTTCTCCCGCCTTCTCGGGGACTTCCCCGAACTGACCAAGCCCACCTTTTCAGCTTCGACCACCAAGCATCGGGTGGAGCACCATATTTCGACAACTGGCTCTCCCGTCTACGCCAGGGCGCGGCGTTTGGAGCCCAGCAAGCTCGCGGCGGCGAAGGCGGAGTTCACCGCGATGGAGAAGCTGGGGATTATTTGCCGGTCCAGTAGTCCCTGATCTTCACCGCTCCACATTGTCCCAAAGCCCGGCGGGGGATGGCGGCCCTGTGGCGACTATCGTCGCCTCAATGATATAACGACGCCCGACCGTTACCCCATCCCCCACATACAAGATTTCTCTGCGCATTTGGCGGGGAAGTCAATATTCTCAAAGGTCGACCTCGTCCGTGGGTACCATCAGGTCCCAATGCACCCCCAGGATGTCCAAAAGAAGGCGGTCATCACCCCTTTTGGACTTTTTGAATTCCTCCGCATGCCCTTTGGGCTTAAAAATGCGGCGCAGGCGTTCCAGCGCCTTATGGACTCGGTTCTGCGGGACCTCGATTTTTTGTTCGTCTACTTGGATGACATTCTGATTGCTAGCACCACAAAGGATGAACACCTCAAGCATCTCTGTGTCCTTTTTCGACGGCTTCAGCAGCACGGCCTCATTGTGAACCAGGACAAATGCCGTTTCGGCCTGGCGCAGCTCGATTTTCTCGGCCACCGCATAACTTCCGCAGGGGCAACGCCGCTTCGAGCTAAGGTGGAGGCGATCACGGCGTTCCCGAAGCCGCAATCCGTGAAAGCCTTACAGGAGTTCCTGGGGATGGTTAATTTTTACCACTGGTTCATCCCCAGGGCCGCACAGCTCATGCGGCCGCTCTACTAGGCCCTCAGGGGCAAGACGGGAAAGGAGCCTGTGGTTTGGTTGCAAGAAATGGGTCGCACCTTCGAGGATACGAAGACTGCGCTCGCGAACGTGACGATGTTGGCACATCCCCTGCCAGGAGCTATCATCGCCCTCACGACGGACACGTCGGATTACGCTGTGGGGGCCGTCCAGGAGCAATGGGTCAACGGCGCATGGCAGCCTATGGCATTTTTTAGCCGCCAGCTGCAACGGCACGAACGTCGATACAGTACTTTCGACAGGGAGCTGTTAGCTTTGTTTTTGGCCATCCGCCACTTCCGATTCCTCCTCGAAGGGCGCCACAAACCCTTGACGTTCGCGATGGCCAAGACAGCTGAACCGTGGCCGGCTCGGCAACAACAACAGCTGACTTACATCTCCGAGTTCACCACCGACGTCAGGCACGTGGCCGGCAAGGACAACGTCGTCGCTGATTGCCTCTCCCGCGCCGCCGTTCAGGCCGTTCAATTAGGCATTGACTTCGCAAGAATGGCAGCCGACCAGGCTGCCGACCCGGAGACTCAGGCCTTTCGTTCTGTCCCCGCCAGCCTCCAGCCGAGAGATGTACCGTTCCATGCGGCAGGTACCACTCTACTCTGCGACGTTTCGTTGGGTGCACCCCGTCCGATTGTGCCGTCCACCTGGCGCTGAGGCGTTTTTGACGCCATACATGGGCTGTCGCATCCCGGAGTGCGGGCGTCGCAGAAGCTGCTAGTCTCCAAATTCGTATGGAGAGGAATACGCAAAGACGTCCGCGACTGGGCGAACACTTGTGTGGTTTGTCAACGGGCCAAGGTGCAACGGCACGTCAGGGCCCCTCTGGCCACCTTCGAGGTACCGGAGCGGCGTTTTGACCACATTCACGTTGACCTAGTGGGCCCACTTCCACCGTCCCGTGGTTTTACGCACCTTCTGACAATGGTGGATCGCACCACGAGGTGGCCGGAGGCGGTTCCCCTGACGTCCACCACCTCTGCGGATGTCGCGTGAGCCTTCATTTCATCATGGGTAGCCCGGTTTGGTGTCCCTGCGGATATTTCGTCGGATCGCGGGCCGCAATTTTCGTCGGAACTATGCAATGAGGTGGCCTCAGTATTGGGCACTAAATTACACCGCACTACGGCTTATCACCCGCAAACGAACAGCTTGTGCGAGCTGTTCCACCGTTCATTGAAGGCGTCGCTCAGGGCCAGCCTTCTGGATGCAGCATGGGTCGATAAACTGCCGTGGGTGAGGCTGGGACTGCGCACGGTGCCGAAGGAGGATCTACAGTCGTCGGCCGCAGAAATGGTTTACGGTCAGCCACTTCGAGTTCCGGGCGAGTTCCTGCCATCCCCTACACGGCTGTGGTCTGCAGCCAGTCAGCGAGAGGCCCATCAGGACGCGGCTCAGTGTTTCCGCCCAGTTCCGACCTTGCAGCATGGCTTGCCTTCTTCCAACATCCCTGGGGAGCTGTCAAAGGCCAAGTTCGTCTTTGTGCGCCAAGACGGCCATCGTACCCCGCTCGCACCTCCTTATGCAGGTCCGTTCCAGGTTCTACAGACCGGGGACAAGAGTTTTGTGATCGACGTCGGGGGCAAGCCTGATCACATCTCTGTTGATCACCTCAAACCTGCGCACCTGGACCTCGAACAGCCGGTCGAACTGGCGCAGCCTCCGCGACGAGGCCGGCCGCCGCTATGCCTAACCGCACCGTGCTACCTGCCAGCTCGCCACCTGCTCAGCGTTTTCCTCTCTGGGAATTTAGGAGTCGGTCAAACAGGCTTGTCCGACCTCCTCGGCGATTGACTTTCCTCATTAAAGACAATTCTGGGGGGGCGCATGTGGCAAAGCCACCAAAGAGACTCTCAGTAACCTATACAATTGTCTTTCATCATTATTGTTACCTTTTAATGTTTGCCCTGTTTAAACAGCGCGGGATCGATAAAATCGCGATCTGACGCAATGACGTCATCACGTGGGTCATGTGACGTTCCCAACGGCGGGAAACGTGATGACGTGATGACGTCAGGGTTGGAGGGCCTTTCCAGTTAGTCCTCGTGGAGTGAGCTAGTGTACAGACCTGTTTGGAGTTTCTCCTGCGTTTTTGTTTGTAATACTTTCAGTGCATTAAACTACGTTTGTTAACTACCAGTTTAGTTCACAGTGTTTTTGTTAGGAGTGCACAGACTCCTACGCTATCCTTAAATTCCTTTCTGAATAAAACATCCACAGAGCCTTATAATGATCTTTTAGCTTATATTTATAATACTCTTTTAGATTGATTCTCCTCCCCTTAAAAAACAGAGCATTCCTTCTTTGCACAATCACGAATCTAGCCAAACTGAACATTAAATTAATTGCCACACCGCTAGACTCGGGCAGACTCTCCTGCAATCCCCATCTCAAAATTGAGTCCCACGGGATTCCCATTCTTGCTCTTCGGTCCCCACCCAGCAAAAAAGCTTCACACAACTGTCGAACATAGTACTTAAAGTCATTTAAATGTGGACATAACACCAGTAAATGGGACAGAGTCTCATCCCGTGTCCCACACACTGGGCAAGTTGCCGCCTCCACTCGCCCAATCTTGCACAAGACCACCATGGTAAAAATCCGGTTATGAGCCAATTTGAAATCCAGTTCAATCCACTCTGGACATTTAAAATTCGCCCACACTCCCTTCCAAATTCTGTTGAAGTCCAGCTGTGGATATATACTCTGCCAAAACTCCTGACCAGCAGGTGTCTTGAATCTCCATTCTCTAAGTACCTCATAGAAATCTCGAGTATTACAGTTGTCAAATTGGACCAACTCGCCCCCTTTCTCCAGTACAAAGCTTGGAAAAGCAGAATGCATTTTACTTCCTTTGGAGATTTGCGCATTTATTTCTTCCATCCAATCCTGTGGCATTGCCCTCACAATCTTCTCATACATAATTCCTATTGCTTTTTCCTCTACCTCCTGATCCTCCTCCCACACCATGTCCCTCACTATCACTTCCAGCAACCAACCTGGAATCACCTCGTATAATACATCTTTCACAGATATAATCCCAGCTTTTATAAAAGCTTGATTAAATAAAACCTTTCCTTCGATGTTGACCCACCTGTTCAAAAATAAGGGCTGTTCTAAAAATTCCTCATCCCCCTTGGGCATAAACTGCACACTTTTTAAAAATTGGGCCCAAGTCTCTACAACCCCCTTAGAAAACCTAGGGAGAAGTTTAATCGATTTCAAAAACATATTATTGTATTCCATATACACTATCCCCTGCCCTCCTATCCCACTCCATTTTAAAAAATGCTCAAAACAACTCTTCCAAAAACTTGTATTTGACTTCTAAAGAAATCTCTTCACCCATTTGATTCTAAAAGATTTTTTCTTCAAATCAATATCTGGGAAATTGAGTCCTCCCTGATTTCTCCGTCCAATGATGGTATTGTAAGCCACCAAGGCTGGTTTCCCTTCCCATAAAAACCTCACACAAGCCTCTTGGATGGACTTTTCCGCCCACTCAGGAATATCCTCCACCGTCAATAAGTACCATAGCTTAGATAGCAGGAGGGCAGACACCACTGTCGCTCTTCCTTGCACTTTCAACCACCTTCTTTCCCATCTTCCCAAAATCTTTTTAATTTTCATAACCTTCGGTTCCCAATTTAATCGATCCACTTCATCCCTGTCTTTCTTGCACCCCATATGCACCCCCAGAACTTCCAAAACATCCACCACCTTAAAGGGACATTCCCCCAACCATTCGCCCTACCCCTCCCTGCAACCAGGCATTGGGACTTACTATAATTCACTCTGGCTCCTGAAACTCCACAATATTCCTGCACTACATCCATAGCTTTCCTCACTGACTCCCCATTTTTCAATGTTAAGGTTGTGTCATCTGCATATTGGTGTATCACCGACACCAGCCCAGAACTGGGGACCACAATCCCAACTATACCTTGTTTCTTTCGCATCATGTAACCTAATGGTTCTGCTACCAATGTGTACAACAATGGGGACAGGGGACAACCCTGTCTCACTGATCTCTGTATCGGAAAATACTTGGATAAAAAACCATTACATTTAACACAGCTAAATATGTTTGAATAAAAAATCCTTATCCACTGAATGAAATTTTCCTTGAAACCAAATGCTTCCAAAACCTTCAATAAAAACTCATGAGAGACCCTAGCAAAGGCTTTCTCTTGATCTATCTTTAATACATATAAGCCTCCCTCCCACTCTCTTCCATGAGCTCTATCGCATCTCGGATTGAGACTGCAGAGTCTGCGATGTCCCGGCCTATGACTCCATAGGACTGAGAGGGCCAAACTATCTGCGGTAACACCTCCTTCAAACGATTTGCCATAACCCTCACCAAGATCTTATAATCCACATTTAATAATGTGATGGGCCTCCAATTCTTCAGATCCCGTCTATCCCCTTTATTTTTATATAAGCTAAGCTTATGATCCCTCTCCTCATAGATGGGGCCAGGCTTCCCTCAATTTTAATTTCCTTAAAAACTTCTAAGAGCAATGGACTTAAAATCTCGCAAAATTCTTTATAAAATTCTGCACTTAATCCATCGGACCCTGGGCTTTTCCCCCCCCTTCATTCCACTTATTGCTACTTTTATTTCTGCTAATCCTACTTCTTTATCACACATGCTTCTCTCTTCCTCCTTTAAACCCTTTTCAATAAAAGCAGTAACCTTCTCCATCGCCAAATTGGAAATGTCTTCTTTAGTATATGACTCTTGGTAAAAGCTGCTAGCCGCCTCTAAAATCTCCCCACTTTCATGAATGATCTTCTCCCCAACCTTCAACTCTTCAATTAACAATCTCTGTCGCAGCTTTTCTTGCTCTCGAAAATATCTAGTGCATCTTTCGCCCTCCAATGCATCTCTAGCCTTTGCATGGAGAATGGCCCCCTTGCATTTTTCAGCTTGCAATAATTCCCACTCTTCCTTTAGCAACCGGAACTTAGTCTCCGCTCCCTTATCCCCTCCGTCAACTGCTTTACAGACATCCGTAAACCTTTTATTTATATTCTCTTCTCGACGCTGGTTAGCTGACGCCCTCTTTTTCCCATAACTTACTGAAAAAACTTTTACCTCATATTTGAAATTATCCCACCAAACTCTTCTTTCTTTCAAGAACAAAGGTTCCTTCCGAGCATCCTTTATTATATTTATAATCCCTTCTTTATAAGCAATTTCTTTCAGGTATTGATTGTTTAAAATCCACACCCCTGAACCGATCTTAGCTTTGCTGTTCCTAATTCGAAGAACCAAAGCCGAGTGATCACTAAAAAATACTTTTTTATAATAAATCTCCATCACCTCCGAACTTAACACAAAATCTATTCGGCTCTGTTTTAAAACATCACCCACCCAACCTGATCTGGAGAACTCCCTTTTTATGGGGTTTCGGTCCCTCCATAAGTCTCTCAAATTTAAATTTGTCATCATTTTTACAATCATCCCTCTGGAGTTATCATCCTTAAAGGTCATCTGGGCTGAAATGTCCATCCGAGATAACAATACATTAAAATCCCCCACTATACAAGGATTTTCCACCTCTGCTGCTTCAGTGAATAACCCCCGAAAAAATTTGCGACGCTTGCAATGGTCGTTCGGTGCATAGACATGAAAGAGATCGCAATTAAATCCCTCCATTTTCACCCTTAGCCGTAAAAATCTCCCCTCAGTGTACTTGTCCATCAAGGAAACATTCTCTTTTATGGACGGACTCACCAAAACAGCCACCCCTCTACGGTTATTGTTTGCACAATTTGCAAACACCTCTCCCTCCCAAACCTTCTGAACTATTTCTAGGATATCCTCATCCCAAAAGGTTTCTTGCAGACACAACAAGTCCGTACCTTTAAAACCCTGCAACAACTGCTGCAATTTCTTCTCACCCCTCAGTCCGTTCACATTAATCGAGACCAATGTAATCATGGCTCCAAAGAAGGGAAGTATGCCTGATAATCTCCCCATCATTTAATCTCCGGCCCTTCCCTCCTCACATGCTCCTTCCCAACTTCTCGGGCAGCTGTTGCTTTTTCCTGCAGCCTCCGACTCTTTTTCCCCTCCTGTTTGACCCCTCCCTGCTGTTTCAGCCTCCTCCTTGCCTTAACTTTGGGCCCAGGAGCTGCCCTTTCTCCCTCCTTCTGCCCCTCACTAACCTTTCCCTTTCCACATGATGCCACCCCACCCCCGACTTCCATGTCTCTGTCCCTCTCTAATTCCTCACACTCAAGCTCTTCTGCAACCCCCTGTGCCTGCTCCCCGTCAGATACATAATCCTGCTCCCCGTCAGATACTTCATCTCCCATAGAGAGTCTCCCTGCTATCGCAGTTTCTCCCACTGTGCCGCTCCCTTCGACCACATCTCCACCTCTGACCCTTGCACCCTGTTCCCTCTCTCCATGGGACAATGGCGCACCTAAATTGTTCCCTTCTGACATCTCTATCTCACCGATCCCATCCTGCTGGCCCTTTAAGGCTCCTGCCTCTTGCTCCCTCACCCCGTCCTGCCCCCTCCCGCTCACCAAGATATCCAACTCCCCGCCTCTCCCCGGAGCACCCACATCCACCACACACCCCGCTCCCGCCTCCTCTCCCCCCGCAGCCACCAGACTCCCCAGGGGGAGCCGAACCGCACTAAGGCTCGGGTCTGCACTCGACCCTCGCTGTCCGCTGCTGTCTTTGTTCCCCTCCACAGCACTCGGCGTGTTTTCCGCCATCTCCATCCCGTCCTCCGCTCCGCCATCCTCTGCCTCTTCCTGTGCTCCTTTCTCCTTCATGTTACCTGCTGTGTCCTCCGGCTGCACCGCTCCTCCAGCCGTTCCACTCTCACCTCCTTCTCCCATCTCCTCATCACTCAGATCGCTCCCTTCTGCCACACATTCACAGCGGGCGGGGCCTTTGTGACACACCCCACAGCTCTCTGCCTTGCAGCTCCGAGCGATATGTCCCGACTCACTGCAATTGTAACAATACAAATCAGGACAGTTTCTTACGAGATGGTCATGTCCCAGACAATAATAGCACACCTTTACTTGGTTATCGTGCAGCACACCAAAGTACTGCACTCCTTCCAGTGTCTCAAACTTCATACTGTACGGCAAAGACCTCACCCGCTCTGGGAACCGCACCTTTACATACCGGGTTCCGTCTGCTACCTGTGTTCCCGGATAGTACCTCCTCTTTATTTCAGAACAGATTTTAATGTCCCACGACTCCAACTTTTTGCTCAGCACTTCATCCTCAATGTACACAGGCAAGTTCAAAAATGAAACCACCACCTCCTCTGAATATAGCAGAGTCACCTCCAAGAATTTCTCACCAACTTTCAGACTGAGCAGCAGTTTTTCCACCTCCTCACGGCCACTGACTGTCACCTCAAATCCCACATTCGGCTTTGGTCGGCAGGCAAAGCAGCTTCCCTCACCACAGTCCTCATGAGCTGCCTGGATTATATCCCAGGCTCGAATCTTATCTTCACACTGCACCACCACCGTGTTTTCTTTACCAAACCTCCTGAGGTCCCGGCCCAAATCTTTGGGCCTTTTTATTCCCCTTCCCACCACAGTTTCTTCCCTAATTAAATTCCTCTCGGGAATATTGTCCTCTGAGGGGCCCGGCCCTCCGGACCCCTCAGCAGCCATCTGGCTGTTTTTTGTGGGCCAAAAAGGCCCTAAAACCTGAAAACAAAACCCCAAAACCCACCACCAACTTTTTACAAAACTCCCTCCAACACCCAGCTGCAATCAGGCAACCAGTCACACCTGGCTCACTCCTAGCCCCTCCCACCTAGAGAGTGCTGCCCACTGAGCCACAGCCGACACTTGAGCTGTAAGAAGAGAAAAAGAGAGACTGAACTGACGTTAAAAGACAATCATAGAATCATAGAATAGTACGGCGCAGAAGGAGGCCATCCGGCCCATCGAATGCACTCAAAATATAAAACAAGATACTGCAGGTTGGGATGATTAGGTTCATCTGTTGTTTCCTGGTCTCTTTAAGAAGCTATTGTTGAGGTGCGGTACATTGTTTGCCTCCATTTTCTGGGCCATGAAGTAAATAGCAGGGTGTGGGCCTGTGCCCTTGGTTCACCATGCAGTGAATTCCAGACTTTGCCGTGCTGTCATGGAGGAGAGGGAAAACCAAAGAGCAAGTAATGTTCAGCCGTTCTCATTGGCAGATACTTGGCCGCCTGTCAGTCCTCGTGGCCAGGTATTGAGAGGAAATAAATTAAAAATGGGACGCCAAAAATGAGCGAGGGAAGATTGTTTAGAACTGCGGAATTGTTCGGCTTGGTTCGGTTGACCTCCGTGAAATTAATGGCTGTTCCTCTAAATGTAAAGTGGTGGAATGGACACTTGCAGAACTTAAAGAACAAAGAATATTAAGTAACGGAGGGATTTGTTACGTTTCTGCTACTCCTGTTGTTTTATGTCGACTCTAACAATTCTACAGAAAGCCAGTTTCCAATAGATCATTAACGATGCTATTTAATGAGTAGGAGACATTGTGGTCCAAAAGTTTAATAAAAAATGTTATTAAAATTAACAATTAGGACTCATAACAAATACCAATGTTCTGTGGAAACTTGACTTGACTAAACTGAAGCAAAGTATTCCAAATTTATTTGGAAGTCGTAATAAATCTTGATTCCAAACATATTTGAAATGTTGAAATAATGGAGAGGGTTGATGAGGGTAGTGCGGTTGATTGATGTGTATATGGACTTTCAAAAGGCGTTTGATAAAGTACCACATAATAGCCTTGTTAGCAAAATTAAAGCCCATGGAATTAAAGGGACAGTGGCAGCATGGAGACAAAATTGGTTAAGGGACAGAAAGCAGAGAGTAGCGGTGAATGGTGGTTTTTCAGATTGGAGGGAAGTGTGCAGAAGTGTTCCCCAGGGGCCAGAATTAGGACCACTGCCCTTTTTGATATATATTAATGACCTGGACTTTGGTGTACAGGACATAATTTCAAAGTTTGCAGATGATACAGAACTCAAAAATGTAAAAAAAAACAATAAGGCGAAGAGTAACAGACTTCAGGATGACATAAACAGATGGATGAAGTGGGCAGACACATGGCAGATGCAGTTTAATGCATAGAAGTTCAAAATGATACATTTTTGTAGGAAGAATGAGGAGAGGCAAGAAGAACTAAATGGTATAATTATAAAGGAGGTGCAGGAACAGAGAGACCTGGGGTGTATGTAGACAAATCTTTGAAGGTGGCAGGACAAGCTGAGAAGGCTGTTAAACAAGCATGCAGGATCCTTGGCTTTATTAATAGATGCACAGTACAAAATCAAGGAAGTTATGCTAAACCTTTATAAAGCACTGGTTAGGCCTCAGCTGGAGTATTGGTTTCAATTCTGGACACCAAAATTTAGGAAACATAGAAACATAGAAGATAGGAGCAGGAGTAGGCCATTCGGCCCCTCGAGCCTGCTCTGCCATTCAATGAGATCATGGCTGATCATCCAAATTCAGTATCCTGTTCCTGCCTTCTCTCCATATCCTTTGATCCCTTTAGCCTTAAGAAATATATCCAACTCCTTCTTGAATATATTTAATGAATTGGCCTCTACTGCCTTCTTTGGTAGAGAATTCCACAGGTTCACCACTCTCTGGGTGAAGAAATTCCTCCTCATCTCAGTCCTAAATGGCTTACCCCTTATCCTTAGATTGTGATCCCTGGTTCTGGACTCCCCCGCCATTGGGAACATCCTTCCTGCACCTAGTCTGTCTAGTCCTGTTAGAACTTTATAAGTTTTGATGAGATCCCCTCTCATTCTTCTAAACTCCAGCGAGTACAAGCCTAATCGACCCAATCTCTTCTCATACGTCTTTCCTGCCATCCCAGGTATCAGCCTGGTGAATCTTTGCTGCACTCCTTCCATGGCAAGAACATCCTTCCTCAGATAAGGCGACCAAAACTGCACACAATACTCAAGATGTGGTCTCACCAAGGCCCTGTACAACTGCAGCAAGACATCCTTGTTCCTGTACTCAAACCCTCTCGCTACGAAGGCCAACATACCATTTGCCTTCTTAACCGCCTGCTGCACCTGCATGCTTACTTTCAGCGATTGGTGCACAAGGACGCCTATGTCTCGTTGCACTTCCCCTTCTCCCAATCTATTGCCATTCAGATAATAATCTGCCTTCCTGTTTTTGCCACCAAAGTGGATAACCTCGCATTTATCCACGTTATATTGCATCTGCCATGCTTCTGCCCAATCACCCAACCTTTCCAAATCATACTGGAGTTTCTCGGCATCCTCCTCACAGCACACATGCCCACCCAGCTTTGTGTCGTCTGCAAACTTGGAGATATTACATCTAGTTCCCTCGTCCAGATCATTAATATATATTGTGAATAGCTGGGGTCCAAGGACCGATCCCTGCGGTACCCCACTAGTCACTGCCTGCCACTTGGAAAAAGAGACGTTTATTCCAACTCTTTGCTTTCTGTCTGCCAACCAGTTCTCTATCCAAGTCAATACCTTGCCCCCAATCCCATGTGCCGTAATTTTACACGCTAATCTCTTATGCGGGACTTTACCGAAAGCCTTTTGAAAATCCAAATACACCACATCCACTGGTTCTCCCTTATTTATTTTACCAGTTACATCCTCAAAAAATTCCAGTAGATTAGTCAAGCACGGTTTACCTTTTGTAAATCCATGTTGACTTTGTCCGATCCGGTCTCTTTTTTCCAAGTGCTCTGCTATTACATCCTTTATAATGGACTCTAGCATTTTCCCCACTACCGATGCCAGGCTTACCGGTCTGTAATTCCCCGTTTTCTCTCTACCACCCTTTTTGAACAGTGGGGTAACGTTAGCTACCCTCCAATCCATGGGTACTGTTCCAGAGTCTATCGAATTTTGGAAGATGACCGGCAATGCATCTATTATTTCTAGGGCCACTTCCTTAAGTACCCTAGGATGTAAATTATCAGACCCTGGGGATTTATCGGCCCTCAATCCCATCAATTTCCCTAACACCATTTCCCTACAAATATTGATTTCTATCAGTTCTTCCCTTTCATTAGACCCTATGTTCCCCGACATCTTTGGGAGGTTATTTGTGTCCTCCTTTGTGAAGACAGAACCAAAGTATGTATTTAATTGGAAGGATGTCAAGGCCTTAGAGAGGGTGTAGAAGAGATTTACTAGACTTAACAGGGTAGATGCAGAGAGGATGTTTCCCCTTGTGGGGTAATCTAGAACTAGGGGGCATCATTTCAGAATAAGGGGGCACCCTTTTAAATCGGAAATGAGGAGGAATTTCTTCTGTCAGAGGATCATGAATCTTTGGAATTCTCTTCCCCAGAGAGCTGTGGAGGCTGGGTCAGTGAATATATTTAAGGTGGAGATAGACAGATTTTTGAACGATAAGGGAGTCAAGGGTTATGGGGAGCAGGCAGGGAAGTGGAGTTGAGGCCAAGATCAGATCAGCCATGATCTTATTGAATGGCGGAGCAGGCTCGAGGGGCCAAATGACCTACTCCTGCTTCTATAGGCACAGGGTACTGAGTTTGGATGATCAGCCATGATCTCATTGAATGGCGGAGCAGCCTTGAGGGGCCGAATGGCCTACTCCTGCTTCTATAGGCACAGGGTACTGAGTTTGGATGATCAGCCATTATCTCATTGAATGGCGGAGCAGTCTTGAGGGGCCGAATGGCTTACTCCTGCTCCTATCTTCAATGTTTCTATGTTTCTACGTCTTATGTTCTTATGTTATGTCTTATGTGCTAGTGTAGGTATTCGTGTTGACCTCTGAGGGCGAATGCCTACTAAATAATTAAGTTTAACTTCAGATGAACGATAAATAAGTTGCTTAATCACTTGAACAGACGAAATACAACAGGTAAGCTGGCTGGATGCAGGAACACCGCGATGTAGGTCTTGCCCCGATGGGGACTCCACGAGGACTGAGTCCGTAGTCCTCGGGAGAGCGTGATGACGTCATCACGCTCAGTCGCGTTTTCCCGCTCTTCGGGTGTCACGTGACCACATCCTGACGTTAGCGCGTTGGCCCGCGCTTGGGGCGGTCATGTGACCCGCACCGATACGTCGGCGCGTTCACCCGGTGCGGAGGCTGACCGTTGAGGCCGAAGTCGCGACAGCGGGAGCAGGAGCTGGAGGCCGGGCTGTGCCGGCGGCCATCATGGAAGGCCAAGTCGGCCTGGCGGCCGCCGCGCGTACGTCGCGTAATGCGTGACGTGATGTCAGCGCGCTAGGGCGCGTCTTAAAGGGGCAACGGCCCCCACAGGTAAGTTAAAGGGGCAACGGCCCAAACAGGTAAGTAATACACGTACAGTTAGGTTAAAGTGAATTATATACATTATATGTGTAAGTGACACCTGGTGGAACTGCCACACTAGAAGGTTAAAAGGAAATTTAAGAAAGGTGTTCAAAATCATGAACGGTTTTGATAGCGTAAATAAGGAGAAACTGTTTCCAGTGGCAGAAGGGTCGGCAACCAAAGGACACAGATTTAAGGTGATTGGCAAAAGAACCAGAGGCGACATGAGGAAACATTGGCCTAGAAATTCGGTGGGCTTTGCGCCCAGTTACAGCCCAAAGAGGGCTTCTGCGCCAGTAGGGGTGGTAGCGCTGATTTTGAGAGCCGCGGTAATGGCGGCGGTAGCCGGTAGCGCTGCGCCGGCACCGGTGACGTCATCGGTGTGCGCAGTGCCCCGGTGCCGCCCCGATACCACCCCGAACCCCATCTTCAGTTGCCGCCGCCTCCTCCGTGGCGGCCGCTAACAACATCGGGAGACCGGGTCCTTACTGCAGCCTTAGCGGGGCGCTTTAAGGTGGAGGTGCGGCCGGCCGCTTTTTCGGCGGCCGCCTGCCCGCACCTCCTTCCCCGGCCTCCTCCACCCCCCCCGCAGCATTGCCGGCTGGTTTCCGTGGAGCCCGGCACTTCTCCGTTGTGCCGGGCTCTTTTGCCGGCACTCGCGATCGGGGCTCCGGCCGTTGCAGGCACCTCCTCCTTAAGAGAAGGAGGAGGCCTGCAGTACAGCAGCCTGCCGCATCGCATCGGGTGGCGCAGCGGCACCGGGAGCGCTGAAATTCACTTTCAGCGCCCCAAGCGGGGGCGGGCACACCCTGGAACAGCGCCCGGTTCCGCCTTGGGGCGCTAAAATGAATATGGGACGGGCGCAACTGGCTCCGCGGCCAGCGCAAAATTTTCGGCGCAAACGAGCTGGCGGGGCTATACCCAATTTCTAGGCCATTATTTTTACGCGGCGAGTTGTCGTGATCTGGAATCCGCTGACTGAAAGGGCGGTGGAAGCAGATTCAATAGTAAGATTCAAAAGAGAATTGGATAAATACTTGAAGGGGAATACGATTAGAGGGTTATGGGGAAAGAGCAGGAGAATGGGATTAATTGGAGAGCTTGCCAAAAGAGCCGGCACAGGCACGATGTGCCGAATGGCCTCCTTCTGTGCGGTATCATTCTATGATTCTATGTTGTGTCTGTTGTCGGTTTCCTTTCGGGTTACTTCATTTTATTATTATTCATTTTGTGTTGACGTGGTACAGTTCTCTGCACTAAGCTGCTGTGGAATCACTTCGACATATATTTAATTAGATTTCATCACCGGCAAATTGTGTTAGAATCTCCTGAATAATTCATTCTTGCAGCCCAATGATTTTTTGTTCACACTTGATTTTTAGGCCATGATTCCTTAGCTGGATAACAAAAGTTGGATCCTTTCATACTTCCCAAGTCAGAATCTTCCTGAAAACAATACAGAAAACTAGCAATGAAAAAAGCAGTCTGCATTTGTTTGGTTTTCTTTTTTAACCAATATTGACTGGAATAGAAGGCATAGGTGGTAAACAATTGTTCTGTGAACTCTTAGAATTTACCAAGATGGTGACCCAGATTTTGCGCTCTCAATGCCGGCGTACGCCGTCGTAATCCATTTGAAAGACCACGCAAGTTCCGGGTATCCGCATGCGCCGCGCGTGCGCGAAAACTTGGGACTTGCGATCTGTCAAGGCACGCACCAACCCAAAAATCACTTCCGCTAGCACAGAGTTGGTCTATCTGCCCAACTACCGCCCAGCAAATGTCCACGAAACCCTTATGCCTGGTAAAAGCAGGCCTCGGGCCTGCTTTCACCAGTGTAAGGGTCAATATAAATCTTAAATTAAAAATTTAAAAATAAAACTCATGCACAAACACTTATTTTGTAAATTTTGGCCCGGATTGAAATGTTTAAAATTATTTTTCAAAAATTTGAATTGTTATTGTAAATGCTTTACTTAAGGGACTTTTAATAACATTTGAAAATGGGAACATATATTTTTATTGCAGTTGTGTAGCTCCAGTATTTAATTATTTGGGGATGTTAGCCATGGCTTACTGGGTAGCATTTTTGCCTCTGAGTCATTACAACAGTGACTACACTTGACTGTGGAGCACTTTGGGACGTGAAAGGCACTGTATAAATGCAAGTCTTTCTTTCTTTTTATCCCAATGAGTGTGCATTAAAAGACATTCAAGTCTAACTATCTTTCTTTTTAATCCATTAGCGGATTGATGTAAATTCTCTCCGTGTGCTAACTTTGGCCAAGCAGACACTGCCATAGATGCTAAACTCATTAGAGAACATAGAAAAATAGGAGCAGGAGTAGGCCATTCGGCCCTTCGAGCCTGCTCCGCCATTCAGTATGATCATGGCTGATCCTCTATCTCAATACCATATTCCCGCTCTCTCCACATACCCCTTGATGCCTTTTGTGTCTAGAAATCTATCTATCTCCTTCTTAAATATATTCAGTGACTTGGCCTCCACAGCCTTCTGTGGTAGAGAATTCCACAGGTTCACCACCCGTTGAATGAAGAAATTTCTCCTCATCTCAGTCCTAAATGTCCTACCCCGTATCCTGAGACTGTGACCCCTCGTTCTAGATCCCCCAGCCAAGGGAAACATCCTCCCTGCATCCAGTCTGTCTAGCCCTGTCAGAATTTTATACGTTTCAATGAGATCCCCTCTCATTCTTCTAAACGCTAGTGAATACATGCCTAGTCGACCCAATCTCTCCTCATACGACAGTCCTGCCATCCCAGGAATCAGTCTGGTGAACCTTCGCTGCACTCCCTCTGCGGCAAGTATATCCTTTCTTAGGTAAGGAGACCAAAACTGCACACAGTACTCCAGGTGTGGTCTCACCAAGGCCCTGTACAACTATAGTAAGACATCCTTGCTCCTGTACTTAAATCCTCTTGCAATGAAGGCCAACATACCATTTGCCTTCCTAACTGCTTGCTGTACCTGCATGTTTGCTTTCAGTGACTGGTGTACAAGGACACCCAGGTCCCTTTGTACATCAGCATTTCCCAATCTAACACCATTTAGATAATACTCTACCTTTCTGTTTTTCCTACCGAAGTGGATAACTTCACATTTATCCACGTTATACTGCATCTGCCATGTATTTGCCCACTCACTCAACTTGTCCAAATCGCCTTGAAGCCTCTTTGCATCCTCCTCACAACTCACAATCCCACCTAGTTTCGTGTCATCAGCAAACTTGGAAATATTACATTTGGTTCCCTCATCCAAATCATTGATATATATTGTGAATAGCTGGGGCTATTCAGGTAGCAATGGGGACTGCCGCTGCAGACAGAAGGTGAAGATCTCCAGTAGTTACAAACTAAGGACAGATCCTACAGGAATTAGTTTTTGCTAATATTGTGTTTGTTATGGCCAATTATGGTCTGTTTATTGCTGACCTCTACTCAAATACTCTAGTGACTGTCTGCTTTTACTTTCAATTAAAATAATGGGGATGCAGTAAACCCAGCACAGTTTCCAGATTGAGCAATGTTTGTGTTTAATACATAGGCACAGAATGCAGAGCACATAGACGTCCCCACACCCCCCCACTGCCCAACCGAAGTACATCCACCACCTCAGCATCAGCTGCAGGAAACTCTCGTTTAAACGGCACCTAACTCCAGAAATCTCTATTAACCGGCAAAATTCAGGAGTAGGTTCAGGTAAGTTTTACTGTATATTAGTGGCCATGTAACTGGGGTTCTTGCACCTGTGGCCGTGTAACAGGGACTCCTGGATCTGTGGCCGTGTAACCGGGGTTCCTGCAGCTGGGGCCCTGTAACAGGGACTCCTGGATCTGTGGCCATGTAACTGGTGTGCTGTGTAATGGGGCTCTCGTACCTTGGTAGTTATACCTCTCCGTTATCCGGAATTTTTAATCAACTGGCACCATCCCGGTCCCGTAGGTGCCGGATACCAAAGAGTTTTCTGTACTTAGATGTGACAGCACAGCACTGCAAGCAATGCCCGCTGTTACCCAGGGAGATGCACACTGGATTGTGCCATCACAAAGAGTTGGAAGGCCAATCCACCCTGAGCATAGCTCTGCCTGCGGCACCATATGAGACTATCGCCCTGAATGTTTATGCTTCAGGATCCTCCCAAGCTGCCATGGGGATTTGACATAAAACATTCTTACAGGGCTTGACAGGGTTGATGCTGAGAGACTGTTTTCCGTGGCTGGAGAGTCTAGAACGAGGGGTCACAGTCTCAGGATAAGTGGTCGGCCATTTAGGACTGAGATGGAGGAATTTCTTCACTCAGGGGGTTATGAACCTTTGAAATTCACTGCCCTAGAGGGCTGTGGATGCTGAGTCGTTGAGTATATTCAAGGCTGAGATTGATAGATTTTTGGGCACTAAGGGAATCAAGGGATATGGGGATCCGGCAGGAAAGTGGAGTTGAGGTAGAAGATCAGCCATGATAATAACAACAGAAAATGCTGGAAAAACTCAGCAGGCCAGGGCAACATCCATGGAGAGAGAAACAGAGTTAATGTTTCAGGTCGAAACCCTTCGTCAGAACTGAGAAAAAAGCAGGAAATGAAACAGATTAAAAGGCCAGTTTGGGGGCTGGGAAATGGGGGAGGGGATGAAAGAACAAAAGGGAAGGTCGGAGAGGTGAGGAGACATTAAGAGATATTCAAGATGAGACGAGATGGTAATAGGACAGGTAAAGAGACAAAAGATGGCTCCAGATGAAGTGTGAAATGCGCTGGCAGAGTGAGAGACAGCTGCCATGTGGGAGAGAGAAAAAAGGAAAAGGCACAAACCAAAGGTGTGGATAAAAAATATATAAAAATATAATAGGGGCCGAGGTTATGATCTGAAATTGTTGAACTCGATATTGAGTCCGGAAGGCTGTAAAGTGCCTAATCGGAAGATGAGGTGCTGTTCCTCGAGCTTACACTGAGCTTCCGTGGAACAATGCAAGAGGCCGCAGACGGTGAGGTCCGAGTGGGAATGGAGCGGTGAATTGAAATGACAGGCGACCGGAAGCTCGGGGTCACCCTTACGGACTGAACGGAGGTGTTCTGCAAGGCGGTCACCCAATCTGTGTTTGGTCTCCCCAATGCAGAGGAGACCACATCGTGAGCAGCGAATACAGTATACTAGATTGCAAGAAGTACAATCCTGTCCTATTACCATCTTGTCTCGTCTTGAATATCTCTTAATGTCTCTTCACCTCTCAGACCTTCCCTTTTGTTCTTTCATCCCCTCCCCCATTTCCCAGCCCCCAACCTGGCCTTTTAATCTGTTTCATTTCCTGCTTTTTTCTCAGTTCTGACGAAGGGTCTTCGACCTGAAACGTTAACTCTGTTTCTCTCTCCACGGATGTTGCCCTGGCCTGCTGAGTTTTTCCAGCATTTTCTGTTGTTATTTCGGATTTCCAACATCCGCAGTATTTTGCTATCAGATCAGCCATGATCTTAATGAATGGCAGACCAGGTTCAAGTATGGTCTACTTCTGCTCCTATTTCTTATGTTCTTATAACAAGGGCTGAACTCAGTGCGACTCTTCCTGTAGAATACGACTGATGTTTTGGCACCCTGCTGTTTGCTTTGGCATCTATCTGCTGCAGCAAGTTTCGTTGATTGAATCATAGAATGGTACAGCACAGATGGAGGCCATTCGGCCCATCGTGTCATTGCCTGCTCCTTAAAAGAGTCCCAGGCACCAATCACCTCTGTCTTTGCTAATCTCTTGCTTTTCTGTCTCTTGGCTCAATTTTCAGATCCTTGTACTTGCCTATTAAGTCCCTCCAAAGCCTCACTCCATGCTACCTGCACTATCCGATTTAGTGCATTAGCTGCTTCCTTAATTTTGGGGATTGTCAGGGATCCTAATATCTGATTAAAAAAAAATTTGATCTTAAATGTTAATACAGGAAGTAAAGCAGCTGTATTCTTTTGATCAAACTACAGTCTGAACAGACTTAAGTTAAAATTAATTTTTCAAACAACAAAGCACAGAAGCTAACCACACGGCTAACATAAACCATGACAGCAGGCCAACACCATTTTAGATTGGTAATAGATTACAGTAAAGATGAAAAAGGCATAAACAAGTGTCATTTTCTCAGATCAGCCAAGGGCATAGGAGTTTCAAATATATATTCCACCAGCTTGAAGGTTATTTTCATTTTCAATTTATTTTCATTTAAAAAAAAAACTTTCTCCAAGCAAAAGTCTTTATCTCAAACGTTGCAAGTTCAATATGCTCTTGGAAATGAAAAGGGTCATTCATCAAAGAGGAGAGCAGTTTTCTGAGAAAACGTATACCAATATCTTTATATTGTAAAACCTAAACTTGTAAGAATTCCTTTAATTGAAAAATGAAAGAAAATCCAATGAAATTCAAAGTGCTTAAATACATACTTCCAACGAAGCTTAACGTAATCTCGAGGAACAGCACCTCATCGTTCAATTGGGCACTTTACAGCCTTCCGGCCTCAACATTGAGTTCAACACCGTCAGATCATAACCACCACTCCCATTTTCTCAGACAGCAGGTTCTGGCCATGGTTCTGCTGTAACCATTTTCACCTCCTCTGACCCCATCTTTTGTTTTGTTCAGGCGAAACAGCGAGTTACTTGTAGTTCTTGCAATTTAGTATACTGTATTTGCTGCTCACGATGCAGTCTCCTCTACATTGGGGAGACCAAATGCAGATTGGCTGACTGCTTTGCGGAACACCTCCGTTCAGTCCGTAGGCTTGACCCCGAGCTTCCGGTCGCCTGTTACTTTAATTCTCCGCTCCACTCCCACTCTGACCTCTCCGTCCTCGGCCTCTTGCACTGTTCCACTGAAGCTCAACGTAAGCTCGAGGAACAGCACCTCATCTTTCGATTAGGCACTTTACAGCCTTTTGGACTCAACATTGAGTTCAACAATTTCAGACTATAACCTCAGCCCCTATTTTTATTTCACATGGTAGCTGTTGATGATTCTGCCATTCCCATTTACACCTCATCTCGACTCATCTTTTGTTTCTTAACTTGTCCCATTACCATCTCATTTGCCTTGCAGCATTATCCCTTTTGTCTTTTAATCTCTCCTGCCCTCCACCCTGTCACAGACCTTTTCTTTCATTCTATCCTCCCCTCCCCCTTTCCCTGTCTCTATACTTGCTTAAAATCTATTATATCTCAAACTTTTTCCAGTTCTGATGAAAGGTCATCGACCTGAAACATTGGCCCAGAAATTCGGGTCGGGGTCTTCCCGCGGGTGCAAGCCCCCGACCTGCACTTACCTTGCGTGCCGGCAGTTGAGATGTAGGGCCCTGTGGAATTCCGCTCCGGGGCCTGGCCCAGCTGCCGGCATGCTGTGCTTGCATGTCCCAGGGACGTAGTTAGTGCGATGCGTCCCCTGGGATCACGTGAGCCATGGGCAGCCAATCAGAGGAGGGAAAAGCCCATTCATAAGATTGACACGAAGACCTGTCAAAACTTATGAATACTATGGGCCCCAAAATAGCAGTAAACCTTCAAATAATTTTTTTTTTTAAATCACACTTTTTAAATAAACTATAAATTACATTAAATAACTATTTAATTTTTGAAAAAAATAATTTTATAAAACAACGGGGCTAAAAATAAACTTACCTTGCTTTAAAGTATTTAAAAATAATAAACCTGTGGAAAAAATGTTTTAATTTTAATTAATTGACCACTTACCTTGTAAAAAGCAGGCCTTACACCTGCTTTTTAAATGTGTAAATCCTGCAGGCTTAGCCTCGCGTGAAAACCTGCAAAAAAAAACTAAGTTCAAAGCGCACGCGCAGCCTCTCCTGCGCGCGTGTTCGACCTCTGAACCCCTTCGTTCAGGGGATCGGAAGTGCCGGTTTCCCGCGCATGCGCAGTGCATGCAGAAAACCCGCACTTCCATTCGGCCTACGGGTGAATACCCCGTGCGTACTCACCCGTGGAGAGCCGAATTTCTGGGCCATTAACTCGGTTATTCTCTCTCCACAGCTGCTGCTTGTCCTGTTGAGTATTTCCAGCATTTTCTGTTTTTACTTCAGTTTAGCACTATGAATTACTCTAGAAAAACAGGTAATGAAATAACTCTCTGTTTTCCTACAGGAGAGGGTTTATAAAAGGAGGGGCACTGTCAGTGACTTTTGCACTGTTGTGTTGCAGTACTGTGCATTGTGCTTGATGATTTGATACCGAAGAGCAAATTCACCATTCCCAAGAGGAATTGCATTTAGAGGGAGTGTGAATCAACAGTATGGTAACAATAATGCTGTGCCAAGTCTTTGAAACATTTCCTTCGAGTGTGACCCCCCGCCTCCCCACCCTGCTGGGAGCACAGGATTGGTGAATTTACCCTGTGTGTCATTATATTCTATAGTTGTATTGGCTGCCTGCATATATTTGACATTGTGTCCTATTTAAACCCATTAGGCTCTTCACCCTCCTTATTTGCTAGATTAAAAAAAACTTGATCAATTTTGTAATGATCCTTAATATTCAAGACTGTTTTTTTGGACAGTGAATTTTTGCTGCCTCATCTCCCTTCTGACCTTGCGTCTGTTGAATGTTTTGTCTCTTTCCCTCGACTCTGTCTTTAACATTTCTCAATTGAAGTCCAGCATCATTTCCTAACCACATATCCATCCACTTCTACCAAATCGATCATGCCTTCCTCAAACCATGGTCGCAATTTTCTACTCCACCTCTCCTTATACAGTCTTTCTACACAGCTACCCCGAAAACGTACATTTGTATAGTGCCCTGAACATAGGAGAATGGCCCAAGCTCTTTATGGAGGCCTAAGGAAAAACAGACTCCAAGCTAAAGAAGGAGAAACTAGGAGAGGTAATCTAAAGCTTGGTTAGAGCCTTAAAGAACAAAAGGGAAGTGGAAGGACTTGGGGAGGGAATTCCAGAGAACTGGAGCTAGATGGCTGAAAGCACAGCCGGCAATGGAGGGGTGAAGGGATATATTAAGTCAAAGGACCAGTGTGTATGGGGTGGGAGGAGCTGTAGGGGTGGAGAAAGCTATGGAGATAGGAAGAGTGAGGCTGTGGAGGGATTGAAAGACGAGGACAAAAATTTTAAATTTGAGGCATTAGAGGATCAGGAGCGGAGATGCAAATGATCTTACACACATTTTATCACCTTATTACAGCACTCCCATTAGCTAAATAACCTTAGTTTTGCAGTTCTCTACATTGGGTCTATGAAGTCTTCCTCCATTCTATATCGTGGTAATTAGTCCTGTTTTGATTCTGCCAAAATGCTTTGTCTTGAACAGATCAGTAGCGATGAGTAATGTATCTCATTTTCTTAAATCAGCCTTACAAATCTCACATCTGAAGCACTGTTAATTCACAGTGACTGATGCTCACTTTGCCTTGTATTTGCTTCAGATCACCATGTTATTGGCACAATAGCTACACTCTAGGAAACCTTAGCAGGATGGTAGATGGATTAGTTAACTTGGTCCTGATAGAATACCTTGTAGGCATCGTAATTTGTGCAGCTCAATATCCCTTAGTGGTTTCGTAAAGCATCGCTCTATATTGTGCACAGACCTTACTGAATCTTCTTACCTTCCCTCTGCCAATATAGGATTGAAAGGCCTGGGTGGGAGGGGTGGTGGTAGAAATATATAAATTCCCACATATGCATTCCAGCGCATTTCACACTTCATCTAGAGCCATTGTTTGTTTCTTTACCTGTCCTATTACCATCTCGTCTCACCTTGAATATCTCTTAATGTCTCTTCTTTCATCCCCTCCCCCATTTCCCAGCCCCCCAAACTGGGTCCCCTCCCTCACCTCTTTTTCCGATACATTGATGACTGTATCGGTGCCATTTCCTGCTCTCGCCCCGAACTTGACAATTTCATTCACTTTGCCTCCAATTTCCACCCTTCCCTCACCTTCACATGGTCCATCTCTGACTCTTCCCTTCCCTTCCTCGACTTCTCCATCTCCATCTCTGGGGATAGGTTATCGACCAATATTTACTACAAGCCCACTGACTCCCACAGCTACCTGGACTACACTTCCTCCCACCCCGCTTCCTGTAAGGACTCTATTCCATTCTCCCAGTTTCTCCGCCTCCGCCGTATCTGCTCCGACGATGCCACCTTCCACACCAGTGCTTCAGACATGTCTTCCTTTTTCCGCAACCGAGGATTCCCCTCTACCGTGGTTGACACTGCCCTCGACCGTGTCAGTTCTATCTCCCGCACCTCTGCCCTCACCCCTGCCCCTCCCTCCCGGAACCACGATAGGGTTCCCCTTGTCCTCACCTTTCACCCCACCAGCCTCCACATTCAACAGATCATCCTCCGGCATTTCCGCTACCTCCAAAGTGATCCCACCACCAAACGTATCTTCCCCTCCCCTCCCCTTTCAGCATTCCGCAGGGACCGCTCTCCCCGAGACACCCTAGTCCACTCCTCTATCACCCCAAACAGCCCTTCCCCTTCGCCTGGCACCTTCCCGTGCAAGCGGAGGAGATGTAACACCTGCCCCTATACCTCCCCCCTCCCCACTGTCCAGGGCCCCAAACACCCCTTCCAGGTGAAACAGCGATTTACTTGTACTTCTCGCAATCTAGTATACTGTATTCGCTGCTCACGATGCGGTCTCCTCTACATTGGGGAGACCAAACGCAGATTGGGTGACCGCTTTGCGGAACACCTCCGTTCAGTCCGTAAGGGTGACCCCGAGCTTCCGGTCGCCTGTCATTTCAATTCACCGCTCCATTCCCACTCGGACCTCACCGTCCTTGGCCTCTTGTACTGTTCCACGGAAGCTCAACGTAAACTCGAGGAACAGCACCTCATCTTCCGATTAGGCAGTCTGCAGCCTTCCGGTCTCAATATCGAGTTCAACAATTTCAGATCATAACCTCGGCCCCCTTTCATTTTCACTCATATTTTTCCACTCCTTTCCTTTCCCCCCCCCCCCTTTCCTTTTGTTTCTCTCTCACACCTGGCAGCTATCTTTTGCCCTGCCAGTACACTTTACACCTAATCACAGCCTATTACCATCTCGTCTAGCTTCTAATCTCTTTTACTTCTTTTGGTTCTTTTATTCTTTTGTCCGATCGCAGCCCTGCCTTCGATCTAGTTCCTTTTCTCTCCAGTTTTGAAGAAGGGTCAAACCCGAAACGTCAACTCAAATTTCTCTCCACGGATGTTGCCTGACTTGCTGAGTTTTTCCAGCATTTTCTGTTGTTATTTTGCCTTTTAATCTGTTTCATTTCCTGCCTTTTTTTTCTCAGTCCTGAAGAAGGATTTCGACCCGAAACGTTGACTCTGTTTTTCTCGCTCCACCGATGCTGCCTGGCCTGCTGAGTTTTTCCAGCGTTTTCTGTTGTTATTTTGGATTTCCCCAGCATCTGCAGTATTTTGCCATCGTATTTGTGCTCACTGCTTACTGGCTTCCAACTGCTACTGATTAAACAAAGGGAGTTGGGTGACCAGCTCTTGAAGTTGGTAAATTCAGAATGGGGGTAAATAAAGACATTTTAGTTTCAATTAAAAAGATAAGCAAAAGCAGGTTTTGCATCAAACTGTCACATTTGCAAGGCCAGAATGATTCACGACCACGTTTGATCGGGTGCGTTTCTGAAAAAGACAACATGTTCTGAAAACTATTCAGTCATGTGGGCATTCAGAAGCAAGTTTGTGATGTAACTTTGGATCGCTCTTACAAAGAGCGGGCACAGGCACGATGGGCTGAATGGCCTCCTTCTGTGCTGTATTATTCTACGATTCTATGAAAAATGATGTATTTGCTGCGGCATGAACTTGCAATGAAATGTTTTGTTCAAATTTTATGTTTTACTTTTGGAAAGTTTATAATATAGATGTGATAGGAGATAGAATGATATTACACTACAATTATCTGATTGTCCAGCCCTCGACATACAAGTAGTCTCAAGCACTTTGCCATGAAAGGCAATGTCAGGACTGAAATAATGTTTCAGGACTTGGACTATGGTTTTGTCAAGGGAGGAAAGTTAGGGAGAGCACAAAAAAGTAAACAACAGGTTTCTTGTTCATTTAAATTAACAGTGTCATGCTAATAAAGTTTCATGTTACCACATTATTTAACACACTATCCAAATTCAATGCTAATCTAATATACACAAGTGCCTTGGTGCAACCCACTGGGGAAAGCTTTGTACTGTAGCGTGAATTGCTCTCTGGTAGAAAACATTGCAGTTTCAATCTCACGCTGTTTCTTAAGTGTTGTAGCGGCTAAATTTGGTTGCAAATCTCCTATCCTAATGGTAGTTCCCCTTTAATAACTTTTCTTATTTCTTTTTTTTCCCCCCCAAGGTCCATTGAACAATTCTGATGTGGTCAGTAGCACTGTACAGCTTGTGGCTACAGTAACAGTACCACTTTATTTTTTTCCCGCCTCTTGTAATGCAATGGTGAATGACTCTTTGCGTAAATAGGTTCTATGATGGGTATTACCTTGTACAATAGAGTCGCTGACGAACGTTTTGTTCTGTTCTCAATTCCTGTGTCACATACCGTCAGCCCTTGGGTTCCTGACGAATATATCTCCGTCAAGAATCTCCAGTTCTCTGCGGTGGTTTAGGATATCTCCTTCACAGATACGAATTCCTTCTCAATAGAGAAGCCATGTTCTGGTGAGGTGTATCTGATTCTTGTCCCATCAGTCCTGATTGATGTTTGTAGTTATTCTGGATATTGTCTGGTTAAACGCCTCTTCAAACAGGAAGATTTTGCGATGGGCAAGTGTGTTTGCTTGTTTTCATGCCAGTTTTAGGCTTCTCTCTCTGATGCCTGATATTTCTGGATAATGGATACATCTGTTGGAGAGCTATTTTATTTTTGAATTACATTTCATCAGTTTACAAGAAATGAGCCTTCGCATATTCTCATTAAGTCTGCAACAGAAGACGAGAGATTTTTGAATACACTGCCTTGGATAGGCCCAGGAAGATCATTCCTCGAGCTCTCAGGAGTTGTTTCCAAATCGTAGGTCACCCCTCCTGAATTATGTCCTTCCCTGACCCCCAAAGTGGATGTCAGCAAAGAGAGACAGTTACTTCTTAATTGGGGCAATAGCTGATCCCGCTCCTCTCGCTGTTTAATTTTAACTAGTTAAAGTCATTATTACTAGTTAATTGACTATTCATAGTTATATTAATAAGTTTAACTAGTTAAGTTATAAATTTAATAAAGTACGCTACAGTTTCCCATTCCTAGTTTAAACCACTGTCCAAGGTTAGAGAGAAAATACGTTAATGTTCACCCGCCAATCACCTGCCTGCTGTCCTGTGACATCACTCCTTGGTTTCAGTTGTTGTTGAAATCGTAGGTGCTGCCGCCTCCTCCGGTGCTGCCGCCGGTTAGCTCTGCCGATTAGGGCGTAAAAGAGCCCATGGCACTATTTTGAAGAAGAGCAGGGGAGTTCTCCCCGGTGTCCTGGGGCCAATATTTATCCCTCAAACAACATCACTAAAACAGATTATCTGGTCATTATCACATTGCTGTTTGTGGGAGCTTGCTGTGCACAAGTTGGCTGTCACGTTTCCCACATTACAACAGTGACTACACTTCAAAAGTAATTTATTGGCTCCAAAGCATTTTGGGACATCCTGAGGTCGTGAAGGCGTTATATCAATGTAAGTCTTTCTTTCTTGCTTTCTTTCTTTCTTCCTTTCTTCCTTTCGTGGTTTTCAAGCACAAAGTTTAAAACATTGTACTTTGAGTTGAGTCCACATGTACGCTGACGACATCCAGCTCTACCTCACTACCTCTTCACTCAACCCCTCCACAGTGCCTAAATTGTCAGACTGCTTGTCCGACGTATGTTAAAGGCACTATTAAATATTGGGAAGACCAAAGCCATTGTTTTTGGTCCTCGCCACAAACTCCGTTCGCTAGCCACTGGCTCCATCGCTCTCCCTAACATCTGTCTGAGGCTGAACCACACTGTTCACAACCTTGGTGTTATATTTGACCCTGAAATGAGCTTCCGACCACATATCCGCAGCATAACAAAGACCACCTACTTCCACCTCCATAACATCGCCCGTCTCCGCCTTTGCCTCAGCTCATCCGCTGCTGAAACCCTCATCCATGCCTTTGTTACCTCTAGACTTGACTATTCAAATGCACTCCTGGCTGGTCTCCCACATTCCACCCTATGTAAACTTGAGGTCATCCAAAACTCGGCTGCCCGTGTCCTAACATAGCATACAAGGCTACGGACCAAATGCTGGAAAATGGGATTAGATTAGAGAGGGCTTGATGGCCGGCGCGGACGCGATGGGCCAAAGGGCCTCTTTCTGTGCTGTATGACTCTATGACTCTATAACTCGCACCAAGTCCCGTTCGCCCATTATCCCTATGCTTGCTGACCTACATTGGCTCCCGGTTAAGCAACACCTCTGTTTTAAAATTCTCATCCTTATTTTTAAATCCCTCAATGGCCTCGCCCCTCCCTATCTCTGTAATCTCCTCCAGTCCCACAGCCCCCCGAGATATCTGCCCTCCTCTAATTCTGCCCTCTTGAGGATCCCTGATTATAATCGCTCAACTATTGGTGGCCGTGCCTTCTGTTGCCTGGGCCCTAAGCTCTGGAATTCCCTGCCTAAACCTCTCCGCCTCGCTACCTCTCTTTCCTCCTTTAAGACGCTCCTTAAAACCTACCTCTTTGACCACCTAATGGTCACCTGCCTTAATTTATCCTTATGTGGCTCGGTGTCAAATTTTTTGTCTTAAAATGCTCCTGTGAAGCACCTTGGGACATTTTACTACGTTAAAGGTGCTACATAAATGCAAGTTGTTGTTGTTATTATATTAACTACCCTGTGGATTCAATGGCTGATGACTAATTGGCATAGTGGTTCTGTCATAAGTGTCATTTTTCATTCAACGCTCTTCATCTGATCTGAGTTCCAGGTATCAGGGATACAAGGAATGATGTGAGTGACACTGGAGTATATTCAGACTGGGGTCAGAGAGTACTGATGGTGGGGGGTGGGGCGGAGAGGGTGGAAATCACTTATTTCTGGAAAACAAATTCAGGGACAGAGCTGGTAGATTCATTACAAAGTATTGCAAAATATTCACAGCACAGAAACAGGCCATTCGGCCCAACAAGTCTATGCCGGTGTTTATTCTCTACATGAGCCTCCTCCCACCCCTCTTCATCTAACTTCATGAACATATCCTACTATTCCTTGCTTACTAAACTGCATAGACGGGAGGCCAGAAGAAAATCTTAAGTATGTTATGCCAGCTCTCTTGACAGAAGCTTCAGTTCTGACTGACACTGTATATACATAATATATAAAAGTTAAAAAACACACTTCTTCCCTTTGCAAATATTGCTGTTCTGGATTCTAAAACCTCTGCCTGAAACCCTCTGATCAACTGGAATTCTGGACCGACTTGGAATATTGTGCTGACTCAAGTGGATGAGGTGATCGTTAATTGACTAAGACTGTCTGTAGAACCAATGGCGACTAACTAGGAAACCAGATGGACTGTTTTCATGCCCCTCTTCTCTTTAAAAGACCTCTGAGCTCATAAATTCTGGCCTAGCAATGCCCACCCATTTGGCCTCACCACCATCCTGTTCCAAATCTTGGGGACAAGGTTATTGCTAGCCACTACTAACTCAACTAGGGATCCTGCCTCGTGGACCTGGTGGGATTTTGGAGATGCACCTTGGCATTCTAGTGGTGGGGTGGGTGGAGCGCTGCAGCAGGGGCTAGTCTGCTTGAAGATGTGATGGCCACAACTTTGCTGCCTTGCAGCTTCCTTGATGGTCGGCGCAACTTCCCAGTGGTAAACGATATCGCTTGGAATGATTGCCGTTTGAATACAGCATTGAGGGCCCAGCTACCTCTGGCTGTGCAAATTGCGTAAAAACAGAAAATGCTGCAAACCCTCAGCAGGTCGGGCAGCATCGGTCGAGAGAGAAACAGAATGGTGTAACTGGCGGAGCATTGAGAAGGTGGGGGTGTGGGTGGAGCAGGCAGAAGATGCACCTGATGTAATAAAGACTCACTACGCACTTGGTTGTACATAAAGCAAGGCTTTAATCGACTTGTAACAAAACATGGAGGTCTAGTTAGTAGTCACTAGCTTCCTGTTTCCAGATTGTCTCTGGCCAAGTTGGGCTGACAACCCGAGTATTTATACTCCTCGGACGGCGCCCTCAGCTGGCCATTCAGTAGTACTTCCTGAGTTACTTCTTGTAGAAGCTGCGATTTATGACAGCACCTGGTAGAAATTTTAGATTATGGGAAAGGAGCCATCCTATTGCAGGCTTGATTAATGTGTGTCTTGGGCGACGAGCTTCTGATATGATAGGAAATTGAGGCTTTGGAATCCAAGCACACATTAAGATAAGAATGACTCACAATCATTAAAATGCCGACAATTCATGTAGGAAATCTATCCAATTTACTTTTATATATCCGGGGTTTAATGTACAAGGGCTGATTTTATGAATGTGTGCTTTTAGCTTGAAGCTTCACTTACGGGAAATATCATACGGGAAAATCACATGGAGTGTATCCATAGTTTCCCAAATAACAACAGAAAATGCTGGAAAAACTCAGCAGGCCAGGCAACATCCGTGGAGAGAAAATAGAGTCAACGTTTCGGGTCAAAACCCTTTTCCAAACTGGAAAGGAAATGAAATAGATCGAAGGCAGGGCTGCGATAGAACAAAAGGAGTAAAGAGACATAAAGAGAGGCATATAATTTCCCAATATGGGCTCTACACTGGGACCATTCATTTGTTAAATTGGCCCTATGGTGCCGTATTTAGCCTGGGTGGAGTTGTTCTCTATTAACTAACCCAAATAATTCTGACCAATGACCTAAGGAAAGTGCAGCATTGGTTGAAAATCAATTTGGATCTTGACTTACCAAAGATCAAGAAATGCACGGTACCTCTAACAGTACTTTATTTTCCAAACACGGCATGTGCAAACACAATATGGTTCTCAGAGTGATCATCACCAATAGTAATATTCTAGAATTTTACAGCACAGAAGTAGGGCCCTTCACACCTGCTGGTTCTTTGAAAGACATATCTCGATCCCATCCCCATGCCCGTTAATTAAAAAATTTTACACTTCCCTTTTAAAACCTAGTATGGATTCTGCTCCCACCATTGTTTCTGGTTAGATATTCCATGTCCTTACAACCGTCTGCATAATATCCTTCATATTTTTTGATGATTTAAATTGATGCCCTCTAGTTATTGGCTCACCAACCAATGGAAAAAGGTTTGTCCAACCCCTCGTAAATTTAAAGACGTTTATCAGACCTCCCTTTAATCTTCTCTATTCGAGTGAAACAAGGTCCAGTTTACTCTAATATAAAAACAGAAAGTGTTGGAAATACGTTAGAAGGTCAGACAGCATCTGTGGAGAGAGAAACAAAGTTAAGGTTTCAGGTCGATGACCTTTCGTCAGTTTGCTCCGGTCTCCCCTCTCATCCTTGGTATCGTTTTAGTAAATCACTTCTGCAATGCCTTCATAGTACTGAAAAATGGTTTTGGAATTAAAATGACATCATTAGTTGGGTTCAATTTAGTATGGCACAACTTGGATTAACATTGCAGGCTCAGTCTTAGCTGGGTTCAGTTTAATGCGCCCGTCGTACCTCAGTTTCAGAGAGCCACAATGACAATCACACTCCATGCCGTCTCTTGTCGTTGTATTGCGGTATAGCTAATAGCGATTGCATGCTTCCTGTTTCAGTCGGCTGTATTAGCAAAAAGGCTAATGACTTCTTTACTCTGGAAATAGTTGCTTTCATTATTTAGGTCTCCATGAAACTTTTTGCAATGCCTAATATAAAAGTCAGCTCCCATAGTGAAACCCATATCTCCAATGAATTGAATTGAGACAACTCATTGGGAAAGTAATGTGAGATTAGCAAACCTTGGAAAAATAATAGACCCATTTATTGTGTCTGGAGTACTGCTACACACCCACATCACCAGGAGATGACTAATATCACTCAATTCAAACACTTTTATAATAGATTAAATTATAAAGTAATTTTTCTCAAGTCATTTACTGAAATAGTCAGACCGAATAACGCTGCAGCCTTGAATCAAATCGAATCACATTTACATTAAACTTACAGCCTCTGTTCCAAAACAATTAAAAATGTCTTGCAATTCTCCTGAATGCTGCAGTTACCACTCTTACTTTGAATCCACTATTAAGGAATACTGAACCAAGGCGGGAAGATGGAGTTAAAATACAGCTCAGCCGTGATCTCATTGAATGGCAACAGGCTTGAGGGGCTGAATGACCTCCACCCGTTCCTGTGTCTGCAATGTGAGGTTTATATGTGCAATTGGCTATTTCACAGGATGTTTAATTGGTCCCAGCTCATTAACTACCTGGTGAACCAGAAATTCACTGACCACCAGATACAGGGAAACAGTTATATCCTCTGTCTGCTTTCAAATCTGAACGGATGCAAACGAATATCAATAAAAGTGGTTTGTACAATTGCATTTATCTGCCAGCCACATTAGGGTTAAATGGCACCACACGGTTCTTCAGCTGTAACCACCCCCCCACTTTCAGGACAAAGACAAGTTGTGAGACCCTCATTTGCAGGGACAACAATACCACAAATGATTAGCTGTCTCCTTCTTGCAGTCAGGTAATCGGTAGTAGGTGTTTCTGTCACCTATGTGGACTCGGCAATTAAAATCCATTATACAATCTACCTAGACTGAGGCGACTCATCACTCCTCCAGTAATATGTGAAAGACTTGGGCTGAATTTTGCCGGCGCTCAGAGGGCGGGTTCGGAGGCGGGTCTGCTGTCAAAATCCAAAAGAATGACAGCGGGGCAATATCCCGCTCTAAACCCGCCTCCTCGTGAGTTTCCCCAGTGCTGGCTCTGCCTGCGCTTTGTAGACCCGGCACTAAGAGGCGGGTCAGGCAATTGTGCTGGTTAAGAAGGTGTTTAAAGCAATTTAATCACCATTTTACCAGGTATAAAGCATTTTCCACGAGGTTCCCGTTGCTCGGGGATCATGCCAGGTAAGTATGTCGGGTTCTGAACAACTCTCCATTTCTTTCATTAGGTGACAGCTGCAAAAGTGGTATAAAAGCTTCCATTTTACAGCTGGTCACTTTCCAATCTCAGAAGCTTCAGCCTTCAGTATTTGGAATCCACATTTGTGCTTTATGCACTTTTGAAGTGTTTGGAGTAATCTCTCTATTCACTGTCACCTACCTGGAACAACCTATCTCAATATTGACAGGTTACTTCTGTCATCTCAACCTCACCTGCCATCTATTCCATCAGCATTGGTGCCCTTGAACAAATCTTACCTTGGTCCTCAGAATCCCAACATGATCAGCCCCAACACCAACATCACCGGGCGCACCAACAACAACACCAACCTTCTCCACAATCAACTGATGCTGCACTGGACACAGGGCATCAGCACCCGACCACATTGCTGCCCGGGACGCCAGCGATGGCCTCACCATGTCCAGATTTATTTCACTTAACACTGGACACCCTGGCTGCCACATGATGCACCAGGTTGGCACTACCCCACACCAGCACCATAAAGCATCCCTACAATGTCCAAGCCATTCCTTTCACACTCATCACCATTGGTGGGGGGAGGGGGACGTTATGTCTCACCATTCACTGCAACTCACTAAGACACTTCCAAAGGTGCGCACAAATCTGTCCAAGAAGGGAAATTGGTGACAGTAAGGATTTCAATGTTTGACACCACATTAACAGAAAGTTTCCACGAACATTGGCTCAAACATCCAAGTGCCTACCCCTTGTGTGTTGTTAGTTGGTATGATTGCACTAGGATGAGGGTGAGTGTGAGGGGTGGCTGGTGAGATGGAGAAGTGAAGTGAGGGATGGGTGGAGGTGCAAGGTAAGTTGGTGTGAGTAAGGATGTGCAGGAGTAGGGTAGGGAAGGTAGAGTGATGGGGAAGTGATGAGAGGCACAGCAGGATGAGGTTGAATATGGCTTTGCAGTAACGTTTCGTGATCTACTGAGATCATTGAAAGGTTTGTGCCACTGCTGCCTGGTCCTCCTGACGACATCCCTGCTTGTGTCCTCCTGTGCAATGTGAAACCAGGCTGTGTTAGTGTCCTGAGGAGGTCTCTTCCGCCCATTTGAATGGAAGAGAGCCTCCCTGCGTGCTGTGACTCCCTCCATAAGCATATGGAGGGAGTCATGTGAGAGCCTGGGTGCAGCCGTGCACCTTTGTGCAGTGCTTGTCAGTGTTTACAGCACCTTAATGCTGCAGAACACTGACAGCAGAAATGTCAAAATGAATGTGGCCATGGTCCCTTTAAGGAAACCGGCTGATGACACGTCATCAAATGACATCATCAGATCCGCTTCCTATTAATTGGCCGGGAACCTCGCAGGGCGGGCTTAACAAGCCCCATCTTCATAAAATCTTGTTGGAAGCCGGGACCGAGACAGATGCCAGGTCCCCATATGCCATTGACGTCGCCCACCCCGGACCCGCCGAGGTTGGAAAAATCCAGCCCTTAAAGTGGGTTTCAGAGCGGAGCGATTATTTGCAATGCATTTTTGACTCTCTCTGTGCATGTGCGCCCATTTGGTACCGCGCATACACACTCAATATGGTCGCAGTGCTGTGAGTTCTACATGGGGTCTGGCAGTCAGAATGAATGGATCAAATTACACATCGCAAAGTACTTGATTACTCAGGCAGGCAGGATCAAATTACACATTCCAGACAAACTGCTGGGCGTGTCTTATCCTCCAAGGGGCCCAATCAGAAATCTGGTCTTGTCATCCAAGACAACAGAACTTTGGTGTTGCAAATACACACTGCCGTTTCAGAGATGCACCTGGACAGCAATAGACAAATCAAATTATTTAGTAATGTCAATTTGGCTCAATTGATAGCACTCTTGCCTTTGAGTCAGAAGGTTTTAGTTTGAAGCACCAATCTGGGGTTTGAGCACATAATCAAAGTTGAGGAGACCCTTGATTAAGTGAGTAAAAAAGAAAGACTTGCATTTAAATAGCGACTTTCACAACCTCAGGACATCTCAAAGTGCTTTACAGCCAATGAAGTACTTCTGATGTGTAGTCATTGTTGTAATGTAGGAAACATGGCAGCCAATTTGCGCACAGCAAGCTCCCACAAACAGCAATGAGATAATGCCATCTAGTCTTTTTTTTAGCGATGTTAGTTGAGGGATAAATATTGGCCAGGACACCAGGGAGAACTCCCCTGCTCTTCTTCAAAGTAGTCCCATTGGATAATTTATGTCCACCTTAAAGGGCAGACGGGTCCGTGGTTTAAAGTCTCATCTGAAAGGCGGCACCTCCGAAAGTGCAAAACTCCCTCGGTCCTGCACTGGGAGTGTCAGCCTGGATTATGTGCTCAAGTCTCATGGAGTGGGGCCTGAACCCACATCCTTCATGGCTCATAGGCGAGAGTGTTACCAACTGAGCCAAGGGTGATACGGTACCATAGTGTAAGGGTTATGGCACTGGACTAGCAACCCAGAGGCTGTGGGGCTAATATTCAACTTTGCCGCTTAGGCTGTAACCTGCATTGCCCACCCAGAGTAGATGGACTGAAAACCGAGGTGGATTCTACAATGGGCGGGCGATCTGCTCTGCCAGGGTACTGCCGCTAGTGGCGAAGTTGAAAATGACCCCTATGAGTTTAAATCCCACTATGACAAGTTGTGGCATTGAATTTTAACAATCGGGTAATTTGTGGCCGAACACCACTCCATGACCAAAGCTGCCAGATTATCATAAAATCTCAATTGTTTGCTGGCCATAAGGGTGAAAAAAAGTCTTCAATCATTACATGAGATCCCCCCCAGGCTCATTAGATGAACACTGAACAAAGCAAACCCATATCCTATGCTGTTGTGGCCCCTCGCAATTTATTTAAAAATGATTTCTCTCAACTGACCATTGTCTGGTGGCTGGGCTGCCATCTCCACTTCTCCTTGATTGAAGAGCTTGCTACCTAGCCACAGATATTGCCAAAAGATTTAATTAACTGCACGCAGAGTGTTGCGCATTGTGGACAGATTCTCCATCAGTGCTATTATCCTGGAAATAGAGCTGGGGGAAGGCAGGGGGTAGAAATTTGTTGTTAACGACAAAGAATGCCTGCTTTTCTCTGTAATTAATTTGCTACTAATGAAATCGCAGGAACTCACTACTGTGAAATGTGTGATAGCTCTGACATCAGTAATAATTGCTTGGCGCTCTAATACCCAGCGATCTTCAGTTGATATAATTGAAGATTTGCACCTGTCACAGTGTGTTAATTTTTCCAAATGTCCTTCTGTGTTTTCTGGAAAGAATCCTGCACTTTAAGTCATCATCCTACAATGCCAGAGCTTTGATTTTGGAAGATTTCTCTCTCTAAGGCTTCTGTATTGTTTGGATATAATTTATTTATCAGCAACACGGCAGTGAAAATAAATGTAAGTGCCGATCTTAGAGTGAAGCCTACAGATCTTCGCCCAACCACTTCTCTGGAAGCTCTGTGAAATTAAAAGTTTATAGGACTCTTGAACCCATTGCAAGGTTGCAAAATAAGCTCTCCCGGTGGCTCGTGGTATAAATGCCCTGTCCAATATGGTACTGAGGCCTACAGACCCTTGAGATCCCAGGCTGGATTCCTGCCTTGTGCTGAATTAACTGAGCTGAATCAGGGAAGCTTTGGGAATGCTGCAATTAGCCTCATTTCACCAGCAAAGTGATCAATAAGTCAAAAGTTCACAAACTCTATTTTTTATCTATATTTTTGTCTCTCTGCTTATTGAAATGGAAAATGTTGAACCGAACAGTTTTAACTCTTTGGTCACTGTGATAATATTAACCACTCCTTGTCTAAGTCAGGCTTGAAACAGATCAGAAGCACTGACATAGAGACTGACATATGGTTCAGCACCAGTGTCTAAAGTCAATTTCCTGAGGAACTTGCTTTAGTAGGATTACTGAGCGTATGTAGTGCAGTGGTTATGGTACTGAACAGTGAAACCAGAGGTTGAGAGTTTAAATCCCACCATAAGAAGTTGGAAATTGAATCTTTGAATTTGTAGATTGGTACCAGAAACAAGATAACAGTGAAAGCTTTAGGAGTGTCATAAAAACCCAACTGGTTCACTGATGTCCTTCAGGGAATAGACTTTCTCCCTCCTACCTGGTCTGACTCCAGTCCAACACTATGTGGTTGCCCTCAGGGTAACTGGGGATGAGCAATAAATGTGGCCTTGCTAAGATGACTGATATTCCAAATAAATGAAATTAGCAGATCACCCATGACACCATTCAAAGAAAATCATGGACTTCTCTTGTTAGCCTGGCCATCAAGCAGCACCATCGAAAATAACTTAAATGGCCGGAATTTTCTTTACCTGGGCGGGTCGGTTACGGGGGGTCGGCGTGGCGGGTCGCGACCCTGATGTTGTTTCCATCGCGCTGCTGAGATTGGGTTTGCGCTAATGGGGCCTATTAAGCCCGCCCTGCGCGTTACCCTGCCTTGTTAAATGGTGCGGGTCTGATGATGTCATCGATAATGCTTTTTCAGCCGGGATATTTAAAGGAGCCATGGCCACATTGCATTTGAAGGTTCATCTAGGAGTGCGCAGGCAGCACACTGGAGGTTTTCATTGCTCCAAACAGTTGGAGAGAGGGCTGCACAGAGGCAGAGGGCTGCACCCAGGTTCTCCGATGAATCCCTCCATATGCTTGTGGAGGGAGTCAGAGCACGCAGGGAGGCCCTCTTCCCTTCAAATGGGCGGAAGAGACCTCCGCAGGAGACAGAAAGAGCCTGGCTCCAAATAGCAGAGGAGGTAAACAGTAGGGATGTGTTCAGGAGGCTCTGGGTTCAGTGCCGGAAATGTTTCAATGATCTCATTAGATCAGGAAAGGTGAGTGCAAAGCCACACTCAACTTCATCCTGCTGTGCCTCTCATCACATCCCCAACACTCTGCCTTCCCTACCCTGCTCCTGCACATCCTTACTCACACCAACTTACCTTGCACCTCCACCCATCCCTCTCTCTCTATCTACATTGTCACATCCCCATCTCATTAGCCACACCTCACACTCACCCTCATCCTAGTGCAATCATACCAATTAACAACACACAAGGAGGCCACTTGCTTTTGCGACCCCACTCCATCATAGTCGCTCTCTAAAGATGTAACCCATCCATTCCTTACACTCAATCCATCACTCTTACTCAACCTTCTCTTCTTTCCCTCCTTGCAGGAAAAGAAAGCGCACAAGGAGAGGGAGAGCGAGAGAACTGGAGGTGGGTCTCCATCATTTGTCACCCTCACAACAGCAGAGGAGGCTGTGTTGGAAGTATCGGGAGTTGCCGAGCAGCTGGAGGTGGGAGATGGAGAGAGGGGGACATCTCAACAATCTGGTGACATAATTACATATCATACAGCTACATGGCATACAGCAGTCACTCATATGGGGGCTGATGTCATCAGCCACTGAATGGTCATCATGTGCATAATGATATCTGTACCCATTCTTCATATGACATATCTAACTCATCTCTTTACTCTCCCACAGGTCCATCAAGAGCCCCTCCACACTATCCAGGAGGAAGATGAAGACGACTCCTCAGAGGAGCCTCCAGCCTCTGAGGGTGCAGCATCACCAGACATAAGTGCACCCAGCACTGGCACAGAGACGCACACCTCGGTGGGTCCCACGCAAGATATTGTGTTGTCATCGGGTCCGTCATAAGTCACAAGTGAGCAAGAGCAGATGGTGGACACAAGCATAGCAGTGGAGACTCCTCGCAGGATGCTTCCGACTCCTCGCAGGATGCTTCCAACTCTGCTCAGCTGCATGCAGACGCTGAGCCTCAGGGACCATCCAGAAGGAGGGTGACCCTGGAGGTGCAGGAAGAAGTGCAGGAGGCTTTGACAGGTTTTGTGAGCTTGATGTCTGCAAATGTTCAGAGAATGGAGGAGTCCATCTCCAACATGAGCACCACCGTGTCACAGGCGATGCTGACTGTAGGCTCTTCCATGGATAGGATGGCCACCTGCATGGAGCAACTAATGCACCATTCACATGAGCACATGCTATGTATGGAGAATAGATGGCAGAGGCTCATAGACCTCCTCTCTAGGTGGGATGACAGCATAGATGTGCGTCCTCAAGGCCCCACTGATGTGCAGCAAGGTGCCCTCCAGCTCCTTGCTAGCAGGGAAGTGCCGGTGTCCCATGAGAGGGATCACGGTGAGAGGGGACATGGAAGTGTGGGCTCCTCTCAAAGCGCTTACACTTCTTTCCCTTTGCCACCCCCTCAGTCAGAGCCCCAGATGGCTCCTCGGATCACGATGGTCGAGTCTGCCCCTGTACAGTCGCAGGAGGAGCAGAGTTTGGCAGGGCCCTCACAGGCTCCAAAACCCAGAGGATGACCGCCAAAAGTATCTAAGCATCGCAGCAGGCAATTGAGCAGGCTGTCTCTACCTCTGCTGAAGCCACAGGGGTAGCACCTCATAGAAGCACGCAGAAGAGAATGATGACACACAAGTAGATTCACAAGGATAGCCACTTGGGTGTTTTATTCAATGTTAATGTTAAGTTTCTGTTAATGTATTGCCAACCATAAATTCTTTATTTTCACCACTTTCCCATCTTGGACGAATGTGTGTGCACCTTTGGAAGTGATTAGTGAGTTGCAGTGAATGGTGAGACGTAACGTTACTTCCAGCAATGGTGGTCAATGTGAAAGAAATGGCTTGGTCATTGTAGGGATGCTTTATGGTGATGTTGTGGGGTGGTGCCAACCTGGCACAGCATGTGGCAGCCATATGGGTGTACTGCATAAAGTTAAATAAATCTGGCCATGATGAGGCCATCCCTGGCCTCCCGGGCAGCAATGTGCTCAGGTGGTGGTGGGATCTGGCCTGCTGGTTCCTCCAGCTCCTGCTCCTCCTCATCTTCCAGCTGATGCTCCTCCTCCTCCTCCTCCTGCTCCTCCTCCTCTGAAGAGGCTGTGCGCTCAGTGCCTTGCTCGTCATGCAGCGCTAATCCTCGCTGTTGTGCTATGTTGTGCAGGGCGCAGCAGACCATGACGATTCTGGAGACCCTGGCTGGTGTGTACTGAAGGGCTCCTCCAGATCTGTCAAGGCATCTGAAGCACATTTTGAGCATGCCTATTGTCTGCTCTGTGACACATCTGGTGGAAATGTGACTTTCATTATACCTCTCCTTGGCCTCCTCAAGGGTGTCATGAGCCATATCTTAAGTGGATAGCCCTTGTCTCAAAGCAGCCAGCTGGAAAGTCTGTTTGGAGGAGCAAAGAGCTGAGGGAGGGTGGTCTGGCGAAGGACAAAAGAGTCATGGCAGCTGCCAGGGAATTTGGCACACACATGCATGATGCTCTTCTTATGTTTGGAGACGAGCTGCACATTGAGGGTGTGGAAGCCCTTGCAGTTGACAAGCACACCTGGGTGATGATGGGGTGCCCTGATGGCCACATGTGTGCAGTTGATGATGCCCTGCTCCTGTGGCAAGCCAGCCAGAGTATCAAAGTCCTGCGCCTGCTCAGTAACACTAGCCTCATCAGTGGCAAAGTTGATATAATTGGTTGACGTGTCAAAGAGGGCATCGGTGACCTGTGTGATGCATCTGTGGGCAGCCGACTGTGAGCTTCCGCAAATGTCTGCTGCAGATCCCTGGAACGAGCCTGAGGCGAAGAGGTTGAGGGCGCTGGTGACTTTGACAGCCACTGGTAAAGCGTGTTCACCTGATCCTCTGGGCTGCAGGTCTCCAGCAATGTGCAAACGTCTGCGATGACCTGGCATGATAACCTGTGCCTGCTTTGGCATTGCTGCTCCGTCATGTTGAGGAAGCTCATCCTCTGCCTGTATACCCTGTGTTGTGGGTATCGTCTCTGGCACGGTGCAGCCCTGCGCTGATGCCCTCTGTCCTGTGCAGCATCAGGTGGTTGAGGAGAAGGTTGGTGGTGTTGTTGTTGGTGCTGCTGGTATTGGGGCTCATCGTGGTCCGATTCTGAGGACCAAGGTGACATAGTATAAACAGCACCCAGGCTTATGGAATAGATGGCAGGTCTAGTAGAGATCAAAGGAGCAAGCTGTCAATGGTCTGATAGGTTGTACTAATGAGGTGAGACTGGATGGTGACTTCTGGAAACACTTGCAGCCTGTAGAAAGCTAAATGTGTGCTGGGAATGCAGTCAGCAACAGCTTCTGCCTGAGGAAAGTGATTAGCTGTGAGGTGGGAGCTTTTATAGTACATTTCATGCTGTCATCTAATCAGCTGGAGCAATGGCCAATCAACTCCCGCCTCAGGCTGACAGACGTGGTTCCCGAGCTGCGTGATTCCCGTGGGCAGCCAGGGAAATTCAAAAGGTTGGCTGAAAAAGGCGCTTAAGGGTCTGACAACCACCTGTTAATGATTTGAATTAGGTCGCCCGCCTCTGCTGGTCGGGTCGCTGCCGCACCGGCAAACGCGCCCGAGGGAAAGGCGCATGGGGGCGGGATGACAGCGGGTTCCCGACACGCTGCAAGCTATTTCAAATTTCCCACCCGACCTGCCTCCAATCACATTCGCACGGACCCCAGAAAATTCCAGTCTATGTCCCTTTATATGTTTGTTAGACTTTGACGTGTGAAAATTAGCTACTGCGTTTACTTACAAAATAACACTTTAAAAATTAGCAGTGAATTATTTCAAAAGTAATTAAATTGGTTATGATGTGCTGTGGGATATCTTGAGGATGACATAAGGTGCTACATAAATGCAAGATCTTTCGTTTCTTAAACTGGCCCCAAGCCAGACAGCTATCAAAATTCCATTGAAAATATATTTAAAAAATATACAGGTAGGATTCCTGTAGGGGATCCACAATCATCCACTATAATCTCAGCAGAGAAACTCCAGAGCAAGGACTGTTTACATAATTTCTTGGGTTCCTGTCACAATCCATCAAAGGTATGTCAGGAGATTGGGAGAACACTCTTTGGAACTCCTGTCCTAAATCTCTTCGCCTCTCTGCCTTTTTAAAAAATTTGTTCCTGGGATGTGGGCGTCACCGGCAAGGCCCAGCATTTATTGCCCGTCACTTGAGAAGGTGGTGGTGAGCCGCCTTCTTGAACCGCTGCAGTCTGTGTGGTGAAAGTGCTCCCACAGTGCTGTTAGGGAGGGAGTTCCAGGATTTTGACCCAGCGACGATGAAGGATCGGCCGACATACTTCCAAGTCAGGATGGTGCGTGACTTGGAGGGCAAGAACATAAGAACATAAGAACATAAGAAATAGGAGCAGGAGTAGGCCAATCGGCCCCTCGAGCCTGCTCCGCCATTCAATAAGATCATGGCTGATCTGATCCTAACTGCCAATCTACTATCACAGAACCATCTCCTGAATCTAACAGAATTAGACACACGAAATAGGAGCAGGATCAGGCTACACGGTCCCTGGGCCCGCTTGGAACCTCTCTTCTCCTATAGGACCCTCTGTAAAACCCACCTCTCTGATGAAGCTTTTGGTCACCCTTCCTAATTTCTCCTCCTGTGGCAGGGCATCCATTTTCCACATGTTTCCATGAAGCACCAGAGATGTTTTTCTACGTTAAAGATTTCTTTTGTTGCTCTTCCAAACTTTTGTTTTTAAGAATTTCCAAGTATCAAAGGAGCTGAATATTTAACCTTATCCAATCTTGCTGGATTCCCTTTGACTTTTTCTACATTGTCCAAGCTACCTGAATCGATCACTATTTGGGAACAATACAATCGGCATTTATTTTGCAGCTCAGTGCTGTATCAGGTTGAAAAAGTAAGATGTAATGTAAGTGGATGTAAGCAATAGATGTGGGGGTGATTTAGATTTAAAGAGATGGTCACATGGATATTAGGTATTTCTAGTGCTACAGGCAACACCAGATGCCAATGAATATAGAAAGCTCACCTGTGTGGGAGTGAGACATGGAATACATTGGCACTATTAGTCCAACTTTTTGTACGATACCTTAGGTAAGGAAATAGGGCAAACAGATTGTCACTTTCCTAGCCAAGCCATTCAGGATGGATATTCCTCTTCGTCCTGAGGTGTTGTGTTCTTGGGGGCCCATCATTGGTATATGACCCTGACAACAACAACAATTGCATTTATATAGCACCTTTAACGTAGTAAAACATCCCAAGGCGCTTCACAAGAATGTTATCAAACAACACTTGACACCGAGCCACATAAGGAGATATTAGGACAGGTGACCAAAAGCTTGGTGAAAGAGATAGGTTTTAAGGAGTGTCTTAAAGGAGGAGAGAGAGGCGGAGAGACAGAAAGGTTTAGGGAGGGAATTCCAGTGCTTAGGGCCTTGACAGCTGAAGGCACGGCCGCCAATGGTGGAGCGATGGAAATCAGGGATGCGCAAGAGGCCACAGGTATCTTTCATGGGTGCACAAATATTTTTATTTCCCCCGGCACCCCACTGGGAAACTGCACAGGAAACTAGGCTTTGTGCAAAAGTAGTGGAAGATAGACAGCAAGGCAATCTTTAAAATAAATGTCAGCAAACAGAATTAAACAACAGCTGGGCCCACCTCATAATACAGCTGTTGTAGAGATTGAGGTGAGAAAGCTCAACAAAACAAAAAACATGCAACGATGTGCGATGGTACAAGGAGACAAGAGCTAGAAAGGGAAAATGAATGGAGAATATTCGGGAAGAACAAATAAGGAAATGGCTAGTGCACATAATTATTACATTATTACAGTCCCATTTTATATTTTGTGAAAGCTATTATTACAAGTCCATTTCTCAGAGAACAGGAATTGGCTGTGCTGGTTCACATATTGCAAATGGTCTTAACAAGCGATGTGCATGCATGTTCTGATGTTTGACTCTGCAAAAGATATTTAATCTAATATGTGTTTTGGATAAAATTTCATTGTTAAAAATAATTGAAAACTATTGAGTGTATCTGAATGTGTGCTGTGCCAAAATGAATCATAGAAACACAGAATTTTACAGCACAGAAGGAGGCCATTTGGCCCATCACATAAGAACATAAGAAATAGGATCAGGAGTCGGCCATTCGGCCCCTCGAGCCTGCTCCGCCATTCAATAAGATCATGGCTGATCTTCTTCCTCATCTCCACTTTCCTGCACTATCCCCATATCCCTTGATTCCCTTAATATCCAAAAATCTATCGATCTCTGTCTTGAATATACTCAACGACTGAGCATCCACAGCCCTCTGGGGCAGAGAATTCCAAAGATTCACCACCCTCTGAGTGAAGAAATCTCTCCTCACCTCAGTCCTAAATGGTCGACTCCTTATTCTGAGATTGTGACCCCTGGTTCTAGACTCCCCAGCCAGGGGAAACATCCTCCCTGCATCTACCCTGTCAAGCCCTGTAAGAATTTTGTATGTTTCAATGAGATCACCTCTCATTCTTCTAAACTCTAGAGAATATAGACCTAGTCTACTCATTCCTGTATGGCCCGTGTGTGTGTCTCAGTGTCGGTTCGTGTACAGCCCATGTGTGTGTCTCAGTGTCAGCTCGTGTACGGCCTGTGTGTGTGTCTCAGTGTCGGTTCGTGTACAGCCCGTGTGTGTGTCTCAGTGTCAGCTCGTGTACAGCCCATGTGTGTGTCTCAGTGTCAGCTCGTGTACGGCCTGTGTGTGTGTCTCAGTGTCAGCTCCTGTACGGCCTGTGTGTGTGTCTCAGTGTCGGTTCGTGTACAGCCCATGTGTGTGTCTCAGTGTCAGCTCCTGTACGGCCCGTGTGTGTGTCTCAGTGTCAGCTCCTGTACAGCCCGTGTGTGTCAGCTCCTGTATGGCCCGTGTGTGTGTCTCAGTGTCGGCTCGTGTACGGCCCGTGTGTGTGTCTCAGTGTCAGCTCCTGTACGGCCTGTGTGTGTGTCTCAGTGTCAGCTCCTGTACAGCCTGTGTGTGTGTCTCAGTGTCAGCTCGTGTACAGCCCATGTGTGTGTCTCAGTGTCGGCTCGTGTATGGCCCGTGTGTGTGTCTCAGTGTCAGCTCCTGTACGGTCCGTGTGTGTGTCTCAGTGTCAGCTCCTGTACGGCCTGTGTGTGTGTCTCGGTGTCGGCTCGTGTACGGCCCGTATGTGTGTCTCAGTGTCAGCTCCTGTACGGCCCGTGTGTGTGTCTCAGTGTCAGCTCCTGTATGGCCCGTGTGTGTGTCTCAGTGACAGCTCCTGTACGGCCTGTGTGTGTGTCTCAGTGTCAACTCCTGTACGGCCTGTGCGTGTGTCTCGGTGTCGGCTCGTGTACGGCCCGTGTGTGTGTCTCAGTGTCAGCTCCTGTACGGCCCGTGTGTGTGTCTCAGTGTCAGCTCCTGTACGGCCCGTGTGTGTGTCTCAGTGTCAGCTCCTGTATGGCCCGTGTGTGTCTCTTCGTGTCAGCTCCTGTACAGTCCGTGTGTGTGTTTCAGTGTCGGCTCGTGTACGGCCCGCCATGCCTGTGCCGGCTCTTTGAAAGAGCTCTCCAATTTAGTCCCACCCCCCAGCTTTTTCCCCATGACCCTGCAAATTATTCCTCTTCAAGTACATGTCCGATTGCCTTTTGAAAGTCCCTATGGAATCTGATTCCACCACCCCTTCAGGTAGTGCGTTCCAGATCATAACAACCCTCTGTGTGAAGGAATTTCTCCTCATTTCTCATCTAGTTCTTTTGCCAAATCTATGACCTCTCAAATTCAGATGTTCATAAGTAAAACCAAAATTGCCCAATTTGCATTTTTCGTTCCATATGACAATAGTTCCTAGAAAACATACACATTAATAGTATTGATAAAAATTATCGTACAGTTCTGGTCACCACATTACAGGAAGGATGTGATTGCACTGGAGAGGGTACAGAGGAGATTTACGAGGATGTTGCCAGGACTGGAGACTTTTAGCTATGAGGATAGATTGGTTTGGCTGGGGTTGTTTTCTTTGGAACAGAGGAGGCTGAGGGGAGACTTAATTGAGGTGTATAAAATTATAAGGGGCCTAGTGTAGTGTATGTACCTTTAAGAGGAACTATGTTTTTGAAGCCCCTGTATACTGTAGTACCAGTAGTGACCACTCGGGTATATAAGCCTGTGTAGCGTCTTGTGTTGTTAGTTCACCTCCAGACTTTGTTCAGTAAACACTTGTTAAATCAACTCCTGCATTCCGTGTCTCCATTAACACACGGATCTAACAGTGGCGACGAGTTAGAAACGAACTTACCTGCAATTCGGCAGCACCTCAAGGGGATCGATTCCTCAGACGAAGGTCGAAGCCAGAAGCAAGAAAAAAAATTAAATAAATAACTCGAAGAAACTCGAAAACGAGGGCCAGGCTTGGTCTCCAGTCTGTGGTTTCCCCAGCTAAACGGGCTGGTGGCAGGTAGTGCACTGATCCTTCCTGGGCTGCGGCGGGCTAGAGCTCGATCGGGTGGCTCTGCAACGCGGCCGGGCAGCGAGTCGGGAAGCGGAAGCAAAGAGAGAGGGTGGAGCACTCAGGGCGCGGCCGGTGCTGCAAAGCAGGTCAGCGTTCGGACCGAGCAGAGGGGGGGGAAAGTCCCAGCGGGTCCGCTCCATGACGGGAACGGTTCTCCAAGTAACGGAGAAACTATTGAAGCGATATATAAAAAAAAATAGAAATACCGCGAAAAGCTGCAGGTCGCAACGGGAACCACGGAGAACAGCGTTGGCAGCAGCGGCAGCGGCGGGAAACGCGGGAGGTGCCGTCTTAACTCGGCGGGGAAGAAAGAAAAGCGCGGGAGGCACCATTTTGATCCATTGGGGACGGAGGAAAAGCGCGGGAAGCGCCATTTTAGATTTTCAAGATGCCAAAGACTGGCAATATTACTGCTTTTGATAGTGATATAGAAGATTGGACCACATATGTGGAAAGAGTGGAGGTATATTGCAAGGCGAATGAAGTAGCGGATGATAAAAAGGCATCGGTACTTCTAAATCTGATGGGCGCAAGGACATACGGGCTGTTACAAAACTTGATCACTCCAGCCAAACCGATGGACAAGAATTTTAATGAGATTGTTGATACCTTACAGGAGCACTTAAACCCAACACCGCTGCTGATAGCGGAACGATTCAAATTCTTCAGGAGGAATTAGCACAAGAATGAAAGTAACGCTGATTACCTCACCGAATTACGAAAGCTGTCAAAGCACTGCCAATTCGGGGCAGGACCGGCAGATTCTCTACGAGACAAATTCGTCTGCGGTCTCCTAAGTGAAGGAACACAGAAAAGACTACTTTCTGAGAAAGATTTAACACTGGACAAGGCTTTCAGTGTGGCTGTATCATACGAAGCAGCAGCAAGAGGAGCTGCAGAGATACAGCAAAAGCCACAGGACTTCGGCACCCATGAAATGACACGGGGTTTCGAGAGATGTTATCGCTGCAGCAGATCCACCCATGACCAGAAGGACTGCTGGTTCAAGGACAAAGCATGCAGGCAATGCGGAAAGATGGGACACATTGCACATGTATGCAGATCTGGAAAGAAATCCGCTGACAGTAAAAAGGTCAATAAGGAAAAGTACAGAAAGGTACAAATGATGACGGACAATAGCTCCGAAGACCAGAAGAGCGATAGCGACTCCGGAAACAAGAGACTAAGCTGTCTCAAATTACATAATGTAATTGCCAAAGAAGACTACCAGACCATTTGGGTTACCCTCACGATAGTGGGGTCCCCAGTCAAAATGGAGCTAGATACAGGATCAGCTCTGACCGTCATGAGTCGACGGGATTACGAGCGGCTATTTCCGCATATACCTTTGAAAGACACATCCATTGTCTTGAAGACATATACAGGGCAGAAAGTATACCCCAGAGGGAAAATAAGGGTGCCTGTTGTATACAACGGCAAGGAAATACAGAAGTTGTATTTATACGTTCTGCAAGATGGTGGTCCACCGTTGTTGGGACGTGAATGGATCAGAAAGATACGTTTAGACTGGCACTCCATTCAGGCACTGACGGTGACCAGTAAGAAAAAAAACGATGATGACGTCATACCTGGACGATTAAAAGAAATCTTGGCTAACGCCAAAGAAGTGTTTCAACAGGAACTAGGAACCCTGAAAGGCGCCACCGCCTCAATAAAAGTGGAAGATGCAGCAATTCCCAAGTTTTTTAAGGCAAGGCCGGTGCTATACGCAATTCGTCCAGCTGTCGAGGCAGAGCTGGAGAATTTGGAAAAAGCAGGCGTGTTATCCAAGGTAGATTGGAGCGAGTGGGCAACACCCATCGTCCCGGACATGAAGAAAATGTTGAATAATGATAAATCTGAAGAACAGAGAAAAGTTCGCATCTGTGGGGACTTCAAGGTGACTGTAAACCTGGTTCTTCACATGGTACAGTATCCTCTTCCGAGGATAGAAGATATTTTCGCCTCACTATCCGGAGGGAAACGTTTCACCAAAATTGACTTAGCACAGGCATATCTACAGATGGAGGTTGAGGAGGCCTCTAAAAAGTATCTCACGATAAACACACACAAAGGCCTGTACCAGTACAATCGACTGGTTTTCGGAGTGGCATCAGCTCCGGCTATCTGGCAAAGAGCGATGGAGCAAGTCCTGCAAGGGATTCCAGGGACTCAATGCTACCTAGACGACATCCTTGTAACAGGAGAAAACGACAATGAGCACCTTGCCAACTTGGAGCAGGTGCTCACGAGGCCAAGAGAACGGGGCCTACGAGCAAATCGCCCCAAGTGCGAATTTTTCCAGAAACAAATATCATATTGTGGCCATGTCATTAACGAAGAAGGGTTGCATAAGTCACCTGAAAAAATTGAAGCGGTCGTAAAGGCCCCAGCGCCTGAAAATGTCTCACAATTAAGGTCATTCCTGGGATTAGTAAATTACTATCATAAATCTTTACCAAACTTGTCGACGGTTCTGCACCTGCTTAACGCACTGCTACAAACGGGAGTAGTTTGGAAATGGAGCGAAGACTGTAAACGTGCCTTCCATAAATGCAAAGGCTTGATCACGTCCAGGGAAGTGTTGGCTCATTACAACCCATCACTGCCAATCAGACTGGCGTGCGATGCATCCCCTTACAGCGTGGGAGCCGTATTATCGCATAGATTCCCTGATGGCTCGGAGCGGCCGATAGCTTTTGCGTCACGCTCATTGAACTCAGCTGAGCGTAACTATGCCCAGATCGACAGGGAGGCACTCAGCCTGGTGTGGGGGGTGAAGAAATTCAACCATTACCTACACGGACAAAAATTTACCTTGTTGACTGACAATGAACCCCTCGTCTCCATATTCAACCCTAAAAAGGGCGTTCCCATTATGACAGCGCAAAGGCTGCAGAGGTGGTCCCTTTTCCTAGGGGCACACCAATATGACATAGAGTACAAAGGAACAAAACAGCATGGGAATGCTGACGGGTTATCGCGCCTACCGTTGCCAACGGTGGAAGAGGCGCCTACAGTGGACCCAGTGGAGATGTTCCACTCGACCATAGTGGAATGTCTACCGATGACAAGTTCTACCATTGAAAAGGAAACGCGAAATGACCCGACTCTCTCATGAGTCTACGATTTAATGGTGAAGGGATGGCCAGCACATGGCGAACCACTGTTGCCAGCATTCTCGCAAAGAAGAGAACAGCTGTCAGTGTGCCGAGGAACCTTGATGTGTGGATCCAGAGTGGTGATTCCACCCAAACTCAAGGATAGAGTGCTAAAGGAGCTTCACGAGGGGCATCTGGGTGGAGTGAAAATGAAGAACTTAGCCGGAGCGTTTGTGTGGTGGCCAGGTATCGATGGAGACATCGAAGAAATGACCAAGAGCTGTCTAGGATGCCAGAAGGTCCAAAACGCCCCACCACAAGCCCCTCTACATCCATGGGAGTGGCCCTCATCTCCATGGCAAAGGGTACATATCGACTTTGCTGGTCCATTTATGGACTCAATGTTCTTAATCGCGGTGGATGCACACTCCAAGTGGCCGGAGGTAATAAAGATGTCCTTCACCACCACGGAAAAAACCATCACAGTATTAAGGACCATATTCGCCAGGAATGGGCTGCCTGAACAGATCTGTTCTGATAATGGACCGCAATTTGTATCCGAAGAATTCAGGAAGTTCTTAAAAAACAATGGGGTTAAGCACTACACGTCCGCCCCATACCATCCCGCCACCAATGGATTGGCTGAAAGGTTTGTCCAGACCTTCAAGAAGGCCATAAAGGCCATGGGTAATGAAGACATAAATCTACAACGTAAGGTAGATAACTTCTTGTTTACGTACAGGAATGCAACACGTGGTTACAAACCAAACCCCCGCCATGATGTTTTTCAATAGAAGACTAAGATGCCGGCTGGATTTGGTCAAGCCAAATGTCAGAAGGGACGTAGAGAACCGGCAATTTCAAAGCATGAATGAAAGGCCAACTAGAACCTTCCAGATAGGTCAACCAGTTTTGGCCCGGGACTACCGTACCGAGAAATGGCAGCCTGGAACTATTTGCACACGACTAGGACCACTGATGTATACCATGGACATTGGAGAAAGCATAATAAGGCGCCATGCTGACCAGATCATAGAGTCATCCGAAAAAGGACAACCTACACCACAACTCTATATGCCTAGTGATGAAGCAGAGATACCCATAGTATCTACCTCCGATCCGGTGATACTGGAACCAGATGAACCCGACACTGGCATTGAAGCCGAATCGACCTTGCCAAAAGAACCTACTACACCACCGAGGCGTTATCTGGACCGAGTCAGGAAACCTCCAGAGAGACTGAATTTGTAATTGATTAACTTCAGCAAATGTGTATATTATTGTTCTTGTAAAAATGTTATTTAATGATTACTTAAAATGTTATGTACTATTTATCTAAAAGGGGAGGAATTGTAGTGTATGTACCTTTAAGAGGAACTATGTTTTTGAAGCCCCTGTATACTGTAGTACCAGTAGTGACCACTCGGGTATATAAGCCTGTGTAGCGTCTTGTGTTGTTAGTTCACCTCCAGACTTTGTTCAGTAAACACTTGTTAAATCAACTCCTGCATTCCGTGTCTCCATTAACACACGGATCTAACACCTAGATAGAGTGGATAGGAAGCACCTATTTTCCTTGGCAGAGAGGTCAATAACCAGGGGGCATAGATTTAAAGTGATTGCTAGAAGGATTAGAGGGGAGTTGAGGAGAACTTTTTCACCCAGAGGGTGGTGGGGGTCTGGAACTCACTGCCTGAAAGGGTGGTAGAGGCAGAAACCCTCATCACATTTAAAAAGTACTTGGATATGCACCTGAAGTGCTGTAACCCACAAGAGCTGGAGAGTGGGATTAGGCTGGGTAGCTCTTTTTCGGCCGTCACAGACACAATAGGCTGAATGGCCTCCTTCTGTGCCGTAAATTTCTATGATTCTATGATTACCGCTAAAATGTGTGCGTGCACAGTTGCGCCAACTAACAAACAATTTTTTTAAAATATGCAAAAATTAACCTTCTAAAATGCATTTAAAGTGAAAACATTAGAGTGTCCATCCTTTAACTGGAATGTATGGGCACAAGGAAAAGTAATTTATCTGTCCAAAGAGACATCACACACAGGTATAAGATTGTCCCGAAGAATATGTCATACAAACAAAGGCTAGCCTCCTGCTCTACATCTCCTCTGAAGAGGTTGCTGAGAAGAGGTGGAAGTAAATGTTGAAACTGAAGTTTGTCTCAGTTTCTTTTTTGTTTTACACTCTGCGATGACAACAACAAGAAGACATTGTATTTATATAGCATCTTGGAGCCAAATCCCCAATTATCACACCAAATGTTGCTTATTTCCAGTCAAGTACCCCTTTCTTCGAATCTTCATTGATCTTTTATAATCTTACATTAACCTAACTGTGGCATGGAATCATTGAATTTTACAGCACAGAACTAAGGTGCAGGAGGAGGCCATTCAGCCCCTCGAGCCGGTTCCACCATTCAATGAGATCATGGCTGGTCTGTATCTTAACTCCATCTACCCGCCTTGGTTCCGTAACCTTTAATACCCTTGTCGAACAAAAATCTGTCAATCTCAGTTTTGAAATTTGCAATTGTCCCCCCTCAGCCTCAACAGCATTTTGGGGAAGAGAGTTCCAGATTTCCACCAGCCTTTGTGTGGAGAAGTGCTTCCTGACATCAACGGCCTGGCTCTAATTTTAAGGTTATGCCCCCTGACATGAATCTTGTCATTCATGTGGAAATGACTTATGAAGTAATACTGGGCGGCCTGCTGGTGGTGCTGTCTAGGGAGAGTATAAATACTCGGGCATGGGCCCAGCTTGCTCAGGACATTCTTTAACAGGAACTAGTGAAGGACACAACTAGATCTCCATGTTGTAAAACAGTTGATTAAAGCCTTGTTTAATACTTAGACCAAGTGCCTAATAGTTTTCTTACGTCACCCCTTGTTCTGGACTCACCTGAAGAGAGGAAGTAGTTTCTCTTGATCCACCTTATCAAATCCTTTGATCATCTTAAACACTTCAATTTAGATCATCCCTTAATCTTCTATATTCAAGGGAATATAAGCCTAGCCTATGTAACCTGTCTTCATAATTTATGAAGGAGGAGGCCATTTGGCCCATCGTGCCTGTGCCGGCTCTTTGATAAAGCTCTTCAATTAATCCCGCTCTCCTGCTCTTTCCCCATTGCTCCTGTTGTGCTCATTCGCTTCTAATGAACAAATCTCTGCTGGCTGTCATTGATTAACCCATACATTTCGAAAACCTAATGTTCCATTGAGGTTATTAAATGAAAACATGTCTGGTCCATTTAAACATAGAGAGATAAACATTAGGAGAATTAAAAGAAAAAAGCTTTTGCTCATTGCTGTCACATCTATGAACACGGGAACATATAAGGTGAAGTTAAAGTACAGAACCTTCTTAAGGATGTTAAATTGTCAGGGAAAATGCCCATCATAGGCAGATCTAAGGTAATTATGTCACATGGCTGACAGCATTCACTAATGAGATAAATTTATTCTCTTCTAAATATTCCAGTATAAGTATGTACTTATCATTTTGGGATGGCTTTTCTGGGTATTTATCGGATTTTCACCAAAATTGTTCTGCAACTCGACCACATCCTACGTTATGAAAAATGCTAATGTATAATAACCTTGCCCTCCCCTATAAGAAAAATCACATTTCACCATCAGGTCAGCCTTATTTGCTTGATTTTCTATTAAAACTCCAGTTGTGATAAAACTGCCGAATTCTTACTTATTGGTGCAGAATCAGGATTTATGTTTTCCTGCCAACCTGTGTCCATCACCTCGGATACTGAGACTGACCAAACACATCACATTCATTCTGCGGGAATTGAGATTAGCGTGGATATCTTTATATATTTTTAAATCACCAGTTTATCTTTCCTGACATTGTACATGGACATTTTTTTAATATAAAAGTCTATTCCCACAACGGTCTTTCCGCTTGACTCCCACTCCGTGATTCTTTCTATCTTCATCTCTCTGTCTTGTGTTTGCCTTCCCCTGTTTCTGTCTCCCACTCTCATTCTCTCACTTCTTTCTCTCTTTCCGTCTTTCTCTCTCTCCCTCTTCTTTTGGATGACTCTCACACACTTTCTGTCGTTGTCATTTCTGAATCTCTGGGCTTGCCTACAACTTGTTTTCCGCAGTCTTTCCCTTTATATTTTAGACTTTCCTTGCTTTTGTCTCCTCTCTTCTTTATGTCTCTTGCTCTTTCTGTATGACACTCACGTAACTTCTGTCTTGCCTTTTGCACATGTCTTTCTCTCCGTACATCTTTCCTGCGCAAATGCAGGGTGTGGGTTCAGTTCCAGCTCCAGAGACTTGAGCACATAACCTAGGCTGACACTCCCAGTGCGGTGCTGAGGGAGTGCTGCACTGTCGGAGGTGCCGTCTTTCAGATGAGACATTAAACTGAGGCACTGTCTGCTCTCTCAGGTGGACATAAAATATCTCACGGCATTATTTGAAGAAGAGTAGGAGAGCACGGCGCAATATTTATCCCTCAACCAACGTCACTGAAAAACAGATGATCTGGTCATTTATTTCATTGCTGTTTGTGGGAGCTTGCTGTGCGCAAATTGGCTGCTGCATTTCCTATATTACAACAGTGACTGCACTTCAAAAAAAAAAGTACTTAATTGGCTGTAAAGTGCTTGAGGCAATCCTGAGGTCTTGAGAGGTGCTCTATAACTGCAAGTATTTCTTTTCTTTAACAGTACAAATAGAATAAAACAATAGGAGCATCTATGATTGGTTCAGATGATACCATCAACAGTGATTGCAAATTTTAATTTTTTTACATTTATTCATTGGATGTGGGCGGTGCTGGCAAGGCCAGCATTTATTGCCCATCCCTAATTGCCCTTGAGAAGGTGGTGGTGAGCCGCCTTATACAACTGCTGGTGGCCATTTCAGAATCAATCACATTGCTGTGGGTCTGGAGTCATATTTAGGCCAGACCAGGTAAGAACAGCAGATTTCCTTCCCTAAAGGACATTAGTGATCCAGTTGGATTTTACAACAATCACAGTACAGGAAACTTTCTGGTATCCGGCACTGACGGGACCGAGTTGGTGCCGGTCGATCAACATTGCTGGAAAAACGAGCGCTAATGTTAAAACATACGGATCTTCTGAGCTCCGTCTGAAGCAACAAACCCTGTTGCTTAGCAACAGCTTCAAAACAGTCGGCGCAGCTTGCAAGCGTCTCTGTAGCTAAGCAACAGCTTCAGCTAGACGCTTGCAGAGCCAGGACTGGAGAAAAAAAGCAACGAAAAGTAAAAAAAATGATCTGAACCGACTCCTGAATTTTGCCAGTGGATAGAGCATTCCGGATATTTAACCTCCAATTAAACTAAAGTTTCCTGGTTCACCATTACTGACACTAGCTTTTTATGGAATTTAACTGAACTTCAATTCTCCAAGCTGCTACAGTGGGATTTGAACCACTAGATTATTAGTCCAGGCCTTTGGCTTATTAGCCTAGTAACATAACCACTATGCTACCATACCCGTGGCTTATGTTATAAGCCCCGAGATATGTCATTGCTTTGACACAGTCTCCTGCCTGCTTTATCCTGATGGATATACTTCCCCGTCTTACAAAAGGTTGGTAACAGAACTGAAGATGGCACTTCCTCATGGCGTGCACCCGCAATTGTTTTATGTCACTCACGCCGCAGTGATTTTGTAGTGACGCTACAATATGAGGTGGACTTCAATTTCACTACTGTGTAAAATTTCTATGGCTGTAAGGGCGAGTTGCGCATGGCAAGATTCCCGGCACGGTATCGCGCTCACCGGAACTTGCATGGGAGAATCTGGAGTGACCCTGTTAGATTCGAATTTTTGGAGCCAAACCACACGGAGACAGAACTGCTGACAAAGTAAAGGTTTTATTAGTAAATAGCTAGAAAGCTTGTGCACAAGGGAGAGAGGCTGATTTCCCCAGAATCGAACCTTTCCTCCCAACGAAATACAATCTACAAGCCTTGATATACCTTTCGATAGGTAATGCCCATTAAGTTGCAAAAGTAGGCGTACACATACAAACAGCGTCACTACCGTCACTCCCTTATTGGTTGGCATGATTAGTCACTCAATGTCGGGAGCCGCCCTGAAGTGAGCAAAGTCGCTTAATTCTTGAGATGATAAACAATGTCCGCTTTTGGTTGCGAACAGACATTACAAAGGAAGATAAGGTGTTTGAGGCAGAGATAGAAATGGCCGACTCCCTATGAAGTTCAGTTCCCCTTATCTCTCAGAAGGCCAGCTGCATTAAACACTGCTTCTGTAACACTGATAACAACAAAGACAGAGGCTAAGAGTCTAGTAAATATGTTATTTCTACAGTACTTAATTAAAGAGGGTTAATATGATGGCCAAGTATCCCATCATGCTTCGCAGCTACCAAAATGCTACATGTTCATTTTATATATATTTCCGAATACGTGAAGCTAAACATCCTTTGAATGGTTTCTAGTACTACAGCCCTCTCTACAGCTTTGGTTAATGGCCCAGAAATTCGTGTCGGGGGCTTCCCGCGGGTGCAAGCCCCCGACCTACACTTACCTAGCGCGCCGGCAGTTGAGGCCTGGGCCTGCGTGGATTTCCTCCCTGTGGCCCGGTCCAGCTCCCGGCGCGCTGTGCTGCGTGATCCAGCGGCGTAGTTAGTGCGATGCGTCCACTGGGATCACGTGAGCCATGGGCAGCCAATCGGAGGAGGGAAAAGCCCATTCATGAGATTGACAGAAAGAACTGTCAAACTAATGAAAACTCCGGCCCCCAAACAGTACTTACCCTTCAAATAAATATTTTAAAAATCACACTTTTTTAATAAACTATAAATAACATTAAATAACTATTTTAAGCAATAATTTAAATTTTTGAAAAATATAATTTTATAAAAAAACGGGGCTAAAAATAAACTTACCTTACTTTAAAGTATTTAAAAATAACAAACCTGTGGAAAAAAAATTCTAATTTTAATTAATTGACCACTTACCTTTTAAAATGAAGTCCTTATGCCTGGTTTTTAAATGTGTAAAATGTAGAGGCCTTCACGCATGGAAAAACCTGTAAAAAAAAAAGGAATTTCAACGCGCACGCGCAGACTCCCGCACGCACACGTTCGACCTCTGAACCCCTTCGTTCAGAGGATCGTAAATGCTGGTTTCCCGCGCATGCGTAGTACATGCAAGAAACCGGCACTTCCATCGGGTCCACGCGTGAGTACTCTGTGCTTACTCACGCGTTGGGACCCGAATTTCTGGGCCAATTCGGGTCTCCACGGGTGAGTACGCACGGGGTACTCACCCGCAGGCCCAACGAAAGTGCCGGTTTCAAGCACACACTGCGCATGCGCAGGAAACCGGAAATTCCGTTCCCTTAAAGGAAGGGGTTCACAGGTCGAACGCGTGTGCCGGAGAGGCAGCGCGTACGCCTGGAACTTCTGTTTTTTTTTTACAGGTTTCTCCGGGAGGGTAAGTCTCCAGCAGCTGCGCGTTTAAAAAGTAGGCGCAAGGCCTGCTTTTAACAAGGTAAGTGGTGAATTAAGTAAAATTAAAACATTTTTTCCACAGGTTTATTATTTTTAAATACTTTAAAGAAAGGTAAGTTTATTTTTAGCCCTTTTAAAAACTGTAATTATTTTTTGCAAAAATGTAAATTATTGTTTAAAATAGTTATTTCATGTAATTTATAGTTATTTTAAAAATGTGATAAAAAAAAAATTATTTGAAGTTTTATTAGGTTTTGGGGCCGATCTCTATTCATAGATTTGACAGGTCTTCCTGTCAAATTTATGAATGGGGATTCCCTGCTACCATTGGCTCTCCATGGCCCACGTGATCCCAGGGGACGCTTCGAACTAACTGCGCCCCTGGGATACACAAGCACTGCGCGCCGGCAGCTGGAGAAGGCCCAGGATCGGAATCCCACGCGGGCCCACAACACAACGGCCGGCGCGCTAGGTAAGTGCAGGTCGGGGGCTTGCACCCGCGGGAAGCCTCCGACCCGAATTTCTGGGCCAATCTATTTTTTGGTATTGGTTGAAGGTTAAATATTGGTCGGGACACCAGGGAGAACTCCCCTGCTCTTCTTGGAATAGTGCCATGGAATCTTTCACGTCCACCCGAGAGAACAGGCCAGGCACAGTGGCATAGTGGTTAGCACTGTTGCTTCACAGCGCCAGGGACCTGGGTTCAAATCCGGCCTCGGGTGACTGTCTGTGTGGAGTTTGCACATTCTCCCTGTGTTTGCGTGGGTTTCCTCTGGGTGCTCCGGTTTCCTCCCACAGTCCAAAGATGTGTGGGTTAGGATGATTGGCTATGATAAATTGACCCTTAGTGTTAGGGGGATTAAATACGTGGGGTTATGGGGATAGGGTGGGATATGTGTCAGTGCAGGCTCGATGGGCCGAAATGGCCTCTATCTGCACTGTGGGGTTTCTGTGATTTTGTGATCTGAAAGACGGCACCTCTGACAGTGCAGCACCTCCCTCAGCACTGCACCAAAAGTGCCAGCCTTGATTTTGTGCTCAAGTCGCTGGATTGGTACTTAAATTCACAACCTTCTGACCCATAGGCAAGAGTGTTATACATTGAGCCACGGCTAAGACCCACTAAGACTGACATTGATATTTAAGTTAATTCCAGTGCCTTCAATCTTCACAGCATCTCTCCTAATTTGGCTACACCTAAGCTTTTTCAGATAGAAATACAGAATTTGTTCACCATTTCATAGTGAGAGTTCTGCATCTGTGATGGGTGATGGATTCCTTTGAGAATCCACGAAGATATAAAGAAAAGAAAGACTTGCATTTATATAGCGCCTTTCATGACCACCGGACGTCTCAAAGCGCTTTACAGTCAATGAAGTACTTTTTGAAATGGGGAGTCACTGTTGTAATGTGGGAAACGCGGCAGCCAATTTGCGCACAGCAAGCTCCCACAAACGGCAATGTGATAATGACCAGATAATCTGTTTCTGTTATGTTTGTTGAGGGATAAATATTGGCCAGGGCAACAGGGATAAATCCCCTGCTCTTCTTCGAAATAGTGGCATTGGATCTTTTATGTCCACCTGAGAGGGCAGACGGGGCCTCGGTTTAACATCTCATCCAAAAGACAGCACCTCTGGCACTGCAGCACTCCCTCAGTACTGCACTGGAGTGTCGGCCTAGGTTTACGTGCTCAAGTCCCTGGAGTGAGACTGTGGGCCCACAACCTTCTGACTCAGAGGTGAGAGTGCTACCCACTGAGGCACGGCTGACACTGAATATGATCATTCAACGTAAAAAGTGTATATTCAGTGTAAAAAAAAGTCCACAAATCATCCATCCAGTCAGCTGTTTCTAAATGAAGAACCTCTATTCCTCATCCTGCCGCATTTTCTTCAGCTATGGAATATAAGAGGTTTTTTTCCAGTGATGAACTTTTGCACCCTTAACGCCAACACACAAATCACTTCCAATGAAAATCAATACAAGGAAAACATATTTTATAAGAATTTGTGAAGTAATAATATGTGATTTACGCAACAGTGGTGGTGGGTGGGGAGGGGAATGAATGTCAAGAGAAACTAGGACCAAACAGTGTACATAAGAAATAGGAGCAGGAGTCGGCCATACGGCCCCTCGGGCCTGCTCCAACATACAATAAGATCATGGTGTGGAGATGCCGGAGTTGGACTGGGGTGGACAAATGTGAGAAGTCACACAACACCAGGTTATAGTCCAACAGTTTTATTTGAAATCACAAGCTTTCGGAGCGCTGCTCCTTTGTCAGGTGACTCGGCCAACGTTGTCTACCTCATACGTTGCAGGAAAGGATGCCCCGGAGCATGGTACATCGGCGAGACCATGCAGACACTGTGACAACGGATGAACGGACACCGCGCAACAATCGCCAGGCAGGAGTGTTCCCTCCCAGTCGGGGAACACTTCAGCAATCAAGGATATTCAGCCTCCGATCTTCGGGTAAGCATTCTCCAAGGCGGCCTTCGAGACACACGACAACGCAAAATCGTCGAGCAGAAACTGATAGCCAAGTTCCGCACTCATGAGGACGGCCTCAACCGCGATCTTGGTTTCATGTCACGCTACATGTAACCCCACCTGATGTAGGGTCACCCAGACTCGAGTCATCGTTGGCTTGTTCTCTCTACACAAATGCGGCCAGACCTGCTGTGATTTCCAGCAAAAAAAAATGTTTTTCGGTCTGTTTTTTGTTTTTCATACAGACTCCAGCATCTGCAACATTTGACCCCTTGTGACCCCACCTCATTGTTCTTTGATGTAATGTTTTCCTGACTGACCTGTTTGGACACCATTCACACCTTTGATCGCTGTGATTATCTCTCTGCCGAGGTGCGACAAATGGCAGTTAGAAAGATTACCTGTAATCATCTGGCATTATTCTCTGACTATATAATCTGTGTCTTTATGCATCTCTCCACTTCACCTGACGAAGGAGCAGCGCTCCGAAAGCTTTTGATTTCAAATAAAACTGTTGGACTATAACCTGGTGTTGTGTGACTTCTTACAATAAGATCATGGCTAATCATCGACCTCAACTTCACTTTCCTGCCCGATCCCCATATCCCTTGATTCCCCTAGAGTCCAAAAATCTATCAATCTCAGTCTTGAATATACTCAAAAACTCAGCATTCACAGCCCTCTGGGACGGAGAATTCCAAAGATTCACAACCCGATGGGTGAAGAAATTTCTCCTCTTCTTGGTCTAAAATGGCCGACCCCTTATCCTGAGACTCTGCCCCCTTAGTTCTAGACACTCCAGCCAGGGGAAACAACCTCTCAGCATCTACCCTGTCAATCCCCCTCAGAATCTTGTATGTTTCAATGAGATCACTGACATGAATCAGTCATTCATGAAAGAAAGACTTATGAAATAATACTGAGCAGCCTACGGGTGGCGCTGTCCAGGGAGAGTATAAATACTCGAGCACGGGCCCAGCTTGTGCAGGCCATTCTTAACAGGAACTAGTGAAGGACACAACTAGACCTCCATGTTGTAAAACAATTGATTAAAGCTTTGTTTAACGCTTAGACCAAGTGCTAGTAGTTTTCAAATAGAGGTAAACGGATATGATTTGGTTGGGATTACGGAAACGTGGCTCAAGGATGGCCAAGACTGGGAACTCAACATCCAGGGGTATTCGATATTCAGGAAAGATAGGCAAAAAGGAAAGGGAGGTCGGGTAGCATTACTGGTTAAAGAAGGGATTAATACAATTGTAATGAAGGATATTAGCTCTGATGACGTGGAATCTGTATGGGTAGAATTGAGAAATACTAAGGGGAAAAAAACATTAGTGGGAGTGGTATATAGACCTCCAAACAGTAAGGCGGAGGTTGGGGATGGCATTAAAAGGGAAATTAAAGAAGCGTGCAATAAGGGCACAGCAGTCATCATGGGTGACTTTAATCTACATATAGATTGGGCCAACCAAATTAGTAACAATACCGTGGAGGAGGAATTCCTGGAGTGTTTATGGGATGGTTTCCTGGACCAATATGTCGAGGAACCAACCAGAGATCAGGCCATCTTAGACTGGGTATTATGTAACGAGAAAGAATTAATTAGCAATCTTGTTGTACGAGGCCCCTTGGGTCGGAGCGATCATAATATGATCGAATTCTTCATGAAGATGGAGAATGAAGTAGTTGACTCAGAGGCAAGGGTCCTCAATTTAAATAAAGGAAACTACGATGGTCTGAGGAGCTAGTTGGGTAGGATTGATTGGGGAATGGCACTCAAAGGGTTGACAGTGGATAGGCAATGGCAAACATTCAAAGACCGAATGGATGAGCTACAGAATTTGTTCATCCCAGTTTGGCATAAAAATAAAACAAAAAAGGTGACTCAACCATGGCTAACAAGGGAAATTAGGGATAGCATAAGATCCAAGGAGAGTACATATAAATTGGCTAGAAAAAGCAATAATCCTGAGGATTGGGAGCAGTTTAGGATTCAACAAAGGAGGACAAAGGGATTCATTAAGAAAGGGAAAATAGAATATGAGAGTAAGCTTGCAAGGAACATAAAAACTGACTGTAAAAGCTTTTATAGATATGTGAAGAGAAAAAGATTGGTGAAGTCAAGCGTAGGTCCCTTACAGTCAGAATCAGGGGAATTTATAATGGGAAACAAGGAAATGGCAGACCAACTAACTACATACTTTGGTTCTGTCTTCACAAAGGAGGACACAAATAACCTCCCAGAGATGTCGGGGAACATAGGGTCTGATGAAAGGGAGGAACTGAAAGAAATCAGTATTTGTAGGGAAATGGTGTTAGGAAAATTGATGGGACTCAAGGCCGATAAATCCCCAGGGCCTGATGGTCTACATCCCAGGGTACTTAAGGAAGTGGCCCTCGAGATAGTAGATGCATTGCTGGTCATCTCCCAGAACTCGATAGACTCTGGAACGGTACCCATGGATTGGAGGGTAGCTAATGTTACCCCACTATTCAAAAAAGGTGGTAGAGAAAAAGCGGCGAATTATAGACCGGTAAGCCTGACATCGGTAGTGGGGAAAATGCTGGAGTCTATTATAAAAGATGTAATAGCAGAGCACTTGGAAAGCAGTGACAGGATCGGACAAAGTCAACATGGATTTACAAAAGGTAAATCATGCTTGACTAATCTGCTGAAATTTTTTGAGGATGTAACTGGTAAAATAGATAAGGGAGAACCAGTGGATGTGGTGTATTTGGACTTTCAGAAGGCTTTCGATAAGGTCCCACATAAGAGATTAGTGTGCAAAATTAAGGCACACGGGATTGGGGGCAAGGTATTGACTTGGATAGAGAACTGGTTGGCGGACAGAAAGCAAAGAGTTGGAATAAACGGGTTGTTTTCCGAGTGGCAGGCAGTGACTAGTGGGGTACCGCAAGGATCGGTCCTAGGACCCCAGCTGTTCACAATATATATTAATGATCTGGACGAGGGAATTGAATGTAATATCTCCAAATTTGCAGACGACACAAAGCTGGGTGGGAGGGTAAGCTGTGAGGAGGATGTCGTGAAACTCCAGTACGATTTGGACAGGTTGGGTGATTGGGCAGAAACATGGCAAATGCACTATAATGTGGATAAATGTGAGGTTATCCACTTTGGTGGCAAAAACAGGAAGGCAGATTATTATTTGAATGGCAATAGATTGGGAGAAGGGGAAGTGCAAAGAGACCTGGGTGTTATTGTGCACCAGTCGCTGAAGGTAAGCATGCAGGTGCAGCAGGCGGTTAAGAAGGCAAATGGTATGTTGGTCTTCGTAGCAAGAGGGTTCGAGTACAAGAACAAGGATGTCTTGCTGCAGTTGTACAGGGCCTTGGTGAGACCGCACCTTGAGTATTGTGTGCAGTTTTGGTCACCTTACCTGAGGAAGGACGTTCTTGCCATGGAGGGAGTGCAGCGAAGATTCACCAGGCTGATACCTGGGATAGCAGGAATGACGTATGAGGAGAGATTGTATCGATTGGGCTTATACTCACTGGAGTTTAGAAGATTGAGAGGGGATCTCATCAAAACTGTAGTGTCCGTGTGTAGATAAAGACACTGAAGACAGGAGTTGGTTCATAGGTATTTACTAAGCAAGTCTGGGGGGGGTCTCTAAAGGATATACACAATACACAGGCTTATATAGCCCAAGTGGCAATTACCGGCATTACGCACACCTGGGGCTCTTAAAGGCACATACACCATAATTGCTCTTAAAGGCACATACACCACAATTCCTCCCCTTCTAGCTAACTAGTACATCATATTTTAAGTAATTATTAATTACATGTTATATGCAAAATAATATACATTGCTGTATTAATTAATTATAAGTTAGTCTCTCAGGAGGCTTCCTGACTCGGTCCGGATAATGCCTCGGGGGTGTAGTAGTTTCTGGTGGTGTAGTAGGTTCTTCTGGCAAGGCTGATTCGGCTTGAAGGCCAGTGTCGGGTTCATCGGGCTCCAGTATCACCGGATCGGAGGTAGATATGGGTATCTCTACTTCATCGTTAGATGTATAGAGTGGTGGTGTAGGTTGTCCCTTTTCGGATGACTTGATGATTTGGTCAGCATGGCGCTTTATTATGCTGTCTCCGATGTCCACGGTATACATCAGTGGTCCTAAACGTGTGCAGATAGTTCCAGGCTGCCATTTCTCGGTACGGTAGTCCCGGGCCAAAACCGGTTGGCCTATCTGGAAGGCCCTAGTTGGCCTTTCATTCATGCCCTGAAACTGCCGGTTCTCCACGTCCCTTCGGATGTTGGGCTTGACCAAATCCAGCCGGCATCTTAGGTTTCTATTGTAGAACATCATGGCGGAAGTTTGGTTAGTAACCATATGCGTTGCATTCCTATATGCAAATAAGAAGTTATCCACCTTGTGGTGAAGTTTTATGTCTTCATTACCCATGGCCTTGATGGCCTTCTTGAAGGTCTGGACAAACCTTTCAGCCAATCCATTGGTGGCGGGATGGTATGGGGCGGACGTGTAGTGCTTTACCCCATTGTTCTTTAAGAACTTTCTGAATTCTTCGGACACAAATTGCGGTCCATTATCAGAACATATCTGCTCCGGCAGCCCATTCCTGGCAAATATGGTCCTTAATACTGTGATGGTTTTTTCCGTGGTGGTGGAGGGCATCTTTATTACCTCCGGCCACTTGGAGTGTGCATCAACTGCGATTAAGAACATTGAGTCCATAAATGGACCAGCAAAGTCGATGTGCACCCTTTGCCAGGGAGATGAGGGCCACTCCCATGGATATAGAGGGGCCTGTGGCGGAGCATTTTGGACCTACTGGCATCCTAGGCAGCTCTTGGTCATGTCTTCGATGTCTCCATCGATACCTGGCCACCATACAAACGCCCTAGCTAGGTTCTTCATTTTCACTCCACCCAGATGCCCCTCGTGAAGCTCCTTTAGTACTTTATCCTGGAGTTTGGGTGGAATCACCACTCTGGATCCACACACCAAGGTTCCTCAGCACACTTACAGTTGTTCTCTTCTTTGCGAGAATGCTGGCAACAGTGGTTCGCCATGTGCTGGCCATCCCTTCACTGTTAAATCGTAGACCCGTGAGAGAGTAGGGTCATTTCTTGTCTCCCTTTCAATGGCAGAATTTGTCACCGGTAGACATTCCACTATGGTAGAGTGGAATATCTCTACTGGGTCTACTGTAGGTGCCTCTTCTATCGTTGGCAACGGTAGGCGTGATAAACCGTCAGCATTCCCATGCTGTTTTGACCCTTTGTATTCAATGTTGTATTGGTGTGCCCCTAGAAAAAGGGACCACCTCTGTAGTCTTTGTGCCGTCATAATGGGGACACCTTTTTTAGGGTTGAATATGGAGATGAGGGGTTGATGGTCAGTCAGCAAGGTAAATTTTTGTCCGTGTAGGTAATGGTTGAATTTCTTCACTCCCCATACCAGGCTGAGTGCTTCCCTGTCTATCTGGGCATAGTTACGCTCAGCTGAGTTCAATGAGCGTGACGCAAAAGCTATCGGCCGTTCCGAGCCATCAGGGAATCTATGGGACAATACCGCTCCTATGCCGTAAGGGGATGCATCGCACGCCAGTCTGATTAGTAGTGATGGGTTGTAATGAGCCAAAATTTTCTCGGATGTGATTAAGTCTTTACATTTATGGAAGGCACGTTTACAGTCTTCGTTCCATTTCCAAATCACTCCTGTCTGTAGAAGATCATTAAGAGGCTGTAGAATAGTTGATAAGTTCGGTAAAAATTTATGATAGTAATTTATTAATCCCAGGAATGACCTTAATTGTGAAACATTTTCAGGTGCTGGGGCTTTTATAACTGCTTCAATTTTTTCAGGTGACTTATGCAACCCTTCCTTATTAATTATGTGGCCACAATATGATATCTGATTTTGGAAAAATTCGCACTTGGGGCGATTTGCTCGTAGGCCCCGTTCTTTCAGCCTAGTGAGCAACTGCTCCAAATTGGCAAGGTGCTCGTTGTCGTTTTCTCCTGTTATAAGGATGTCGTCTAGGTAGCATTGAGTCCCCGGAATCCCTTGCAGGACTTGCTCCATAGCTCTTTGCCAGATAGCTGGAGCTGATGCTATTCCAAAAACCAGTCGATTGCACTGGTACAGGCCTTTGTGTGTGTTTATTGTGAGATACTTTTTAGAGGTCTCCTCAACCTCCATCTGTAGATATGCTTGTGCCAAGTCAATTTTTGTGAAACGTTTCCCTCCGGATAGTGAGGCGAAAATATCTTCTATCCTCGGAAGAGGATACTGTACCGTGTGAAGGACCAGGTTTACAGTCACCTTAAAGTCCCCACAGATGCAAATTTTTTTCTGTTCCTCAGAGTTATTTTTCAATGTTTTTTTCATGACTGGAACGATGGGTGTTGCCCATTCGCTCCAATCTATTTTGGATAATACGCCGGCCTTTTCCAAATTCTTCAGCTCTGCCTCGACTGCCGGACGTATTGCGTATGGCACCGGTCTTGCCTTAAAAAATTTTGGAATTGCTGTATCTTCCACTTTTATTGAGGCGGTGATGCCTTTCAAGGTTCCTAGTTTCTCTTGAAACACTTCTTTGGCGTTGGCCAAGATGTCTTTTAATCGTTCAGGTATGATGTCATCATTGTTTTTTTCCTTACTGGTCACCGTCAGTGCCTGAATGGAGTGCCAGTCTAAACGTATCTTCCTTATCCATTCACGTCCCAACAATGGTGGACCACCATCTTGTAGAATGTATAAATACAACTTTTGTATTTCTTTGCCGTTGTATACCACAGGCACCCTTATTTTTCCTTTGGGGTAGACTTTCTGCCCCGTATATGTTTTTAAGATAATGGATGTGTCTTTTAGAGGTATATGCGAAAATAGCCTCTCGTAATCTCGTCGATTTATTACGGTTAGAGCTGATCCTGTATCTAGCTCCATTTTAACTGGGGACCCTGCTATTGTGAGGGTAACCCAAATGGTTTGGTAATCCTCTTTGGCAAGTTCATTATGTAATTTGAGACAGCTTAGTCTCTTGTTTCCGGAGTCGCTATCGCTATTCTGATCTTCGGAGCTATTGTCTGTCATCATTTGTACCTTCCTGTACTTTTCTTTATTGATTTTTTGTTTTCTGTCAGTGGATTTATTTTGTCCAGATTGGCATACCCGTGCAATGTGTCCAATCTTACCACATTGCCTGCATGCTTTGCCCTTGAACCAGCAGTCCCTCTGGTTATGGGTGGATCTGCCGCAGCGATAACATCTTCCGAACTCCTGTGTCATTTTATGGGTGCCGAAGTCCTGTGTCTCTTGTTGTATCTCTGCAGCTCCTTTTGCTGCTGCTTCGTATGATACAGCCATACTGAAAGCTTTGTCCAATGTTAAATCTTTTTCAGAAAGCAGTCTTTTTTGTGTTCCTTCACTTAAGAGACCGCAAACAAATTTGTCTCGAAGATAATCCGATAGTCCTGCTCCGAATTGGCAGTACTTTGATAGCTTTCTTAATTCGTTTAGGTAATCAGCGTTACTTTCATTCTTGTGTTGATTTCTCTTGAAGAACTTGAATCGTTCCGCTATCAGCAGCGGTGTTGGGTTTAAATGCTCCTGCAGGGTATCAACAATTTCTTTAAAAGTCTTGTCCTTTGGTTTGGCTGGAGTGATTAAATTTCGTAACAGCCCGTATGTCTTCGCGCCCATTAAGTTCAGAAGTACTGAAGCTTTTTTTTCATCTGTTATTCCATTTGCAGTGCAATAAACCTCTACTCTTTCCACGTATGTGGTCCAATCTTCTATTTCGCCATCAAAAGCCTCAATATTACCAGATTTAGGCATTTCAGAAAAGATATGGCGCTTCCCGCGCTTTTTTTTTTTCTCTCTGTAGCAACGATATGGCGCTTCCCGCGCTTTCCCGCCACTGCTACCGATAACAACGCTGTTTTACTGTGGTTTCCGTTTATTCACTGTTGGAGACTCGTTCCCGACGGAGGTCTAAACGCTGACCTGCTTGCCGCGCCGGCCGTCTCTCAAGTGCACCCTCCCAGTCCGTTATTGCTTGCCTCCAATTTCGCTGCCTGTCTCAGCTGTAGAGCCCGCCGCTGGAGCTCCAGCCTGACGCCCAGGAAGGATTAGCGCAGTACCTGTCACCAGCTTGGCCAGCTGGTGAAACCACAGTTTCTCTTACTTCCTTGAGTCTTCTGGACGCTGGAGGAATCGATGTCCTTGAGGTGCTGCCAAATTGCAGGTAAGTCCGTTTCCACTTCGTCGCCACTGTAGTGTCCGTGTGTAGATAAAGACACTGAAGACAGGAGTTGGTTCATAGGTATTTACTGAGCAAGTCTGCCGGGGGTTTCTAAAGGATATACACAATACACAGGCTTATATAGCCCAAGTGGCAATTACCGGCATTACGCACACCTGGGGCTCTTAAAGGCACATACACCATAATTGCTCTTAAAGGCACATACACCACAGAAACCTATAAAATTCTGTCAGGTCTGGACAGACTAGATGCAGGAAGGATGTTTCGGATGGTCGGGGAGACCAGAACCAGGGGTCATAGTCTAAGGATAAGGGGTAAGCCATTTAGGACAGAAATGAGGAGGAACTTCTTCACCCAGAGAGTGGTGAACCTGTGGAATTCTCTGCCACAGAGGGCAGTGGAGGCCAGTTCATTAAATATATTCAAGAAAGAGTTGGATATATTTCTTGAGGCTAAAGGGATCAAGGGATATGGGGAGAAGGCAGGGACAGGGTACTGAATTTGGATGATCAGCCATGATCTCATTGAATGGCGGAGCAGGCTCGAAGGGCCGAATGGCCTACTCCTGCTCCTATCTTCTATGTTTCTATCTATCTATATATATAAAAGGATCGATCTGTCTGTCTGTCTGTCTGTCTGTCCTCCGGTGTGCGTCTCTCCGGCTATGCGCTCAAAAGATATAGAGCGTATCTACGCGTGCGTTACCTCCAAAGAAAGCTTACGGTTCCGGGACGGTCGTAAGCATATTTACTTTTCGGTCGGACGAAAATTGTTCGCGCCTTATCCAAAAAACCTTCAAAATTAAACTCATTATCTGCTAATTAGCATTGATTGACTGACGTCAAGGTTCGACCAATCCTGTGCCATCACCATTGACCAATCCTACAGTTCAGTCGCCTGATGGTTGGCCAATCGCTGCGTCTGTCTGCGTTTTCATCTCAGGGATCTGGCAGCCATTGCCTCAAGCTAAAAACTCCATTTACTTCCAGCTCAAAATCTGCTCATCCACCTTCGAAAAAGTTAGTATCTCTTTTAAAAATAACATAAGATTTACCAAAAACGTTTTATAAGTACTTTCACTTTCATCTTTCAAGGTATTAAAAGGTAGAAATGTTGCCCGGCAGCAGATTGAGAGAGGGACACAGAGACAGGGCCCAAAAGCCTGGGACTCAATTTAAAATGTTGCCCGGCACCACATTCACAGAGGGACACAGAGAGGCCCCAAAGCCTGGGACTCGATTTAAACCGCCCGGCCCAAAACAGCCCTGGCAAAGCCGGGCTCCCCCAGCTAGTGTTTCTATAAATCACCTCTCATTCTTCTAAACAGTAGTGGGTTACTGCACTGCCCTTTCAACTCTGCCAGCTGGAATTTAATCCAGCCCAGGATAATGGGATGGAAGTCTCTCTCTCTCTCTCTCTCTCTCAGGGCCTTGAGTGAAGTGAGTTTTTTGTGGTTTCTACTGGGTGCCGTGGCACAGTGTCACACAACAAAATCTGCCCAAAGTTCTGCACTGATAAGGCAATCTCACACATGCCATATGGATGGCTGGTGTAAGGGAAGGAAAAGTTTCATACTCAACCAGTAGGAGGTGCTCATGTGAAATGGTGGGGGGGGGGGCGCGTGGAGGCTGAGACATATTGGCCCCGATTTTCGGCTTGTGTGGGAAATGGTCGGATTTCCCCGAATGTGGGGTTTCTGACACACATAAGAAAGTGTCAGCCAGCCCCACGCAATTTTCCCTCAATTGGCCAATTAATTCCCAGCATGTGGGAAGCCTTGCTAATTGTCTAAATCGAGTCAGAAATCCCCACAGTATGATGTCGTCATTCGTGGTGCTTTCAAGGTCCATGGCAAGCACTGCATCCTCTGAAGGCTTCCAAATGAACCATACAGGATGGCAGAGGAGCCTGCAGCAGCTGTGGCCAGTGCCAGACCCCGAGCTGCCTTCAAATTTGACGAGGCTTCACTGCAGGCATTATTGGATGGGGTTAGGGCCCACAGGGAGGTCCTCTTCCCTAGGTCAGGGAGGAAGAGGCCTCCCACTGAGACCAATGCTGCATGGATGCAGGTGTCAGCAGATGCCAACTCGCTTGGAGTCACCAGAGGAACCTTGGCATTACATCTGTAACTCCTTCCTTTACTCCCCCACAGTACCATCCAGAGCCCCCGTCCTCACTGTGGAGGAGGAAGAGGCTGTGCAGCCAGACTCCTCAGAGGAAGCTCCAACCTCTGAGGGTGCAGCGTCCGGGTAAGCGCACCCGGCACCAGCGCAGGCACTCACACCTCGGGGGGACCTTTGGGACATAGAGCAGTGTTGTCACCTGGTGTTTCACAGCTGACAAGTGAGCCGCAGCAGATTCTGGAGACAGGGACAGCAGTGGAGAGTCCTCGTCAGAGGGCGCAGGGCTCTGCCAGCTCAGCTCAGCTGCGCTGCATCTCGACCCTCTGCCTCTGGGTCCATCCGCAAGAGAAGAGGTGATGGATCTCCATGCACAGATGCAGGAGTCTCTGGCAGGTTTTGTCTCCAGGGTCGCTGCGAGTGTGGAGCGAATGGAGGAGTCCATAGCGACCATGAGCAGAGCCTTTGTGGAGTCATTGGTGCATGAACACAGCACCATGGAAAGGTTGGCAACCTCCATGGAGGAGATAACTCGCCAGCATACGGAAAACATGGTGAGTGCTCATAAGAGAATGACATCTCTTGAGGAGCGTTGGCCATCTGTTGAACAGAGAAACCAGATCTTCATGGAAGTCCTTCTGAGTAGGACTGCCAGTGCAGAAACGGGTTCCCACTGGCCCCCTAAAGCGCAGCAAGGTGCTCTCAAGCCACTTCCAAGTGCTGGCCCCTTCTGGCTTGTGCAGCTTCAGGTGAGTGAGCAGCAGCCTGGTGCTCCTGGTAATCATCCTGCTGTTCCTGGTTCTGCTGCTGCCACCTCTGCTGTTGGAGATCCTCTAATGCCAGGAAAGGAAGGTGCCAAAGGCCTCCCATGCTTCTAGCAGATGCCTCGGTTGAGGAGGTCCTGAGTTAGGGTGGTGAGAGGGGCTTTCCAGGAGCTCACACTGAAGAAGTGTGAGAAGCTCCAACTTTCTGCAGCTGCTCCTCAGGCTTCAAATAGTTCCCCCAAGCCTGGATCAACAAGGTCCTGCAGCCTGCAAATGCTGCCTCTTTAAATATCTTCAGCCCTCAGCGACCTGCTGCTGCAAGCAAGCAAGCCAGCTGTTTTCACGCCAGCTCTCATCGGCGGGGTTCTCCACAGGCGGGTTTCAGGTGGGGAAAGCCCCAAAGTCGCAACGCACGGGAAAATCGCCCTTAACAAGGTGATCATTGGTGATTAGTGCTCCGACGAGCAGTCCTGCCAGCGGCGGGCGGGACTGAAGCGGGGCGCGTGGAAACGGCGGTCCGAAAGTCAGATGGGGCGGGGAATCAGGCGGGGGGGGTCCCGACCTGCTTTTTCTGCGATTTTCGGACCACGGCCGCATGAAAAGCCGCCCGACAGCTGTCCGAAAATCGGGGCCATTGTCGGAGCTTGGAAACAGACAATGTTTCCGTGCACTAACAACATAAAACGCTGGAAAAACTCAGCAGGCCAGGCAGCATCCGTGGAGAGAGAAACAGAGTTAACGTTTCAGGTCGAAGACCTTTCATCAGAACTGTCAGTTCTGACGAAAGGCCTTCAACCTGAAATGTTAACTCTGTTTCTCTCTCCATGAATGCTGTCTGGCCTGCTGAGTTTTTCCAGCGTTTTCTGTTGTTATTTCAGGTTTCCAGCATCCGCAGTATTTTGCTATTGTATTAATGTTTCCGTGCATCTGGCTGAGCTATATCTGAGCTGGCAGATGGTGCACAAAGTAAAAAAGAGTATACATCAAAGCACAGCCACCCCGCTTTGTTTTTGAAAAATTACCACGAGTAAAGCCAAAATGGAAAAAGAGACACTGTTAATACCTAGAATAAAATAAATCTGGGAGACTGGTGTTGAAGTAAATACTTGTGGGGGCAATCATGCTTCTCCGCAAGAATAAAGGCTCTGACAACAGCCAGCTCACTCCCGCTCAGTGAATGATCTGGTGAAATACTAGTGCTGTCATGCCTGACTGGACTGTGGATCACAAATGGATAAATCATCTTTTTTTTTTCCAGAGGGTTCCTGGCATGATGTTGCCAGGACTGGAGAATTTTAGCTCTGAGGAAAGATTGGATAGGCTGGGGTTTGTTTTCTTTGGAACAGAGGAGGCTGAGGGGAGATTTAATTGAGGTGTATAAAATTATGAGGGGCCTAGACAGAGTGGATAGGACGGACCTAGTTCCCTTAGCAGAGAGGTCAATAACCAGGGGGCATAGATTTAAAGTAATTGGTCGAACGATTAGAGGGGAGTTGAGGAGAAGGTTTTTCACCCAGAGGGTAGTGGGGGTCTGGAACTCTGCCTGAAAGGGTGGTAGAGGCAGACATTTAAAAAGTACTTGGATGTGCACTTGAAGTGCCGTTACCTACGAGGCTATGGACCAAGAGCTCATAAGTGAGATTAGGCTGGACAGCTCATTCGGCCGGCACAGACACGATGGGCCGATTGGCCTCCTTCTGTGCCGTAAATTCCTGTGATTCTATGGGCGCGATCTTGCCAGCCCTGGGGAGGCGGGTTTGGAGGTGGGACTGCCGGGAAAATGGCAGAATCTGGGGGCGGGTGCCCATCCCGCCCCCAACCTGCCTCCGTGCCATCTTGCCAGGAGGCGGGTAGCCGACCCGCGCCGGGTCCCATCTCCTTGGAGGCGGGAAGGGGATTACAGCCACTTAACTGCCTGTTAACAGGTAGTTAACAGGCAGATAAGAGGATTCTCCCCATTTTACCCACACAAGTGCAGGCTTCCCGCAGGCTGCAAACCCCGCCAGTGTCACCGAGACGAGCAGTGGGTCTGCGGGGGGTCAGAAGGGTGCAAAAGTGAGCTGCGAAGGTAAGTGATGGGTGCAAGTGTGGAGAGGTGAGTATGTGAGGTGAGTGGAAAGTGATAGAAAATGTTTACTTACCTTTGTTTCTTCCTGCAGGCTTCAAACGTTGGGTATGCGGAGAGTCTCGCACCTCCACGGCAGAAATGAGAGATGGCTGCTGCATTCTCCAATGCAACAGCCATCTAATTTCTGCTAAAGAAAGAGGTTTAATGAGGTATTGAATTGAAGAACTCATCAAACTACAGAGAATGTCAGTGTTTGACAGCTTCACCGAGCTGTCAAACGATGACAATTCATCTGTCAAAATTTTTTGACAGATGAAATGTCATACATTGATGTTCTCTGTAACTGGCTTTCCCTTAATTGGCCTGCTAAACCCGTTGGACGGGCTTAACAAGGTCGTTCAAGGGAAAATAGCGTGGGTTGGCCAGATGTCAATGGAGGCGGGACTAAAACCCAACAAGTGGGAGTCCCGCCTCCAAAAGCTCCCCATTGGCAAAATCCAGCCCTTTGATTCAGCTGGGGAAGGAAAAAAACAACAGTGGCAGAGATGTGTTTGCAATCGCTAATAACAACAGAAAATGCTGGAAAAACTCAGCAGGCCAGGCAACATCCGTGGAGAGAAATTAAGAGTTGACGCTTCGGGTGAACCCTTTTTTCAAAACTGGAAAGGAAATAAAATAGATCGAAGGCAGGGCTGCGATAGAACAAAAGAGAAGTGAAGAGACATTAAGAGGTATTCAAAACCAGACGAGATGGTAATAGGACAGAGGAGACAAAAGACGGCTGAGATTAGGTGTGAAGTGTACTGGCAGTCCATAAGGGTGACCCCGAGCTTCCGGTCGCCTGTCATTTTAATTCACCGCTCCATTCCCACTCGGACCTCACCGTCCTTGGCCTCTTGCATTGTTCCATGGAAGCTCAACGTAAACTCGAGGAACAGCACCTCATCTTCCGATTAGGCACTTTGCAGCCTTCTGGACTCAATATCGAGTTCAACACTTTCAGATCATAACCTCGGCCCCCATTACATTTTTACTTATATATTTTTTCCACCCCTTTGCTTTGGGTCTTCCCTTCCCCGCCTTTCCTTTTTTTTTTCTCTCTCCCACATGGCAGCTGTCACTCATCCTGCCAGTACACTTCACACCTAATCTCAGCCGTCTTTTGTCTCCACTGTCCTATTACCATCTCGTCTGGTTTTGAATACCTCTTAATGTCTCTTCACTTCTCTTTTGTTCTACCGCAGCCCTGCCTTCGATTTATTTTATTTCCTTTCCAGTTTTGAAAAAGGGTTCACCCGAAACGTCGACTCTTAATTTCTCTCCACGGATGTTGCCTGGCCTGCTGAGTTTTTCCAGCATTTTCTATTGTTATTTCGGATTTCCAGCATCTGCAGTATTTTGCTATCGTGTTTACAATCGCTGTTGGTTTGCTAAGCCACTGTCATCGCGAAGCTCACACCTGCACTTAATCCATGGCACTGTTTCCTCGAGATCCACCCGAGACTGCTCAGCTTGCTTGAGCAATTAGGACAGTCTAATGAATGAAAATGCCCCACAGCCCAATCATTTTGCGACAGCCTTCTTTAAAGATAAACGAATAAAATTTGAAATTTGCAGGGCTATGGGCGAGGTAGTGGAACTAATTGGACAGCTGTTTCAAAGAGTCGGCACAGGCACGACGGGTCGAATGGCCTCCTTTTGTGCTGCATGATTCCATGATTCTGTGAAATGTCTTTTATCTTTCCATATTCTGGCCAAAGGAAATGATGCTGTTTGCGATGGTTACATCGCAACTCCAATTTATTCTGCGGTGTAAGGAGCTGTCGCCTGATAATGTCTGCTTTGAATGAGCATTCTTAGTAACAGCAATATTCTGCGAGGATTGTATTGAACAAAGTTGCAAATGCTTCAGGGTCTCATAAGTGTATTAAGTGTATTAAGGGATATGCAACCAAGAAAGGTAAATCGAGTTAAGATGCAGATCAGCCATGATCTAATTGAATGGCGGAACAGGCTCGAGGGGCTGAATGGCCCACTCTTGTCCCTGTGTTTCTATTTTGGAACTGCTTTAATGTCAGTCGTGGCTTAGCGATAGCACTCTCTCGCCTCTGGAGTCAGAAGGTTGTGGGTTCAAGTCCTGGCCTGGAGACGTGAGCACATAATCTATGCTGACAGTGCAGTATTGCACTGTATTGCACAGTATTGCACTCAAAGGAGTCGATTTTAATTCAGGTGCGGGCTATTGTCGTGTTCCCCGAATTTCGTGTTTCCCACATGAATCTAAATGGATGTGGGAGATTGATGCAATTTTAACTCAATTGGCCAATTGATTTCCAACGTGTGGGAAGCCTTTGCAAATGGGTTTTTCATGACTGAAAGTCCCCTCCGATGGCATCATCATTGCTGCTGCATTTAAGGTCCACAGCAAGCCTTGCTTCTTCTGCAGACTGCCAAGCTTTCTCCATTTGATGGCACAGGAACCTGCAGGGACAATGGCCAGCGGGAGGCCAAGAGCAGCTCCTAAGTTTGATGAGGCAGCACTACAGGCATTGGTGGATAGGGCTAGGGCCTACAGGGAGGTCCTGTTCCCTTCATCAGGGAGGAAGAGGCCTCCCAGTCAGACCAAGGCTGTGTGGATACAGGTGGCTGGGGAGGTCAACTCCTTGGGGGTCACACGGGGCACCTGGATGCAGTGCAGGAAAAGATTCCATGACCTTCATCGCACTGGAAAAGTAAGTATGAAGTTCCCATCACCCTCAGTCTGATCCCCATTGCTTTTCCTCACCAGCACTCAGCTTTAGCAATCTCTTCCTCCACATCCCACTTGACACTCACATCCATGCACCCTTACCCATTCCCTCTCTCTCTATGCTCACAATCACATAACTATTCCACCATGCAGCCCTCACACTCCCTCTCACTCTGATGCTTTGAACACAACTGACAACACACAGGGAGGGCCCTTGGTCTTGCCACCTCACTCCTTCTTTGTCTCCTTCTAAGTATCTATGCTATGCAATCTCTACACTCACTCCTTCATTCTCACTCAACCTCCACTTGTCTCCCTCATTGCAGGAAAAGAGAGCTCACAATAAAAGGGAAAGAGCGAGGACAGGAGGAGGCCCACCATCATTAGCCCAGCTCACCCCCTGGGAGGAAGCCGTCCTGGAAATTGTCGGGGTTGAAAAAGATGCGCAAGTTGGGGACGGACAGACGGGTGCATCACAGCAAGCTGGTGACAGAATAGTTTTCCATCTCTCTCATTGACATTGCATGAGTCGCTGATAATGATTCTGAAGCTATAACAGATGGACTTATCATCATCTGCAATATGCAATGTGAATGTAACCTTGACCTCACATCTCTAACACTTTCCGTTACTCCCCCAAAGGACCATTGAGAGCCCCCGTCCCCACTGTCCAGGAGGAAGAGCCTGAGCTTCCACACTCCTCAGAGGAATCTGCAACCTCTGAGGGTGCAGCGTCAGCAGAAATAAGCACACCCAGCACCAGCGCAGACACTCACACCTCGGTGGGACCTTCGGGACATAGAGTAGTGTTGTCACCTGGTGTATCACAGCTCACAAGTGAGCATCAGCAGATTGTGGAGACAGGAACAGCAGTGGAGAGTCCTCGTTGGAGGGCGCAGGACTCTGCCAGCTCGGCTCAGCTGCATGTTGACCCTCTGCCTCTGGGTCCATCCATAAGATCAGAGGTGATGGAATTCCATGCACAGATGCAGGAGTCTCTGGCAGGTTTTGTCTCTAGGGTCACTGCGAGTGTGGAGCGAATGGAGGAGTCCATAGCGAACATGAGCAGAGCCTTTGTGGAGCCATTGGCGCATGAACGCATCAACACGGAAAGGATGGCTACCTACGTGGAAATGATTGCTGCCTCCATGGTAATGCTGGCTACGGTAGAGGAGAGGAAGGCTACGGCCATGGAGGAGGTTAGTCGCCAGGGTATGGAAAACATGGTGAGTGTTCAGAATAGAATGACATCTCTTGAGGAGTGATGGGCATCTATTGAACATAGAAACCAAACCTTCATGGAAGTCCTTCTGAGTAGGACTGCCATTGCAGATACGGGTCCCCATGGCCCCCCTGATGTGCAGCAAGGTGCTCTCCAGCCACTTGCAGGCGTGGAGGGGGAGCTGACCCATGAGAGGGAGGTTGGTGGCAGACCTCAAGGAAGTGGGGGCTCCTCTCCAAGCGCTCACACTTCCATGCCACTGCAGAGCCCTCGGTCAGAGCCCCACCGGAGTCCACACCCAAGTGAGATCGACGTCTCAACCCCTGCACAGCCGCAGGAGCAGCAGACTGCTGGCGGCCCCTCACAGGCTCGCCAAAGGTGTAGAGACAGGAGCAGCAGAAAAGTGAGCAAGGGGCCTCCACATCTGCTGAAGCCACAGGGGAACCACTACGTAGGAGCACGCGTAAGAGGAAAATAAAGCACAAGTAGTCACAAGGGTGCGATAGCAAAATACTGCAGATGCTGGAAATCCAAAATAACAACAGAGAATGCTGGAAAAACTCAGCAGGTCAGGCAACATCCGTGGAGAGAAATTTGAGTTGACGTTTCGGGTTGAAACCCTTCTTCAAAACTGGAAAGTTTATGTATTGTTAAAAAAAGCCATTAGATGAATTCTGTCAATAAAAAGTCTGATGGCTACTGCTGTATTTGTGGCGTGTGTCATTTCGCGAATGGGACTTTCACATTGAGGGATTAGGATTACTTGCAATTGTCAGTATGCTGGACAAATAGCTAGGAATCCACAGGGTCTTGGCCATTGTCGATGCTCAGGTAAGAAGCTGCGAGGCAAAAGTGCTTGATTGAGGATTGCAGAGCGAGCAGTGAGGTATCAAACCGGCAGTGAGCCTATGTGTGGAGCGAGGCCCGACCAGAGATGGACCTGGGTGAGGAGTGCAGAGCGAGCAGTGAGGTATAAAACCGGCGGCAAGGAGCGGGGCCCGACCAGAGACGGACCTGGGTGAGGAGTGCAGAGCGAGCAGTGAGGTACAAAACCGACGGCGAGGAGCGAGGCCCGACCAGAGACGGACCTGGGTGAGGAGTGCAGAGTGAGCAGTGAGGTATAAAACCGGCGGCGAGGAGCGAGGCCTGACCAGAGACGGACCTGGGTGAGGAGTGCAGAGCGAGCAGTGAGGTATAAAATCGGCGGCGAGGAGCGAGGCCCGACCAGAGACGGACCTGGGTGAGGAGTGCAGAGCGAGCAGTGAGGTATAAAACCGGCGGCGAGGAGCGAGGCCCGACCAATTCAGCAGCGAGGGACAGAGGTAAAAAGTAATCAAAGTGTGACGTCAGCAGGAAGCAGGTAAGTGATTGGTTGGTGAGTATTTCTCTCTTTTTTTAAACTTTAACTCTGGTTTATAGTTTCTAAGGTCTCTCTGGTGTAGTGGGGACTGTTGGTAAACTATTTAACTGTAGTGTAATTAGTGGGATTGATTGATTTAATTTAAACTCAATTAATTAAAGGGTAAGTCATGGCAGGACAGCCCGGCCCTGTGATCTGCTCCTCCTGTGATATGTGGGAACTCAGGGACACTTCCTGTGTCCCTGACAACTACGTGTGCAGGAAGTGCACCCAGCTGCAGCTACTGACAGACCACATTGCGGCGCTGGAGCTGCGATTGGATGCATACTGGAGCGTTCACGATGCTCGGGACATCGTGAATAGCATGTTTAGGGAGTTGGACACACCACAGGTAGAGGTTGGACAGGAAGAAAGGGAACGGGTGACCAACAGGCAGAGTACTAGGCACAGGCAGGTAGTGCAGGGGTCCCCTGTGGCCATCCCCCTCTCCAACAGATATACCACTTTGAGTACTGTTGGGGGGGATGGCTTATCAGAGGAAGGCAGCAGCAGCCAACTTCCTGGCACCAGGGGTGGTTCTGCTGCACAGAATGGGAGGAAAAAGAGCGGCAGAGCTATAGTAATAGGGGATTCAATTGTAAGGGGAATAGATAGGCGTTTCTGCGGCCGCAAACCAGGCCCCAGGATGGTGTGTTGCCTCCCTGGTGCAAGGGTCAATGATGTCTCCGAGCGGCTGCAGAACATCTTGGAAGGGGAGGGTGAACAGCCAGTTGTCGTGGTGCATATAGGCACCAACGATATAGGTAAAAAGCGGGATGAGGTCCTAAAAGCGGAATATAGGGAGTTAGGAGGTAAATTAAAAAACAGGACCTCAAAGGTAGTAATCTCAGGATTGCTACCAGTGCCACGTGCTAGTCAGAGTAGAAATAGAAGGATACTTCAGATGAATACGTGACTAGAGGAATGGTGCTAGGGGGAGGGATTCAAGTTCCTGGGACATTGGAACCGGTTCTGGGGGAGGTGGGACCAGTACAAACCGGACGGCCTGCACCTGGGCAGGGCTGGAACCGATGTCCTAGGGGGTTTGTTTGCTAGTGCTGTGGGGGAGGGTTTAAACTAAAATGGAAGGGGGTTGGGAACATGAGCAGGGAGACAGAGGAAAGGGAAACAAGGATAAAAGCAAAAGATAGGAAGGAGAAAAACAAAAGTGGCAGTCAGAGAAATCAACAGTTTAAATCAAACGTGGCCACATTAAACAATAATTCTAATAGGTCTAAGAGCGTTAAAAAAACAAGCCTGAAGGCTTTGTGTCTTAATGCGAGGAGCATTTGTAATAAGGTGGATGAATTGGCTGCGCAAATAGAGGTAAACGAATATGATTTGGTTGGGATTACAGAAACGTGGCTCAAGGATGGCCAAGACTGGGAACTCAACATCCAGGGGTATTCGATATTCAGGAAAGATAGGCAAAAAGGAAAGGGAGGAGAGGTAGCATTACTGGTTAAAGAAGGGATTAGCACAATTGTAATGAAGGATACTAGTTCTGATGATGTGGAATCTGTATGGGTAGAATTGAGAAATACAAAGGGGAAAAAAACATTAGTGGGAGTGGTATATAGACCTCCAAACAGTAAGGCGGAAGTTGGGGATGGCATTAAAAGGGAAATTAAAGAAGCGTGCAATAAGGGCACAGCAGTCATCATGGGTGGCTTTAATCTACATATAGATTGGGCTAACCAAATTAGTAACAATACTGTGGAGGAGGAATTCCTGGAGTGTTTACGGGATGGTTTCCTGGACCAATATGTCGAGGAACCAACCAGAGATCAGGCCATCCTAGACTGGGTATTATGTAACGAGAAAGGATTAATTAGCAATCTTGTTGTACGAGGCCCCTTGGGTCGGAGCAATCATAATATGATCGAATTCTTCATTAAGATGGAGAATGAAGTAGTTGACTCAGAAACTAGGGTCCTCAATTTAAATAAAGGAAACTACGATGGTCTGAGGAGCGAGTTGGGTAGGATTGATTGGGAAATGGCACTCAAAGGGTTGACGGTGGATAGGCAATGGCAAACATTCAAAGACCGAATGGATGAACTACAGAAGTTGTTCATCCCAGTTTGGCATAAAAATAAAACAAAAATGGTGACTCAACCGTGGCTAACAAGGGAAATTAGGGATTGCATAAGATCCAAGGAGAGGACATACAAATTAGCCAGAAAAAGCAATAATCCTGAGGATTGGGAGCAGTTTAGGATTCAACAAAGGAGGACAAAGGGATTAATTAAGAAAGGGAAAATAGAATTTGAGAGTAAGCTCGCAGGGAACATAAAAACTGACTGTAAAAGCTTTTATAGATATGTGAAGAGAAAAAGATTGGTGAAGTCAAGCGTAGGTCCCTTGCAGTCAGAATCGGGGGAATTTATAATGGGGAACAAAGAAATGGCAGACCAACTAAATACATTTTTTGGTTCTGTCTTCACAAAGGAGGACACAAATAACCTCCCAGAGATGCCGGGGAACATAGGGTCTGATGAAAGGGTGGAACTGAAAGAAATCAGTATTTGAAGGGAAATGGTGTTAGGAAAATTGATGGGACTGAAGGCCGAAAAATCCCCAGGGCCTGATAATCTACATCCTAGGGTACTTAAGGAAGTGGCCCTAGAAATAGTAGATGCATTGCTAGTCATCTTCCAGAACTCAATAGACTCTGGTACAGTACCCATGGATTGGAGGGTAGCTAATGTTACCCCACTATTCAAAAAAGGTGGCAGAGAAAAAGCGGGGAAATATAGACCGGTAAGCCTGACATCGGTAGTGGGTAAAATGCTAGAGTCCATTATAAAAGATGTAATAGCAGAGCACTTGGAAAGCAGTGACAGGATCGGACAAAGTCAACATGGATTTACAAAAGTAAATCATGCTTGACTAATCTACTGGAATTTTTTGAGGACGTAACTGGTAAAATAGATAAGGGAGAACCAGTGGATGTGGTGTATTTGGACTTTCAGAAGGCTTTCGATAAGGTCCCGCATAAGAGATTAGCGTGCAAAATTAAGGCACATGGGATTGGGGGCAAGGTATTGACTTGGATAGAGAACTGGTTGGCGGACAGAAAGCAAAGAGTTGGAATAAACGGGTCGTTTTCCGAGTGGCAGGCAGTGACTAGTGGGGTACCGCAAGGATCGGTCCTAGGACCCCAGTTTTTCACAATATATATTAATGATCTGGACGAGGGAATTGGATGTAATATCTCCAAATTTGCAGATGACACAATGCTGGGTGGGCGTGTATGCTGTGAGGAGGATGTCATGAAACTCCAGTACGATTTGGACAGGTTAGGTGACTGGGAAGAAACATGGCAAATGCAGTATAATGTGGATAAATGTGAGGTTATCCACTTTGGTGGCAAAAACAGGAAGGCAGATTATTATTTGAATGGCAATAGATTGGGAGAAGGGGAAGTGCAAAGAGACCTGGGTGTTCTTGTGCATGAGTCGCTGAAGGTAAGCATGCAGGTGCAGCAGGCGGTTAAGAAGGCAAATGGTATGTTGGCCTTCGTAGCAAGAGGGTTCGAGTACAGGAACAAGGATGTCTTGCTACAGTTGTACAGGGCTTTGGTGAGACCGCACCTTGAGTATTGTGTTCAGTTTTGGTCACCTTATCTGAGGAAGGACGTTCTTGCCATGGAAGGAGTGCAGCGAAGTTTCACCAGGCTGATACCTGGGATGGCAGGAATGACGTATGAGGAGAGATTGTGTCGATTGAGATTATACTCACTGGAGTTTAGAAGATTGAGAGGGGATCTCATCGAAACCTATAAAATTCTGTCAGGCCTGGACAGACTAGATGCTGGAAGGATGTTCCCGATGGTCGGGGAGTCCAGAACCAGGGGTCATAGTCTAAGGATAAGGGGTAGGACATTTAGGTCTGAAATGAGGAGGAATTTCTTCACCCAGAGAGTGGTGAACCTGTGGAATTCTCTGCCACAGAGGGCGGCGGAGGCCAGTTCATTAAATATATTCAAGAAAGATTTGGATATATTTCTTAAGGCTAAAGGGAACAAGGGATATGGGGAGAAGGCAGGGACAGGGTACTGAATTTGGATGATCAGCCATGATCTCATTGAATGGCGGAGCAGGCTCGAAGGGCCGAATGGCCTACCCCTGCTCCTATCTTCTATGTTTCTATGTTTCTATGATTGGCTAGGCTAAGCAAATCGGGCCAGGATGAGTGCGTTCCTTGCATCCCGGGCAGCAATGTTCTGGCGTAATGCTGCCGCTGGTTGTTGGTCCTCTACAGGATGGTCGTTTTCGCCCTCCTCCTCCTCCTCCTCCTCATCATCATCATCTGAGGATGGTATGTGAAGAGCCACTTGGTCCTCAGGAATCTGCAAGCCACGACGCTGTGCCATGTTATGAAGTGCATAGCAAACCACGACGATTCTGGAAACCCCGGCTGATGAGTACTGTAGGGCTCCACCTGATCTATCCAGGCATCTGAAGCACATCATCAGCAAACCGATGGTTTACTCGATAATGGATCTGGTGGAAATGTGGCTGGAGTTGTAGCGCTCCTCAGCTTCGTTGGCTGGCCCCCTCAACGGCGTCATTAGACACGTCCTCAGGGGATAGCCCTTGTCTCCAAGTAGCCATCCGTTAAGTTGGTCTGGTGGCCTGAATAGCGGAGGCACACTAGACTGGCGCAGTATGAAGGAGTCATGGCAACTGCCAGGGTACATAGCACAAACATGCAAAATCTCCTTCTTGTGGTCACACACCAGCTGAACGTTAAGGGAGTGGAAGCCCTTGCGGTTGACAAAAATACCTGGATTGCGATGGGGTGCCCTAACGGCCACATGTGTGCAGTCAAAGACGCCCTGCACCCTTGGAAAGTCTGCCAGATGAGCTAATCCAACCGCTCGCGCTGTCGCACTTGCGCGATCCTTGGTGAAATCGATGTGATTGTGCGCAAGGGCAAAGAGGGCATCGGTTACCTGCGTGATGCAAGTGTGTGCGGCTGCCTGGGAAATGCCGCTGATGTCTGCTGATGATCCCTGGAATGAGCCTGAGGCAGAAAAGTTGATTGCAGTGGTGACTTTGATGGCCACTGGTAAGGAGTGTCCACCTAGTCCTCTGGGCAGCATGTCTTGCTGTAGCATTGTGCAGATGTCAGTCACTACCTCTCGCGAAAGTCGGAGCCGCCTTTGGCACTGCTGCTCAGTCATGTTGAGGTAGCTGACCCTGTGTCTGTAGATGTTTGGGGGGTATCTCCTGCGCTGACAGGCTTCCAGGCGCTGGCCCCTTCTGGCCTGTGCAGCTTCAGGTTGGTGAGCAGCAGCCTGGCGCTCCTGCTGCTGCTGCTGTTGCTGGTGCTGCTGTTGTTCCTGGTTCTGCTGCTGCCGTGCCTGGTGCTCGACCTCCTCTAATGCCCAGAAGGGAAGGATATAAATGGCTCCCATGCTTCTGGCATATGCCTCCATTGAGGAAGCGCTGAGTGAAGGTGGCGAGAGGGGTTTACCAGGAGTTCATACTGGAGATGTGTGTGAGGCTCTAACCTTCCACAGATGTGGTTAAGCCTGGTAAAAGTTGCCCCAGACCTGAGACAACAAAGTCCTGCCACCTGCAAATGATGGCTGATCAAATCTCCTCTTTAATGGTTGACCTGCAGCTGATAGTCAGCAATCCAATAGTGCTCCCGCCAGGTTTCACAGTCGTGATTCCCACCAGGAGTGTTTTACGTGGGAAAAGGGTTAAAATTGCAAGGGACTGTTAAAATGGGATTATAGAGGCCATTTAGTGGTGATTAAGGGCCTTAAAGACCAGTCCCGCCTGTTGGATGCGGGACAGATTCGGGACCATCAGACACGCCTGAGTAAAAATGGCTCGGAGTCGGGAACCAGGCAGGGGGGTCCCACCCACCAGTTTTTGCGATTTTAACCCCCCCCCCCGTATGCCTCCAAGCCCACCTCCACGGCTCAGTTAAAATCGACCCCAAAGCCTCCTTGGAAAAGTGCAAATCCCCACCGACACCTAGGAATCCCTGGGCCAAGACCGCACAAAGTGGAGGAGAAGCATCCGGGAAGGCGCCGAACACCTCAAGTCTTTTGGCTGGGAGCAAGCGGAAGCCAAGCGCAAAGCAGCGCAAGGAGCGCACGTCAACCCTGTGAAGTAATGAACCATACCTATTCAGAAAAATACATCATTCTATGAAATAAATCTGGCCTTATTAAAACATGACAAACTGGGTTTAGAAATCTGGAAGCCTCAACAAGCTAAAGCTGTAAACAGCATACAGGCTATTGAGATAAGATAAGTTGTTGACACTGAATCAATAACCTTATTGAAACAGGAGTTTGTAGGCTCCTGAAGTCTGAAGCTTTGGAAAGAACACAATGGTACACCCTGTTAAGGTGTTCTAAATTACACTTTGGAAAGAAACACATAAAATTAAGAAACATATGCCTTCGTAAATATGACATCAAATGAAACACAGTGACACGATTCTGCATTGCAACCAGTTGAGGTATCTAAGAATTGCATAGATCACCCTGGTTGAGGTGTTTTAATTTAAACATCGTAAAAAGACACAAACAGAAGACCTTGGTAAGAATGACATCAAATAGATGCACCCGCTGTTACACCGCTTTTTATGATAAGCTTCGAACACCTAAAGGAGAGACATGAGTCTGCATTGCTACCAACTGAACTGACTGTAAGAATAGCAGGGATCAGCAGAAAAATGACTAGAGCTAATTAGCTTACATCAGCAGAAAACTTCAAAGGAAATACCACTGAGAAAGGATATAAATATTGAACTTTCAAATGGGATGATAGATTCGCTGTAAAGGGGCAAAGCGATTCTCAGCTTCAGAGGCAGGCTCTGTAAGTCTACAACTCTTTGTACCTCGGGGATCAAGGTATTGTACGTATTTGATTTTGGTGGATATTCTGAATAAACTGTAAAACTGTAGAGAAGTTAAGATTTGAGAATAAGGATCTCTGATAATAGAATTGAAAGCTTTTTGTTTTTGGAACTGTTAATGTTGCGATTGAAACACCTACTGTAATTACATGTCGGTTCTTTAAAAATTTATATATTTTTAGAATTGTCTCACATAATACTTCTGTATCAAACTTGCGAACTCAATCTCTGTAAGCTCTTTGGTGAGGAGGTGCAGAATTCTGGGGGAGTTTTCCGGACCCTCATAATATCCGGAACGTTACAGTCTAGCTAAACTTATTAAAAGTGCTATCTGGAGGACAGTAACATCTTCAGGTTGTTCCTTTCCTTTAGGGAGAGATAGTCTGGACCTTTAGACCCAGTTAAGCGTCTTTCGGATTCGGCTACCTCTAACTTTAGTTGAAAGTGAACGTCTGGGGAATACGCCTGATCCAGGGTAGCCCTAAAGGTGCTAGGACTAGTACTTATCCCTTCAACCCAAGCACCCCACCCACCCGCACCCTCAACCACCGTCTGCCCCACCTGTGACAGAGACTGCAGATCCCGCGTTGGACTCATCAGTCACCTGAGAACTCATTTTTAATGTGGAAACAAGTCATCATCGGCTCCAAGGGACTGCTTAAGACGAAGAAGAAGAAGATTGAGAGGGCGCGCTGCACTGTTGGAGGTGCCGTCTTTCGGATGAGACGTTAAAATTGAGTCCCTGTCTGCCCTCTCAGGTGGAAGTAAAACATCCCGTGGGCACTATTTCGAAGAAGAGCAGGGGAGTTCTTCCTGGTGTCCTGGCCAATATTTATCCCTCATGGTGCCGTGGATAAAAATATACAGTAGTTTTTTGACTTTACGGTTTTCATATTTATATTTATTTTGCAGTTTTATATCTCCAAAACCAAAATCAATTTTCTTTTGTGGCAAAACTACAAATTTCAATCTGTGCTTTTTAAAAATGAAACGTACGTAATTTTCAGATCTGTAAGGAAACCATCAGGAGACCACACAAGTAAAGTTGCAATTATAAAAACAAAAACAGTAAAATTGCAATTTCTGTTCTGGATATTGTTCAGGAACGTTTATTTTATGGATCTGAACAGATTGCAACCGTTTCTGTTTCCATAACTTTTAAAAAATGTTTTAATTTCATTGTTCCTACTGGAGCGATAACACCCCGGCCTTAAAACACACCATGACTGACATTACAAATTCAATATTCCCCTCATACCTCTGGTGATATCAAAAAAAATTTGGAGTTCGTCAAACACATGTACAAAAAACAAACCATTAACCAGCAAATACTTCCGCCGCTTCAGTAACTAAATGAACAACAACTTGCATTTATGTAGCCAAGTGGGAAAATGCAGTGAATATTTAAGTCCACTAGATGGCGCGGTTCATTTTCCCCTTTAGAATTTGAAAAAAGGAGAAAAGGGTTATGGGTAAGGCCATGTGATGCCAAAGGAACCTCCCTTTTCTTCACAGCCTCCATTTTCTAGATCCAGCGTGGGGGGTGTGCTCTGAGGAGAGTTGGGGTGAATATGACTTTTTAAATGAACTTAGTCTGCGTAAAGTACAACTAAAACAGCATTTAGTGCAGCCAGACATAGTTTTAAAGTGATATTGTTTCCCAAATCACTCAATATCACGGGGATGCTTGTAGATTTTCCCACCATGTGCTGGTGTTAACCTTTGTTAAAATTGTTGTTGAGTCCTTGGGGCTACGTTTCGAACGAGTTTAATACTTTCTGTTTGCTTGTAAGAGGTGACAAGTGATAACGGGACATACGAATGTATGGTATGATATGTTTTGTTTTGTATAATGATTGTTAGTTAATTAACTGCCTTCACCTGTGGTTTGCCTCATGTTCTGTTTTGCAGCAAGCCACTGCCGTATTTTGTCGACTGTGTTTTATGTATTTACAATTTCACCCTAAACCTAGACCCAAGTTATTAATACAGAATAAAAAACCCCAAAAACGAAAGTTCGTGTCCTGTGCTGCTCCATTTCGCCAGGCTACACATTTTGGTACCAGGAGTGGGGTCTGTTAGCTTGGAGTTTCTCAGGTTTGGGAAAGTTACATAAAATACGGCAGTGGGGGAAGAGCGGTGTGGTGCCAAGTGGACCTGGAGACGGACGGAGAGTGCTGCCTGGGGTTGCTAAGGAGGACCAGACCAGACAGACGGGATCCAGAGGGCGCCAGGACCAATCTGGGAGAGGACCCATCAAGGCACCGAGGAGGGACACCATTGGAGAAGAATCGTCGCAGCGGCCATCCCATTCAGTGACTGTCAGGGACTTGTGAACTGAGTCAAAATGTTAGACCCTCCTGAGGAGGCGGGTGGAGCTCACAATTCGGATGGTGAGGACAATACCTCTAGTGTGGGTGAGGGCAACCAGATAGATGAACTCAAGGCACAGATTTCAGAGTTGAAAAAAAACCATGACCAAGCAATGGCAATTATTGCCACTCTAGGTAATGGGGCAACCAAGTCATATGTGTATGTACCCAGAGAGCGTCAGATCCAACCATTCAGTGGTGAGGTATCTAAAGATAGTCGTTCAGTTGATGAGTTCATTGAAGAGGTTGAAAGTGTACTACGAGCTAGAGATCAGACTCCTGCAGAGCAGGTAGATTTCATTCGATCTTTGTTGAGGGGGGCAGCCCTACAGGAAATTAGGTTACGGTTGGGTGGAGAGTCTAAGCAGCCCAGTGACCTGTTCAGTTACCTAAGGGGGGCTTTCACCGCAAAACGCAGTGAGTCCCAGCTGTTAGAAACTTTCTATGGACGCAAGCAAGAAGAGGGTGAAGGTTTCCAAGAACACTCACATGCACTCTCTCAGATTATTAGAACTTTGGTAAAGCAATCACCTGATGCTGTGCCGGACACAAAACGGGTTGTCAGAAACAGATTTGTTGATGGTGTTAGAGATCCCTCACTCCGGAGAGAGTTGCGCAAGTTTGTACGAGACAACCCCCAGTCTACCCTGTTCGATGTACGTGAGGAAGCTGTCTTATGGTCCTTAGAAGACCAGCCCTGTAGCACTAAAGTTGCAAAGAGCAAGAATGTAGTGTGTGACAGTACGGGGAGGGATCTTCAGTGTTCTGCCATTGGGGTACCAGGCAGCCAGGCTGTCACTTTACAGGATGTTCTTAAAGTGGTGGCGGAACAGGGTAAAGCTATCGGGGAACTAACAGAGGCAGTACGGGGTCTTGCTCTACAGAAGGAAAACACGGGTAATGACAAGGTTGGGAAACCTAGAGCCAAGCCAAAGTTCACTGATGAAGGTCAGCCTATTTGCTTTAAGTGCAACGGGGCGGGGCACATTGCCAAACAGTGTCCTCAGAAGCACGAGGTAGCAAACACATCCACCAATGCTGGCTGGGGTGCAGGAAAACTAACTCCCTCGATTGCCATGAGCCGGGCAATGCGAGGAAAACCTGCAGGCTCTCAGAACAGTACTGGTATTCGTGACAGATTTCTTGACCGTGCAGTAGGTAAATGTCCAGTAGTAGATCTCAAGATTGGGGGGGTTACTGCTAACTGTTTACTGGATACCGGGAGCCAAGTCAGCACTATTACTGAAGTTTTTTTCAGAGAGCACTTACTTGGGAGGGATGAGGATATGCTGCCTACAACCGGGTGGCTTAAGATCACTGCCGCCAACGGGTTGGACATTCCCTACTTGGGCTACCTTGAGTGAGACGTTGAAACTATGGGCATAACCTTACCCGAATGTGGTTTCCTGGTAGTCAAAGAGCATCAGCAGTCACAGCCTGCAGCACCAGGTCTTATTGGTATGAACATCATCAGCCGATGCAGACAACTAGTTCATGCTGAGTTTGACACTACTCTAGGGGGAAAGTTGGATTCAGATTGGAGGGAAGCATTTCAGCAAGTACAACAGTGTAACATCACTCCAAAGTCATCTTCTGTCCGTGTAGCTGGTAGGGGTGCTGTACATGTGCCTGCGTCTTCCATAGCTACAGTCTACGTAAAGGGACTTAAAACTCAGTCAGGTGGCAGCACTAAAATGCTGTTGGAGCCAGGTAACACACCATTGCCAGGTGGCCTGGTAGTTGTCCCCACTCTAGTTGAATCAAAGGGACATTTATTTCCAGTGCAGGTGGTAAATTTCTCTGAGGAGGATGTGTGGTTAAACCCCAGGACTAGGCTTGGTATTCCGACTCAGGCAGAGTGTGTAGACAAGGACTCCTGTGAGGTGCGATTTCAACGCATCTCCGCTGACACAGAGGAAGTAACTGTTGGCAGACAAGAAGGACAGATGACAGACAAAGACATTCAGTTGCTTTTGGACAAACTACACATAGGTGGCACACAGGGCCAACAAGCAGAGTTAGGTGCACTTTTAGCCAGGTATTCGGAAGTATTTGCTTTTAAGGATGAGGACCTAGGCTACACTGATAAAGTTGAGCATGAGATTAACTTGGTAGATGACGCACCAGTTACAGAGCCATACCGTCGTATCCCACCTACACTGTACAAAGAGGTGAGGGACCACATCACTAAGCTTTTAAGAAAGCGTGTCATCCAGGAGAGCAATAGTTCATACGCTTCACCCATAGTGGTAGTTCGTAAGACTGATGGAGACATACGACTATGTGTTGACTTTAGGAAACTAAACTCAAAAACCAGACGTGACGCATTTCCTTTGCCCCGCATTGACGAGAGTTTTGATGCCCTTCATGGTGCAAAGTTCTTCTCGACCATTGACCTTGCAAGTGGGTACCACCAGGTTGCTGTTCGTGAAAGTGACAGGCCTAAGACTGCTTTTACAACTCCTTTTGGCCTTTTTGAGTACCTCAGAATGCCTTTTGGTGTCTGTAATGGACCTGCGACTTTTCAACGACTTATGCAAGCGACTATGAGCGACTTAGTGTTCCACATCCTATTAGTGTATTTAGATGACATCCTTGTGTTCTCTCAGACCTTCCCGGACCATTTAGAGAGGCTTGAGACAGCTCTAAGATGACTGAAAGAGACAGGTTTGAAAGTAAAGCTTGAAAAGTGTCACTTCCTGCAGCAGGAAGTCAGGTTCCTTGGGCATCAAATTTCAGGGGAGGGTATAGGGACAGATCCAGAGAAAATTGCCGCCGTAAAGAAGTGGCCGGTCCCCAGTACAGTCAAAGATCTGAGGTCATTTCTTGGTTTCTGTAGTTATTACAGGAGGTTCATTGAGGATTTTTCTAAACGAGCTGGCCCTCTCCATGACGTAGTCAATGCATGCCTTAGGGAAGACAGCCCAGCAAAAGCAAAACGGTTGTTTGAAGGTTCATGGACAGCGGCGTGCCAAGCTGCTTTCGAACAGCTGAAAGAAAAGCTGATCAGTGCTCCAGTGTTAGGTTACGCAGATTTCACTCAGCCTTTTATTGTAGAGACGGATGCCAGTAACCTCGGATTAGGTGCCATCCTCCACCAGCAGCAGGGAGATAGGAAGAGAGTGATAGCATATGCCAGTAGGAGGCTCCGTAATGCTGAAAGAAATGACAGAAACTACAGCAGTATGAAACTAGAGCTCCTCGCCCTCAAATGGGCTGTTTCAGAGAAATTTCGAGGTTACCTTCTAGGTTCCAAGTTCACTGTCATAACAGATAACAACCCCCTGTGTCACCTTTCTACAGCTAAGTTAGGTGCTGTTGAGCAAAGATGGGTGGCTCAGTTAGCTGTTTTTGACTTTGACGTCAAGTACCGCCCAGGCCGCTGTAATGCAGCAGCAGATGCCCTCTCTAGGCAGCTGTTAGCAGGGGAGCCCGAGTCAGACAGTGGGGATGCGGACTATGATGGTTGTGTGGCCATATGTAATGTCACTCACAAGGGAACAGCTCTAGGACCAGACTTAGGGACAGCAGGAGTCAAGTGCTGTAAAGTCAGACAGATCCGTGTTTCGGACGCAGAAGAAAGTACTGAGCGTAGTGAGTTGCAGGGTAACACACCAACACTTCCCGGTTACTCTAAAGAGGAACTACGTAAGTTTCAGGACACAGACCCCACCCTCAGCATGTTTAGGAAGTTTTGGGGTGAGCAGCGAAGGCCAACTTACAAGGAGAGGTCGCAGTTATCCAAGCTAGTATTATCCACGTTAAAGCAGTGGCCCCGTATTTGTGAGCAAGATGGTTTGTTGTACCGTGTAATCGAGGATGTCCATGTTGGTGAGTGTCACCAGCTACTACTGCCCTCTTGTTTGAAAGAAGTCGTGCTTGAAGGTGTGCATGATCGTATGGGCCATCAGGGAATAGAGCGCACACAGAACCTTTTGAGACAGAGATGTTTTTGGGTTGGGATGTATGGGGATGTGGAACAGTGGGTCAAGAAATGCGAGAGGTGTGTTTTGACAAAAATGCCCCACCCCAAGATACATGCCCCTATGAAATCATTTCTAGCCTCCCAGCCCCTTGAAGTAGTTGCTGTAGATTTCACCATGCTGGAACCGGCCTCCGATGGTCGTGAGAATGTGTTAGTGGTGACCGATGTTTTCACTAAATTCACACAAGCCTTCCCTACTCGGGACCAAAAGGCTGATACCACGGCAAAAGTCCTTCTCAAAGAGTGGTTCATGAAGTATGGGGTCCCAGAAAGATTGCATTCAGACAGAGGTCGAAATTTTGAGAGTGAAATCATTGCCGAGCTGTGTAAGCTTTATGGTGTAAAGAAAACCCGCACTACCCCACACCACCCGGAAGGAAATGCTCAATGTGAGAGATTCAACAGATCTTTACATGATCTTTTGCGTACACTGCCTCCAGCAAAGAAGCGCCGCTGGCCTGAGCACTTATCTGAGTTGGTGTATGCCTACAATGTAACACCCCATGCTACGACTGGCTACTCACCGTACTATCTGCTTTTCGGGGTTCATCCACACCTTCCTGTAGATGCTTTATTAGGTCAGGAGCAAGTGTTAGACAAGAAACATGAGTGGTTGGTTGTCCACCAAGAGCGTTTGAAGGAGGCACATGCAAGGGCAAGAGAGTACACTGAAAAGAAATCAGCTCAAAGAATTGAACTTAACAAAGACAAAGTGTACTGTCCAACCATTGAGGTGGGTCAGTTGGTATACTTACGACACAGGCCTTTGGGTAGGAACAAAATTCAGGATGTGTGGGGTCCTACTGTGTACAGAGTGGTGGAGGTACAGGGTACTACACATGCAGTTGAGCCTGTAGAGGGCGGTCCTTTAAAAAGGGTCCATAGAGTTAATCTTAGGCCATGTGTTACCCCTGTCCCTGAGCCTAGGCGGACGAGAACCAAGTCCCCTGTCACCGTACCCCCTGTCACTCTTTTGACAGAATCGTTGCCAGAGCCCTCTGATACTGAGTTTGTTGTGGTAGAGGAAGTCACCTATCCAGAGTTAACTCAGGAGGAAAAAGTAAACAATGATCCTGTTGGTAACGCCCAAGATGTACAGGAATCAGAGGCTGTTTCTGAGCCAGAGCATTCAGATCCTTCTGAGTGTGGGACTGAGGTTGAGGTACCCATTCCGGCTCCTCGCAGAACTAAAAGAGCCAATGCTGGGGTAAACCCTAACCCATACCATTTGCCTCAGTCAGCCTGTAATGAATCTCACTCAGTCCTGAGGTGTTCTCTCATGTTTTATCGAGTCTGGGTACTGCATTTTTTCGAGAAGCTGTAAAAGAAGTGAAAAACGGGTGCTAAGTCTCCGAGGACGTTGACTTTAAAGCAGGGGAGAATGTAGCCAAGTGGGAAAATGCAGTGAATATTTAAGTCCACTAGATGGCGCGGTTCATTTTCCCCTTTAGAATTTGAAAAAAGGAGAAAAGGGTTATGGGTAAGGCCATGTGATGCCAAAGGAACCTCCCCTTTCTTCACAGCCTCCATTTTCTAGATCCAGCGTGGGGGGTGTGCTCTGAGGAGAGTTGGGGTGAATATGACTTTTTAAATGAACTTAGTCTGCGTAAAGTACAACTAAAACAGCATTTAGTGCAGCCAGACATAGTTTTAAAGTGATATTGTTTCCCAAATCACTCGATATCACGGGGATGCTTGTAGATTGTCCCACCATGTGCTGGTGTTAACCTTTGTTAAAATTGTTGTTGAGTCCTTGGGGCTACGTTTCGAACGAGTTTAATACTTTATGTTTGCTTGTAAGAGGTGACAAGTGATAACGGGACATACGAATGTATGGTATGATATGTTTTGTTTTGTATAATGATTGTTAGTTAATTAACTGCCTTCACCTGTGGTTTGCCTCATGTTCTGTTTTGCAGCAAGCCACTGCCGTATTTTGTCGACTGTGTTTTATGTATTTACAATTTCATCCTAAACCTAGACCCAAGTTATTAATACAGAATAAAAAACCCCAAAAACGAAAGTTCGTGTCCTGTGCTGCTCCATTTCGCCAGGCTACATTTATATAGCACCTTTAACATTGTAAAACGTCCGAAGGTGCTTCACAGGAGCGATTATCCAGCAAAATTTGACACCGAGCCACGAGATATTAGGACAGGTGACCAAGAGCTTGGTCAAAGAGGTAGGTTTTAAGGAGCGTCTTAAAGGAGGAGAGAGCGGTGGAGAAGGAAGTCCAGAGCTCAGGGCCCAGGCAGCTGAAGGCACAGCCACCAATGGTGGAGCAATTAAAACCGGGGATGCGCAAGAGGCCAGAATCGGAAGAGCACAGATATATCAAAGACTTATAGGGCTGAAGGAGGCTACACAGAGAGAGAAGGGCGAGGCCATAGAGGGATTTGAAAACAAGGATGAGAATTTTGAAATCGAGGCATTGCTTAACCGGGAGCCAATGTAGGTCAGCGAGCACTGGGGTGATGGGCGAATGGGACTTGGTGTGAGTTAGGACTCGGGGCAGTGAGCACAGGGGTGATGGGCGAACGGGACTTGGTGTGAGTTAGGACACGGGGCAGTGAGCACAGGGGGTGATGGGCGAACGGGACTTGGTGCGAGTTAGGACACGGGGCAGCAGAGTTTTGGATGAGCTCAAGTTTATATAGGGTAGAAGATGGGAGGCCGACCAGGACAGCATTGGAATAGTCAAGTCTGGAAGAATGGATGCGGGTTTCAGCAGCAGATGAACTGAGGTAGGGCGGAGTTGGGCGATGTTACATAGGTGGAAGTAGGCAGTCTTGGTGATTGAGCGTATATATGGTCGGAAGTTCACTTCGGTGTCAAATAGGCTGCATGAAGTCTCTCTTCAGAACCTCTTCCCGATCCTGATAGTTGCACTTTTCACATTTTGCTGCATTCCGCAGCATCTGCGGCCAGCACTGAAAGATCATTTAGTGTGCAGATCTGCCAGAGTACAACTATGATTCAGTCAAGACTTAGTGGCTTGAAACTGGGCACCTAAGGCCCAAAAATGGCGGGCAGGAGCCATGCACACAGTACCGGCTGGAGGTGCACTGCCCACCGTACTGGGTAAGGGCAAACAAGAGGTGTCCTTCACCCACGCCCGAAGCAGGCATTAGGTCCTTGGCATATCACACTAACAGCAGCCCGATCTTCATCGCTTCTTCTCCGGTGAGCTTCTCCCGCAGCACCGCCTTCATTCTAACGAGGCCTGATGCCCAATATCCGGGGCTCTCCGGACCTCTCCTTTTGGGTGCGGGGAATTTATCCTGTACGGGGGCGGGATGCCCAAAAAACGGGCGCTCACGAATTTCTGGGCCAACGGTTTAGCAACTCTCGGTGCTGAAAATGATCTCGCAAGATCTGTGCATTTCAATAACATGACTGATTCAGTTGCTCAGAAAATGGCAAGTGACGCACCATTGTAAATTGAAAGTCTTAAAATAAATGATACGGAAACTCAGAAACCGCTTTCTTTCCTGCCTGTTTTTACTATCACTGATTAGTTACGTTCATAAAAACGGGCCACTCGGGGACATGCCACACTTGTACCCACTTTCCGCCCCCCCCCCCCCCAACCTCCTCATCAGCACTGCTAGACTACGAACACTTAGTGCATTTGAATGACATTCCTTTGTGGGGTATTTTAACACAGGTGGTAGTCCATTTATTTCAATTGGTTAAGCGCCTCTGGGGAATGTCATAGGACCTTGTTAACGGTGTGTTTGCTATGATTAACTAACAGTCACTTCTGGGCTTCGTATAGCACTTCTTACTAGCTTCAGATTATAAAGCACTGTCAAGTTAAAAAGTCACATTAGTTTAAAAGAAAAAAAAATAAATACTTACATTTAGATAGCGCCTTTCACGCCCACCGGACGTCTCAAAGCGGTTTACAGCCAATGAAGTACTATTTGAAGTGCAGTCACTGTTGTAATGTAGGAAACGCGGAAGCCAATTCGCACACAGCAAACTCCCACAAACAGCAATGTGATAATGACCAGATAATCTGTTTTTGTTATGTTGGTTGAGGGATAAATATTGGTCAGGACACCAGGGATAACTCCCCTGCTTTTCTTCGAAATAGTGCCATGGGATCTTTTACATCCACCTGAGAGAGAAGAGGGAGCCTCGGTTTAACGTCTCATCCAAAAGACGGCACCTCCGACAGTGTAGCACTCCCTCAGTACTGCACTGGAATGTCAGCCTAGCTTTATGTGCTCAAGTCCCTGTAGTGGGACTTGAATCCACAACCATTCTGCCTCAGAGGCCAGTGTGCTACCCACCAAGCCATAGCTGACATCACTGCTAGTAATACAACTTATTAACTTATTAATGTCCTTCCCTGCCTTTTTGCTTTCGCTATTTTATAAAATAGTTATCAAATCAATTTTATTTGCCATATGTATTACTACAATAGAATGTTTTTACTCCCCGATTCCTTCCACAATAGGCTGTGAGAGCTCACAGAGACACATCGCTATTCCACAGTGCCATGTTCAGTAAAAGTCAATTCAATTGCGTCCAATGGCAGTGGAAACGCGATGTTCATCAGCCACTCCGTCTCCGCAGACTCCTCCTCCCTGTTGCCGGCTCCACAATATGGTGTCCTTCTTCTCACGCTCACTGTCTGGCCTCAGGTCTCCATGCCCGGCTCTCCCTCCTTCCCCTTGAACTGCGAGCTTCCTGCACTGTCGCCGGTTCAAATTTGCAACGGCCCGGGGCCTGCCTCTCACGCTCACGTCCGGCTTCCAACCGCCATGCCCGGCTCCCCTCCTCCTAGTCCGAAACAGAAATTCACGACGATGAGCTGCCGGGCGACGTGCCGAAGCGGGTCTTCATGGCTGCTGCTGCCGCTTCCTGCTGCTGCGCTGCCTCCGCCTGACTCGCCGAACACATCGCTCCGGCATCGGGAGCGGGCGGCGGGGGGTGCGGGCCGTCCGAAGCAGGAGAGCGCTTAGCTCCGGACCGCCTCGGTCGCCATCTTGAATCGAACTCAAGTTATATCAATATCTTGGAGTCATATATGTTGGCGATAATAATTAAACATTTTGCATTTGTTTTTACAAATGATGACGAAAATGAAAACATGGAGGAGGATACTGGGCAATCTATTAAGCTAATTGTAGAAAATAGGTGCTGAGAAAATAAGCAGAATTCAAGGTGGATAAGTCAATGGGGGAGAAATTTGGTTGGTAGCGCCAGCGATTAGCGCCTAAAGAGGCCGAGAAGTGGGGCGCTAACCAACTGGCGCCCGGGCGCAGCGAACCCTGCGCCTCTTGCCATATTGAGTGGGCTTTTAGCGCCGGCTTAGCGCCCGCTCGCGGGCGCAGGCAGATCATGACGTCATTTCAGTGTGCAACACCTTTTTGGCGCTCCGGACCGGAAATTCAGTGGCGCCCCCTCCGTTCCGCCTGGTGCTAATAAGGATTGCTTACCTGTAACGTTCCCCAGTCGCTCTCGGGCTGGGGGGGGCGGTGCTCTTTAAAGGGGACTGCACTGGTATAAAAGCGGCAGCCATTTTGGGAGCACAACTTCTTCGAGACTTTCACAGAGTTGCTGAGCTGCACTCTGAGAGCCATTGCACCAGTGAGCCAGTGCTGGCCAGAGGAACTTCAGCCTTCTGACCATCACCTTGCTGCTGGTGAGCATTTACAACGTTAACAATTTCTTGTGCGCTATTATTATGGGGGCTGCATTGGAGGGGAACGTCCTGCTGCTGAACCATCTGGAAAGGGCACAGAGACGCAGGGAGAGAGGGGCAGGAATGGCCAGACGGAGGAGGGCCAACAGACGTCGCCACACCAGACCTTACGCTGCCAGGGTTTTCCGACAGCAGTTCTCTTACTTGAACATGTCAGAGGAGCAGTGTCTTAGAAGGCTGCGCTTCAGAAAGGAGGTGGTGACTGAGCTGGGCCACCTGCTTCAGCCAGATCTGCAGCCTCAGATAAGGTGCAGGACCTCTCTGTCGGTGGCTGCCAAGATGACTGTTGCCCTGAATTTCTATGCGAGCGGCTCCTTTCAGGCCGCAACTGGGGACATCGGCAACATATCGCAGTTTGCGGTGCATTGCTGCATCCGTCAAGTAACAGATGCCCTATTTAAAAGGAGGCGGCAGTACATCTCCTTCCCTATGACACTGGAGAAGCAGCGGGAGCGCGCAGAGGGCTTCGCAGCAATAGCGGACTTCCCCATGGTGCAGGGCGCCATTGACTGCACGCACGTGGCTTTGCGGGCGCCTGTTTTGAATCCGGAGGAGTTCCGCAACCGCAAGGGGTTCCATTCCTTGAATGTTCAGCTGGTCTGTGACCACTGACAGCTGATCCTCGCAGTCAATGTGCAGTTCCCAGGCAGCAGCCACGACGCCTTCATCCTGTGCCAGACTTCAGTTGCAGACCTATTCGAGGCCCCAGCTCACCCAGGAGGCTGTCTTCTCGGTGACAAGGGCTATCCTCTGTGCCCATGGCTGATGACCCCGCTCCGGTCGCCCAGCACCCCTGCAGAATAACGCTACAATGCGAGCCATCAGGCGACGAGGAACATTGTGGAGCACACAATCGGTGTGCTGAAGCAGCGGTTCCGCTGTATGGACCATTCCAGAGGCGCCTTGCAGTACTCACCAGAGTGAGTCTCCCACTTCGTGGTTGTCTGTTGCATGCTGCATAACCTCGCCATCCTACGCACCCAGCCAATGCCACCAGCCATTGAAGCACCAGTGGAGGAGGAGGAGGAGGAGAAGGAGGAGGACCAAGATGGGAGGGAGGTACAAACTGGAAGGGCCGTCCATCAGAGGCTGATAACAAGCCACTTCTAGGCCCCTCTGACGGAATGCTTGGTGCCATTTGAAGAGCAGGAATGGAACCGTTCGGATAACCCAAAGCCTATGAAGGGCAGTATGAATGTAAATAGCAGACATGGCCAATGTAAATAAAAAAGTTGTTTATTTTGCAAAATGTGCTTCCTTCCAACATGACAACGCAATGGCAACAGAAAGCAAAACTAACACACTAACACATAAGTGGCTCGCACACCCGGGAGACTATCCAAAACATTACTAACATTCAGACCAGCATCCACGGCCTTGATTTCTACAAATAAGACGTCTCAGCAGCACCTTCTACTCTTTCCCCCTTGATGGTGATCTACTTCTCTTGCGAGATCGGCCCCTTCCCTCCCTGCAGCTCCTCTGTAATGGGACCCCAGTGGCTGCATCAAGGCTGGGGGAGGCCTGCTGGCTGTCCGAAAGCGCAGATGCCCCTGAGGGACGTCCTGGACGACCTCTGGCCTTGCAGGACCCGGATGCTGACTGCTCCAACTGTGCATGGGTGGAAGCAGTCTGTCCTGCAGGTGGTGGCAGCTGCAGTGGAGACGTGCCAGCGGTGGCATCAGGAATGCTGACATCCTGAGAGCGGACAGCAGCTCCCTGGTCGGCCGACACACTGGCACTCTGATGGGGCAGCACCGCAGCATGCGCACCAATCGGCTGGTCCACAGATTGATGCCCTGCTGTGGTGCTGCAAGGGCCCCGGGTAATCCTGCCTGATCCAGTCGCATGGCCTCAATATGCGTCTGCATGAGACCAGCGAGTAACTGCATGGCAGCACTCAGCACTTGCGTGGCAGGTGCCAGTGCTTCGGTGAAGCCCTGGACAGTCCTTTCCAGTGCTTCGGTGAAGGCCGGGACAGTCCTTTCCACTGCTTCGGTGAAGCCCTGGACAGTCCTTTCCAGTGCTTCGGTGAAGGCCGGGACAGTCCTTTCCACTGCTTCGGTGAAGCCCTGGACAGTCCTTTCCAGTGATGACCCGATGCCCTGGACAGTCTTTTTCAGTGCTGCCCCGAAGTCCTGGACAGTCCTTTCCAGTGCTGCCCCAAAGTCCTGCGCACTCCTTGCCTGTGCTGCCCCGAAGTCCTGCGCACTCCTTGCCTGTGCTGCCCCGAAGTCTTGGACACTCCTTGCCAGTGTCTCGATGGATTCAGGCATCCTTGCCACTGCAGCCATGAGCTCAGTGTGCCTGAGCCGAGCCTGGGCGCTCATTTCTACGAGGGAACGCACCTCTTCTGCGCTCTGTGCAGCAGTACTCACGGCCTGACTCGCCCTCCGGGGAGACGGCCCCCGAGCTTCCCTACCCCCCTTGCGTTGCTGCAGCCCGCTGGGTCCTGGAGGTAGTTCCTCCTCAGAGCCATCCCCCCCGATCCCCTCCAGGGAAGTACTATCCCCAGTCTGCAGATGGGCTGGCTCGCCTGAGGGTGGAACAGATGGTCCGGCTTCCTCCTGCTCGTCGCCTCCGGAGTCAGTGGCAGTGGCAGCTTGAGGGCCCGGCTCCCGAGCTGGTGATGCAGCATCTGAAAGCAGGGAGGTTGAAGAGTGGCTTTAGCGAAAGGACAGGGTGGCAGCAAGGGATGCATGAGTGCTGCAATGCTGTGACTTGGGTCCAGAGTGAAAAAGCATGCTGGTGGGGGGAACAAGTGGAAGGAGAGAGTTCAAAAAGGTGATGACCTTACCATCGCTGTGCACAATGGGGTCGGCAGCTCCAGTGGTGACAGGACCACTCATCCGGCCTCCAACAATCTGCTGGACTCGTTCCTCCAGGTCCGTCAGTGTCTGCAGCTGAGGAGGGCCTCCTCCGGTACGAAGCTGCTCCCTCTGGTTCCTGGCTAGCTTGGCCTGCAGGAGAAAGGACGGGAAGTGATGAAACATGCTGGCCTGAGCTGACATCACTTGCCCCCCTTGCTAGAATAGCCCTTACATTATGCATTGAGCTGAATGTGCGTGTGTGTTTCCAGAAAGGGCCATGGGTGCTGGCTGACAGATGGCCATTGGGGCTTCGCGCACCCTCTGGCCATAATGTCAGGTGCAGATGGAGGGATGAAGAAGATTGCGAAAAAGGCACTCACCCTAACAACCCGAGTGAGGTCGTTGAACTTCTTCCTGCATTGCACAGGAGTCCTGGGCACCATGCTGCTTGAGGCGACTCTTTGACAAACTTCCCTCCAAGCTCTGCGGTACTCGCTCTGATGAGACCTCCTGCCATTGTCGGGGTACAGCACAGCTCGCCGGCGCTCCACTTTGCCAACCAAAGCATCCAATGCCCCATCGGTAAAGCGCTCCGCTCTCTGCCTCAAAGTTTGGAACGCCACAGAATGCACAGTGCCGATTTTGAGGCCTACAAGGCGCAGAGTGTCTCTGCTGATCCTAATTGACCCGCCCCTTTAAGAGCTGGCCGGCGCCAGCATGTCTCGGGGTAATTGATTATTGACAGCACCTGCGCTGCGCCCGGCCGCCGACATATTGAGTAGCACCACCGGGTTAGCGCCTTAAGACTCCCGTGCAGCGCCTGACTCAACGCCGCAATCACCTTTAGGGGCACAGCAACCCAATATCGCTCGAGGTGGCGATAAGTTGCACCTGGCGATAAAATTTGCGTAGCGCCAATTCTAGCGCCCCAAACGGGGCAATACCCAATTTCTCCCATGAGTCCTGATGGCGTGCAGTCTGCTGAGAGAAGTCAGAAAAGAGACAACAGAGGCCCTGGTCACAGTTTTTCAATCCTCCTTAAATATGCAAATTTACCGTCAGACTGAAGAATAGGCAACGTAACATTCTTCTTCAAGATGGAAGAGAAGAACAAACTGCGTAACTATAGAACAGTTAGTCTAACGTCAGTAGTTGGTGAACTCTCAGATCCACCATTCAAGTTAAGAAGAGTAAGTACTCAGAAATGCCTTGGTTTAAATAAGGACAGCCAGCGCGGATTTGTTGAAGGGCAAGTCGTGTTGGGCGAATTAATTTTTTTTTGAAGAAGAAGTGGGTAGATAAGGGGGTTGCGGTAGACGAGGTGTATATGGATCTTCCGAAGGCATTCAATAAGGTTTCCCACAGGAGGCTCCTTAGAAAAATGTCAGGCATAGGGTTTAAAAGGAAGCATAACAGCATAGATAGGAAGTTGGTGGACAGAGTTGAGCCAAAGTGTGCTGCTCAGACTGGCGTAGGGTTAGAAACGGCGTACGCTACGGGTTAGTGCTGGCACCATTTCTGTTCTTGGTTTATATATATATATATTTTTTTGACTTGGATATGGGGAATATAATTTCAAAAATTTACTGATGGCATAAGGGTAGGAAGTTTGGCAAATAGTGAGGAGGACTGAAAAAGACGTTGAGGTGAGAGAGCTAGGGCAATGGAATGGACAGATAGGTGTTAGGTGCAAGCTAATATAGATGAGTGTGAGGGAATACGTTTTGGGAGAAAAAAAGGAATAAGAGTATACATTTAATGGAAAGGCACTGAAAAGCCATTTTTTTAAAAAGCCGGTAGCATTTTGGGTTTTATAAATAGGGCCATAGAGCATAAAAACATAAAAGCAATGATACATTTGTACAAAACAATGATTAGATCACAGTTAGAGTATTGTGTGCAATATTGGGCACCCTGTTATGCAAAGGACATTTAAAACCAGAGGAGGATTTCAACATAGATTCACTATGATGATGCCGGGGATGAGAAACTGCAGTTCTGAGGAGAGACTTGAGATAATGGGACTATTACGTGACTGCTTAAAGGAATATTAATGCTAAAAATCAAAATTGAGACAGTCTGTCTCTGTTGGTTGCTTGAAAGTGAGACAAAGCATAAGATCAATATGGAGACTGATCTTTCCTAGTAGGCTTAGTGATAGTGAAAGCCCTCTATTAAAACTATAGGGGTAGTTTCATGATCCAGTGCTCCCAGCAGAAATGCATCTTGGAAAATTAAGATGAATGGATGGAAAATAACAGGCTACACAGCCATGATTTCCCAGAACGCACTCCCTGAGAATTATGCTCCCCACTGGATTGCAGAATCACTCCTTACAGGGCCTGCAATTTTAAAACAAGGCTCTGACCACTGCTATCAATCCTGGGATAGCCCTGCCTCCACAGTAAAGGCAAGCACTTTAGACACTTGTGAATCCCACAAGCAGGTAGACGATGAGCAGAGGAAAAGGAGAGAGGGAGAAAAGAGAATGAGAGCATTGAAGAATGCATCAATGCTCCTTTACCATCTCTTGCAGCCCATGTGACAGATGGAACTTGCCATCTTTAGGTCACGATTTTATGCTTTGAGGCGGCTTGGCGTGGGTCAGCTGCCTTCCGGGTTCCAGTCCCGCCCCCAACTACATCCGGCCCACAGATGTAATTTTACGTCAATTGGCCTTGTTAAGCCCGCCCTGTGGGCTTGCCGGCCAATTAAGAGGAAGCCGGTGTCAGATGACGTCATTTGATGATGTTTCACCTGCCGGTTTTCTTAAAGGGGCCACGCACAATTTTTTTTGACAGTTGATTTTTCAGTGTTTGACAGTATTGAGGTGCTGCAAACACTGACATTGACTGTTCACAGGTGAGCTCTTGCACCCAGCCTCTCCAGTGACTCCCTCCTTAGGCTAGAATGATGGCAGGTAAGGTTACAGAAGCGATCTGTCACTGGTGAGTGAGGTTCTCCCAATGAGGTGGGACTGCACATACAATTGAAAACTTGTTACCTAGAGAAAAGTCTAAATGCATTAAAAATGAAATTCCCAACATTTCCTTACCTCTGAAACTCACCTGTGCACTATTGGATCCTTCACACCACTTCTGCAGCTGTCATCAATGCAGAAACATTACAGCAGACTCACAACACACCACACTTACCTGGCGTGGTGTCTGGACATTGGGAGGCCCACAGTAGACCTGTCAAAATTGGGAAAAGCCTGTTAACTGCCTGTTAACAACCTGTTAACAAGCAGTTAAGTGGCTATAATCCTCTTCCCGCCACTAGGTGTCAGGTCCATGCACAAATCGGGGACCCGACACCTGGGAAGATTGATTGGAGGCGGGTTTCCGACCCGCTGTCAATCTTTGCGATTTTGCTGGATGTCCCGCCTCCAAACCCGCCCCCTGAGCGCCGGCAAAATTCCGGCCTCAGTCTTTGCCCCCAAGTCAGCTGTGACTCAGTGGGTAGCATCTCGCCTCGGAGTTAGACGGTTGTGGGTTGAGGTCCCACTGTACAGGCTTGAGCACAAAAACTTAGGCTTACACTCCAGTGCAGTACTGAGGGAGTGCTGCACTGGCGGAGGTGCCATCTTTTGGATGAGAATTTAAACCGAGGCCCCGTCTGCTCTCTCGGGTAGACATAAAAGATCCCATGGCATATTTCGAAGAAGAGCAGGGGAGTTCTCCCCGGTGTCTTGGCCAATATTTATCCCTCAATCAACATGACAAAAGCAGATTATCGGGTCATTATCACATTGCTGTTTGTGGGGGCTTGCTGTGCGCAAATTGGCTGCTGTGCTTCCCACATTACAACAGTGACTACACTTCAAAAGTACTTCATTGGCTGTAAAGCGCTTTGGGACGTCCGGTGGTCGTGAAAGGTGCTACAAAAATACAAGTCTTCCTTTTCTTTCTTTCAAGTCAATGTTGTGCGTATTTAGCTTGGAACTGAGGAGCTCATAGCAAAGGCTTGCCCGGTGTTGACAGCTCTGATTTTAGTTCAGTGTATTATGGCCTCCTTGCCTGAAGAGAATGTGATATTAAATAAAATATAAATGGGAATAAAGCCACTGACTGGTGTCCTTTCCTGAGAAAGGAGAGAAATACATTTCATGTAGGAAAGCTGAGAGTTACTTGTGGCACTGAATGCCCTACATTGGGAGGGAATGTTCGACCATGGAAGGGATAAGACCAGTTTGTAACTATGATAGACAGCTGTGGAAGCCATTGTGCCCCCTTGGCAATCAGTGCTCACGTCCCCCCTTCCCCAGCCAATAGCTCCTTATTGTTGCTAAGGGAGAAAGTTATAACTCAAGCATTTACACTATATCAATCATGATCAAACTAGCACCATCTGACATAGCTGCTTTCTTCATTAATCTACGTTTAGTGTTCTTCACGGGTGTAGAGTTATGGGCAGGGCCATTAAATTGGGACGCCTGAATCAGTCAAATTTTTATTAGATGGGTATCTGGGATTTTTAGTAGTCTTTGGGGATTGCATTCTGGGATTTCATCCATTTATGATTGAGAGCATTGAATTATCCTGAGTGAACTTCCATTATTGCTACATGGGAATTTGGGGATTTTACCTGCGGTTTTGGGGATCAAATTTCATGATTGCATTCATTTTTCCATGAAAACTAATGGTCAGTGACTTTGGTTATGTGTCACCTTGCCAAACCCAGGTTCATTCCAGTCTGGTATCCGTTGACTCTGGTATGAAATTTGTACCAGTTAACCTTGTAACCCATGTACGGATTGGTGTGAAGAAGATGAACAATACTGACTTTAACAATTACCTTAACTCTCAATTTGTTCTTGGACAGAGTTTTAAAGAGTGTGCAGGGACAGAGGGACCTGGGAGTTAATGTGCATAGATCCCTGAAGGTGGCAGGACATATTGAGAGAATGGTTAGCAAAGCATATGGGATCTTGGGTTTCATAAATAGAGGTATTGAGTACAAAAGTAGAGAAGTTATGCTGAACCTTTATAAAGTGCTGGTTAGGCCACAACTGGAGTATTGCGTCCAGTTCTGATCACCACACTTTAGGAAGGATGTGAAGGCCCTTGAGAGGGTGCAGAGGAGATTTACCAGAATGGTTCTGGGGATGGGGGATCTTAGCTACAAGGACAGGTTGGAGAAGCTGGATTTGCTTTCATTAGAGCAAAGGAGGTTGAGGGGTGATTTGATAGAGGTGTACAAGATTATGATGGGTTTCGATAGGCTAGACGTGGAAATGCTGATCCCACTAGTTGATGGTACAAGGACTAGGGGACACAGATTTAAGTTTGGGCCAGAGATACGGGGGGATGTGAGGATAAACTTTTTTATGCAGCGAGTGTTGAGGACCTGGAATTCGCTGCCAACAGAAGGGGTGGAAGCGGAGACACTCAATGTTTTCAAGGGGAGACTGGATAGGCACTTGAAGGAAATAAACTTGCAGGGCTACGAGGATAGAGCGGGGGAATGGGACTGACTGGATTGCTCTACCGAGAGCCGGCACGGACTCGATGGGCTTAATGGTCTCCTTCTGTGCCGTTATGACTCTATGGGTTGGATTTTCCAAGCCCCGAGGAGGCGGGCATGGAGGCGGGACAGCTGGTAAACTCAGAGAAAGTGGGGGCAGATGACAAAGCCGCCCCCATCCCGCCTCCATGCCCTTTTGCCAGGAGGCGGGAAGATGTGCAGCTTCAGGTCCCGTCTCCTGGAGGCGGGAAAGGCATTTAATCCTTTTAACTGCCTGTTAACAAGTAGTTAACAGGCAGAGAAAAGGATTAGTGCCATTTTACCTTCACAGGTGAAGGCTTCCCAACCTCGGAGAACCCCTTCGGGTTGGAGAAGACGAGGAGGAGGTCTGCGGCGGTCGGAGGCACCTGGAAGTAAGGTGTAGAAGTGAGTGATGGGTGAAAGTGTGGAGTGGTAAGTATGCAAGGTGAGTGATAAGTTTAAAAAAGTGTTCACTTACCTTGCTTCCTTTCTACAGCTTTTAGCCGTGGTGGATCGGGAGAGCCGACATCCTGCTTGACAATTTCACAGACTAGCTGTTGGAACCTCCGTTCCAACAACCATTTGAAAGGTTTGATGAGTCCTGAACACAAGGACTCATCAAACTAAAGAGAATGTCAGTGTTTGACAGCTTCACAGAGCTGTCAAACACTGACATTTCTTCTTTGAAGAAGCCTTGACAGATAGCACGTCTGACGTTGACGTGCTCTGTCAGTGACTTCCTGCCTAATTGGCCTGCTGAGCCCGCAGGGCGGGCTTAACTAGCTCAATCAGGGGAAAATCCCTCTGGTTGGTCAGGCGAGGATGGAGGCGGGACATTGACATGACAAGCAGCAGCCCCGCCTCCAACTCGCCTCCATTCACAAAACCCAGCCCTATGATTCTATAAGCAGCAGATTACCATTCTGTTCAAGTCCAACCACAATCTAAGGCTCTTAAACTTGTAGAATTATCAGTCTTGCCATGTGGCCTAGATACTCTACCAATCAGTGCTATGCTGGCAGTACCTGAACAAGCAGGAAACCATAGTTATACTACATGCTTGCATCACCGTGGAGTGAGGGGCGGACAGGACTCTTCACAGGGATACCCTGGAGCTTAACAGCTTTAGTATCAGAATTCTTTTTATGAAGTCTACTTTGCGCCATTGCATTTATTGGTGTATATGGTCAATTTTGAAATTCTCATCCTTGTTTTCAAATCCCTCCATGGCCTCGCTCCTCCCTATCTCTGTAACCTCCTCCAGCCCCACAACCCTCCGAGATCTCTGCGCTCCTCCAATTCCAGCCTTCTACACATCCCCGATTTTCATTGTTCCACCATTGGCGGCCGTGCCTTCAGCTGTCAAGGTCCTAAGCTCTGGAATTCCCTCCCTGCACCTCTCTGCCTCTCTACCTCTCTCTCCTCCTTTAAGACACTCGTTAATGCTTACCTCTTGAACCAAGCTTTTGGTCACTTGTCCTAATATCTTTTCATGTGGCTCGGTGTCAAATTTTGATAATCACTCCAGCGAAGCGCCTTGGAACGTTTGGTACTGGTAAAGCATAAAGAAAGGGCGACCGTTTGAAGTTGCTCTCGTTTTCATGGTACTAGTCCATATTGGCAACTTGATACTGTGATATTGGCACCCAGGTGCAGAAAAGCTTGGTGTAGCACAATGAATTGACAAGTTTACCTCAAGTTGATCTCCTTAGTCTCAAGTGGGGGAGGAGGCGGGGGTTAAATTAAAAAATATTGCACTGTAAACCTTACGGAAAAGAGCCAGAAGCAACGCTTATTCTCTTGACATAAAAGCACAAGCTGAACTGTGGTAGTTACAAATTGGCACATCTTTCCATAAAAGCATACTTAGGATGTCGCCTGGAGGCATATTAAAGCAACTTTGTTCTTGTAATTTTGCAATCATCAGTGACGTTTTCCTTGAAAAAGAAAAGTTGCTTTAAAATTGGGAAGAATTTTGATTTTAGACAGCCAAAGTTTCAGAGTGAATGAAACATAGAAACATAGAAACATAGAAGATAGGAGCAGGAGTAGGCCATTCGGCCCCTTGAGCCCACGCCGCCATTTAATGAGATCATGGCTGATCATCCAAATTCAGTACCCTGTCCCTGCTTTCTCCCCATATCCCTTGATCCCTTTAGCCTCAAGAAATATATCTAACTCCTTCTTGAATATATTTAATGGCCCAGTAATTCCTGTCACAACGCGTGAGTACGGACAGGGTAGTCACGCGTGTGCCAGGAGGAATTGCCGGTTTTCAGCATGCACAGCGCATGCACTGAAAACCGGCATTTCCTGTCCTCTGACCCAAGGGGTTAAGAGGCTGAACGCATGCGCGGTATCGGGCAGCGCGTGCGACTTGGATTTCCTGTATTTTTACAGATTTGCGCATGTGTAAAGGCCTCCGGTTTTTACGCATTGAAAAACCACACGTAAGTACTTCGTTTTACAGGTAAGTGGTCTTTTAGTACAATTTAGAATTTTTTTTTCCACAGGTTTATTATTTTTAAAGAATCTACAGTGAGGTAAGTTTAGTTTTAGACCCTATTTTTAAAAAATTTATTTTTTTCAAAAATTTGATTAATTGCTTAAAATAGTTTTTTAAAGTTATTCATAGTTAATTTAATTATTGGGATGCTTTTTAAGATGTTATTTAAAGTTTAAGTAGTGTTTTGGGGTGCCGTACTTTTCATGAGTTTGACAGTCTTTACTATCAAACTTATGAATGAAGTTTCCCCTCCCCTGATTGGCTGAACAGTGCTCACCTGATCCCAGCCGGCACATCGCACTAACTACGCCGAGATCAGAACCGGGCCACTGACAGGAAATCCACTGCGGGCCAGGTTTCAGATGTCGGCGCGCCGGGTAAGTGCACATCGGGGGCTTGCACGCGCGGCAAGCCCCCGACACCAAGTTCCGGGCCAATGAATTGGCCTCCACCGCCCTCTGTGGCAGAGAATTCCACAGGTTCACCACTCCCTGGGTGAAGAAATTCCTCCTCATCTCTGTCTTAAATGGTTTACCCCTTATCCTTAGACTATGACCCCTGGTTCTGGACTCCCCGACCATCGGGAACATCCTTCCTGCATCTAGTCTGTCTAGTCCTGTATGGATTTACATTTCACAAAGTTGAAACTAGGCTACGCTACCCTGAATTTTACATATGATTAATTTTCACCTCTTACTTATGGATTTTTTACTGAATCATTCATTGGATTCTAACTTTAAATGTCCTAACAAAAAATACTTGGAGCCTTTCATGACCTCAGGACGTCCTAAAGCGCTTTACAGCCAATTAAGTACTTTATGAAGTGTAGTCACAGTTGTAATGTGGGAAACACGGCAGCCAATTAGCGCAGAGTAAGCTCTCACAAACAGCAATGTGATAATGACCAGATAATCTGTTTTAGTGATGTTGATTGAGGGATAAATATTGTCCAGGACACTGGGCAGAATTTCCCCTGCTCTTCTTCGAAATAGTGCCATGGGATCTTTTACATCCACCTGAGAGAGCAGACGGGCCCTCGGTTTAACGTCTACATCCAAAAGACGGCACCTCCGACAGTGCAGCGCTCCCTCAGTCAGCCTAGATTTTTAATCTCAAGTCTCTGGAGTGGGACTTGAACCCACAACCTTCTGACCCCGAGGCGAGAGTACGACCCACTGAGCCACAGCTGACATGCATAGCTTTAGCAAAAATATTGCAGAATTTTTATCTTAAATCTGTTTTTTGTTATTAAACTTTTTGTTAGTAAAATTCAGTGAACATATGCATAGCGGCTTCAGAGTTGTAGCTTATAACTTCTTACATGACAAAACCTGGCAGTACAAACTGAACCCGTTTAGAACGGGTTAGTTAAGCTAGCCCGTGAATCCACAACATTAATGGCCCAGAAATTCGGGTCGGGGGCTTCCCGTGGGTGCAAGCCCCCGACCTGCATGTACCAGCCGTTGAGCTGTGGGCCCGCGTGGGATTCCGATCCTGGGCCTGCTCCAACTGCCGGCGCACAATGCTTGCGTATCCCAGGGGCGCAGTTAGTTCGATGCGTCCCCTGGGATCACGTGGTCCATGGAGAGCCAATGGTAGCAGGGAATGCTTCATTCATAAGTTTGACAGGAAGAGCTGTCAAACTTATAAATACTATAAGCCCCAAAACATCGCTAAATCTTCAAATACATTTTTTTTGAAATCACATTTTTTAAATAAACTATAAATTACATGAAATAACTATTTTAAACAATAATTTAAATTTTTGAAAAAATAATTTTATTTTCTAACGGGGCTAAAAATAAACTTACCTTTCTTTAAAGTATTTAAAAATAATAAACCTGTGGAAAAAAATGTTTTAATTTTACTTAATTCACCACTTACCTTGTAAAAAGCAGGCCTTGCGACTGCTTTTTACATGTCTAACTTCCGGAGACTTACCCTCCCGGGAAAACCTGCAAAAAAAAACGTAAGTTCGATGCGCACGCGCTGCCTCTCCCGCGCACGCGTTCGAACTCTGAACCCCTTTGTTCAGGGGAACGGAAGTGCCAGTTTCCCACGCATGCGCAGTGCATGCAGGAAACCGGCACTTCCATTGGGCCTACGGGTGAGTACCCCGTGCGCACTCACCCGTGGAGACCCGAATTTCTGGGCCAATATAACACACATTAGTGTATGTTTTGTCGTTCTTTTCTGTTTGCTGTTCAATAAAATTTTTAAAAATTGTAATATTAATTCATTAAATGATGAAAATTGCAAATACTTGTTTCCTAAATTCCATTCGATTATAATTTCCAGCAGATTTTGTCATTGAACTCCTTCATATACAGGGTCCCCAAATTCCTCTCCACCTGTTGACCCGTATCACCGTGAGTATTTTCTGGGCTTACACTTGGAACCCTCCTCCATACCATGACTAGAAGCAGGAGCTTTGATAAGCTGAATGGCCTTTTCTGCACCCTTGACTTTTCCTAGGCTTTTATGTAATGCCAGTCTAATAATTACTTTAATTGGCCGGTGTCTGAATTTCCTTGTGCTCCCGTGAAAAGAAACACACATCCACGCCTGGAAAACCCGAGTGGAGCAGGAACAACGCATTCGACTCCTCATCAGCACGTGCAAGTGGCCTAATGCCTGTTTTAGGTCGCCGCCTCAGACGCCTGACAAACAGCGCGCCCCAATTTCGGGTCAGGCGCTTTTTTCAGACATCCTTGGAGTGTCACCGGTTGCCCCACTTCCCGGCTCTACCCCTTTGTGGTCTCCTCCCCAGTCCCCTTTACGGACTTGCCAGTGGGCCGCTGCTGGCATCACAGAGGCCCAATCTTTAAGCCCTCTTCTCCGGTGAGCTGCCTGGGGATGTCTGTTAGGTGCCCACGGCTCGCCGGCTTGATGATAATGAGGCCCGCCATAATGTCCAAATCACTATATGCCTGAAAAAACAACAGAAAATGCTGGAAATACTCAGCAGGCCAGGCAGCATCCGTGGAGAGAGAAACAGAGTTAACGTTTCCGGTCTGGGACCCTTCATCAGAACTGGAAAAAGCTGGAAATATAACAGATATTAAGCAGGTGCAGAGACAGGGGTGGGGGGGGGGAGGAAGGAATTGAAAGAACATGCTGTGAAAATGTTGCAAATGGGAATGGCAAAATCATACTGCATTAAAAATGGGGGCAGGGGCTATTATCTGAAATTGTTGAACTCGGTGTTGAGTCCGGCAGGCTGTAAAGTGCCCAATTGAAAGATGAGGTGCTGTTCCTCGAGCTTACGTTGAGCTTCATTAGAACAATGTATTAGGCCAAGGACAGAGAGATCAGTGTGGGAGTGAAGCGGAGAATTAAGGTGACAGGCGACCGGAAGCTCAGGGTCACCCTTACGGACTGAACCGAGGTGTTCCGCAAAGCGGCCGCCCAATCTGCGTTTGGTCTCCCCAATGTAGAGGAGACCGCATCGTGAGCAGCGAATACAGTGTATTAAATTGCAAGAAGTACAAGTAAATCGCTGTTTCACCTGGAAGGGGTGTTTGGGGCCCCGGGCAGTGGGAAGGGAGGAGGTAAAAGGGCATGTGTTGCATCTCCTGCGCTTGCACGGGAAGGTGCCAGGTGAAGGAGAAGGGCTGTTGGGGGTGATTGAGGAGTGGACCAGGGTGTCGCGGAGGGAGCAGTCCCTTCGGAATGCGGTGAGGGGAAGATGTGTTTGGTGGTGGGATCACGTTGGAGGTAGCGGAAATGGCGGAGGATGATCCATTGAATGTGGAGGCTGGTGGGGTGAAAGGTGAGGACAAGGGGAACCCTATCATAGTTCGGGGAGGGAGGGGAAGGGGTGAGAGCAGAAGTGCAGGAAATAGAACGGACACGGTCAAATGTTGTGTCAACCACAGTAGAGGGGAATCCTCGGTTGAGGAAAAAGGAAGACATGTCGGAAGCACTGGTATGGAAGGTGGCATCGTCAGAACAGACATGGCGGAGACGGAGAAACTGGGAAAATGGAATAGAGTCCTTACAGGAAGTGGGGTGGGAGGAAGTGTAGTCCAGGTAGCTGTGGGAGTCGGTGGGCTTGTAGTGGATGTTAGTCGAAAGCCAATCGCCAGAAATGGAGACGGAGAATCAAGGAAGGGAAGAGAAGAGTTGGAGATGGACCATGTGAAGGTGAGGGAAGGGTGGAAATTGGAAGTAAAGTGAATGAACTTATCTAGTTCAGGGCGAGAGCAGGAAACGGCACCAATACAGTCATTGATGTACCGGAAAAAGAGGTGAGGGAGGGGACCTGAGTAGGACTGGAACAAAGAATGTTCCACATATCCCATGAACAGGCAGGCATAGCTAGGGCCCATGCTGTTAGATCCGTGTATCTTGAAATTGTGTCCTTCAATAATTAGACAACAAGACTGCAGGGAACGATTCAACAGGTGTTTACTGAATGAGGGTTACTCTAGAACTAGTTTTACAGATCACTACTCAGGGTTTATATACAGGTGTGGTCACTGCCGGTACTACAGTATACAGGAGCTGTAAAAAGTAGTTCTCCCCTTTTAGATTAACAGTACCATAACACTCATTTAACAATTAAATATCAAACTACTTACAATTAACACTTTTAACATGCAACATTAACTGAAAATAGTCTATTTATAAATTCAGTCTTTGGGGAGGCTTCCTGATTCTTTCTGGATAACGCCTTTCCCGAGTGTCTCGCTCTTGGTGCGGAGGCGCTTCTAACACCCTGTCGTCAGTTGATTCATCAGCTTCCAATGCTATTGTTTCTGAGGTAGATGCGACCTGTACGTCGGGTTCCTCACCAGGTACGTATGGCCGAGACATGGGGTTGACTCATTCCTGTGACTCTAGGATCTGGTCAGCATGGCGTCTCACAATGTTCTCCCCAACATTCTCTGTGTACATTAGTGGCCCCTGCCGTGTGCATATCGTTCCTGGTTGCCATTTCTCTGTTCGGTAGTCGCGGGCCAAGACTGGTTGCCCTACATTGAAGCTCCTTGTCGGCTTCTCATTGATGTGCTGGAATTGCTTACTCTCAACAGCTCTTCGTACATTTGGTCTGAGCAAATCCAGACGAGATCTCAACCTTCGGTTAAAGAACATCATGGCCGGGGCCTGGTTGGTGACTGCATGTGTCGCATTCCGGTAGGCGAACAGGAAATTGTCCACCTTGTGCTGCAGCGGAATTTTGTCATTGTACATAGCCTTTATTGCCTTCTTAAAGGTTTGTACGAACCTCTCAGCCAATCCATTTGTGGCTGGATGATACGGGGCGGATGTGTAATGCCTTACCCCATTCCTTTTCATAAATCTTCAAAACTCTTCGGACACAAACTATGGTCCGTTATCAGAGCAAATCTGCTCTGGCAAGCCATTCCTTGCAAAAATGGTCCGCAGGACTACAATAGTTTTCTCCGTGGTGGTGGAGGACATTTTGATCACCTCAGGCCATTTCGAGTGCACATCCACGGCTATTAAAAACATTGAGTCCATGAATGGACCAGCAAAATCAATATGCACCCATTGCCATGGAGATGAGGGCCACTCCCATGGGTGTAGAGGGGCATGTGGTGGTGCATTTTGGACCTTCTGGCATCCTGAGGAGCTCTTTGTCAGGTCCTCGATTTGCTGATCGATCCCCGGCCACCACACATAAGCCCTAGCAAGGCTTTTCATTTTCACCCCTCCCAGATGACCTTCGTGAAGCTCATTGAGCACTCTCTCCCTTAACTTGGGTGGAATTACCACTCGGGATCCATACATCACTGTCCCCTGGCATACAGACAGCTGTTCTCTTTTGGATGAGAATGCTGGCAAAAGTGAGCCGCCATGTGCTGGCCATCCCTTCACCGTCAAATCATATACCCGAGACAGTGTCGGGTCATTTCGGGTCTCCTTCTCTATAAAGCGTTAGTTACTGGCAAGCATTCAATTATAGTCGAATGAAATATTTCGACAGGATCCACTGCTGGTGCTTCCTCCGCAGTGGGCAGTGGCAGGCGTGATAGCCCATCAGCGTTTCAATGCTGTTTCGTGCCCTTATACTCAATTTTATATTGGTGCGCCCCTAGAAAAAGGGACCATCTTTGTAGCCGTTGCGCAGTCATCACCGGAACGCCCTTCTTTGGATTAAAGATGGAGACAAGTGGTTGGTGGTCAGTCAGCAAGGTGAACTTCTGCCCATGCAGATAGTGATTGAACTTTTTCACTCCCCACACTCCCCTGTCCATCTGTAGTTACGCTCGGCTGAGGTTAGTGGCCGAGACGCAAAGGCTACTGGCCTCTTCAAGCCGTCCGGGAATTTGTGCGACAGCACCGCTCCAATGCCATAGGGTGATGCATCACACGCCAACCGAATTGGTAGTGCTGGGTTGAAATGAGCCAACACCTCTTTTGATGTGATCAATGCTTTGCTCTTCTGGAAAGCTCGTTTACATTCGTCACTCCACTTCCATGGTACCCCCGTTTGCAGTAGGGTGTTCAGTGGGCGTAGTATGGTAGACAAATTCGGCAAGAACTTATGGTAGTAGTTCACCAGCCCGAGGAACGACCTCAGTTGTGACACGTTTTCCGGTGCTGGAGCCTTGACTACTGCCTCAATCTTTTCAGGGGACTTATGCAACCCCTCTTCATCAATAACGTGGCCACAATACGAGATCTGCTTCTGGAAAAACTCGCATTTGTGGCGATTAGCTCGGAGCCCATATTCCTTCAATCTAGTGAGCACCTGCTCCAGGTTGGTGAGGTGATCACTGTCATTTTCGCCCGTGACCAGGATGTCGTCCAAATAACACTGGGTCCCTGGAATCCCTTGCAGGACTTGTTCCATTGCCCTTTGCCAAATAGCCGGAGCTGATGCTACCCCGTACACCAGCCGGTTGTATTGGTAGAGACCTTTATGAGTCTTGATCGTGAGGTACTGTTTCGAGGCTTCTTCTACCTCCATTTGCAGGTACGCCTGGGCCAGATCAATCTTAGTGAAGCGTTTCCCTCCAGATAGTGAGGCAAAAATATCTTCAATCCGCGGAAGCGGATATTGTACAGTGTGAAGGACTGGGTTCACTGTCACCTTAAAGTCCCCACAGATGCGAACCTTCTTTGGTTCCCCAGGCGTATTACTCAACGACCTCTTCATTACAGGAACGATGGGTGTAGCCCACTCGCTCCAGTCCACTTTGGACAGTACTCCTGAACGTTCCAAACCTTCCAGCTCTGCTTCGACGGCTGGGCGGATCGCATAAGGTACCGGTCTGGCCTTAAAAAACTTTGGGCTTGCATTTTCCTCTATTTTGATCGTCGCTGTTATGCCTTTTAGTGTTCCGAGTCCCTGCTGGAACACTTCTTGTGCGTCAGTTAGCATTTTTGACAGTCGTCCAGGTGTGACGTCGTCATCCTTTTTGGCATCTACAGTCAGTGCTTGTATGGAATGCCAATCTAGCTGTATCTTCCGGATCCATTCACGTCCTAGTAGTGGTGGTCCTCCATCTGGCAATAAATATAGGTCCATTTTTGGTGTATCGTTGCCGTTATATATAACGTTCACCCTTATTTTTCCTTTGTAGACTTTTTGCCCCATGTACGTCTTCAAGACAATCTTTGTATCTCTCAAGGGCATATGTGAGAATAGCCGCTTGTAGTCCCTTCGGTTTATGACTGTTAGGGCTGATCCTGTGTCCAATTCCATTTTCACATGGACTCCTGCTATCTTGAGCGTGACCCAGATAGTTTGGTGATCCTCCATTTTGATCACATTATGTAGTTTCAGATAACCCAGCTCCTTGCTTACGCAGTCTGTATCACTTTTCTGTTCTTCTGAACCACTCTCCATCGCCTTATATACCTTCTTGTAGTTCTCCTGTGGAGATTTCTTGCTGCTGGTTTTCTTCCCGACCTGCGTCTTGCTATGTGTCCTACTTTTCCACACTGTCTGCACACTTTGTCCTTGAACCAGCAATCATTATGGTCGTGTGTTGTTCTGCCGCAGCGATAGCACTTCACTGTTCCGTATGACATTTCATTTGTGCCATATCTTTGCGGTCTCCGTTGTATCTCTGCCACGCCCCGTGCTGCTACTTCGTGTGATACTGCAATGCTGAAAGCCTTGTCTAGCGTAAGATCCTTTTCTGATAGAAGCCGTTTCTGGGTTCCTTCACTTTGAAGCCCACACTCGAACTTGTCCCTTAAAGTATCTGCTAGTCCCGTTCCAAACTGGCAGTGTTTCGATAGCTTGCGCAATTCCGTTAAATACTCAGCATTACTTTCATCTTTATGCTGGTTCCTTTTGTGAAACTTAAATCTTTCTGCTATCAGCAGTGGTGTGGGGTTTAAGTGGTCCTGTAGGATTGACACTATGCTTTCAAAATCCTTTTCTACTGGCTTCTCTGGGGTTACTAGGTTTCGTAGTAAGCCATACGTTTTTGCACCCATTGAATTCAACAATACCAGCGCTTTCTTGTCATCTGGCACTTCATTCGCCTTGCAGTACACTTCTATGCGTTCGACATATGTCGTCCAATCTTCGACTTCATTGTCGAACGCTGTGATACTGCCACTCTTCGGCATTTTTGGGTGTGGTTAGACTGGCTTAAAATGGCATCTCCCGCGCTTTCCTTTCTTCCCTGCTGCGGCTTAAAATGGCGTCTCCCACGCTTTCCTTTCTTCCCCGCTGCGGCTTAAAATGGCGTCTCCCGCGCTGCTGCCAACGCTGCTCTCGGCGGTCCTCGTGGCAAATGGCAATGCCCTGTGGGTTTCATGCACTGCTCCTGCGCTGCTGCCAATGCCGCTCTCTGTGGTCCTCATGGCAATGGCAGCGCCTCGCGTTTTCCTGCGCGCCTCTCTCCCCCATTGACGCTGCTTGGCCCTTGAACACCGGCTGCGCTCTGCGCGTTTTGCTGCGCGCCTCTCTCCCCCGTTGACGCTGCTCGGCCCTTGAACACCGGCTGCGCTCAGCTCTCTCTCGCCTCTCTCCCTCGTTGATGCCGCTCGGTCCTGAACACCGGCTGCACCCTGTGCGCTCTACCCTCTCTCCCCCGTCGACGCTGCTTGGCCTTTTTCTGTGACGCTCGGTCGGCTCTAGCCGCCGCTGTCCGGGAAGGGTCTGCGCAGTACCTGTTGCCAGCCCATTTCGCTGGACCGTGGTTGCCCGTGGTCGACGCCCGTGCTTCTGGACTCGGCCTTCTTCCACTGTTCTCCAGGAGCATATCCCTGGGAGGTGATGCAGATTTACAGGTAGGTTCGAATCTGCTCGTCGCCAATGTTAGATCCGTGTATCTTGATGTTGTGCCCTTCAATAATTAGACAACAAGACTGCAGGGAACGATTCAACAGGTGTTTACTGAATGAGGGTTACTCTAGAACTAACAGTACAGATCACTACTCAGGGTTTATATACAGGTGTGGTCACTGCCGGTACTACAGTATACAGGAGCTGTAAAAGTAGTTCTCCCCTTAAAGGTACATACATTACACATGCGGGTTCCCATAGCAACACCTTTAATTTGGAGGAAGTGAGTGGAGTCAAAGGAGAAGTTGTTCAATGTGAGAACAAGTTCAGCCAGGCGGAGGAGGGTGGTGGTGGTTGGGGACTGGTTGGGCCTCTGTTCAAGGAAGAAGTGGAGCACCCTCAGGCCATCCTGGTGGGGGATGGAGGTGTAGAGGGATTGGATGTCCATAGTGAAAAGGAGACGGTTGTGGCCAGGTAACTGGAAACTGTTAAAGTGACGGAAGGCGTCGGAAGAGTCACGAATGTAGGTGGGAAGAGTCTGGACAGGGGAGAAAAAATAGAGTCGAGGTAGGAAGAGATAAGTTCCGTGGGGCAAGAACAGGCTGAAACAATGGGTCTACCAGGGCAGTCCTGTTTGTGGATCTTGGGAAGGAGGTAGAAGCGGGCTGTTTGTGGTTGGGGGACTATGAGGTTGGCGGCCATGGAGGGAAGATCTCCAGAGGAGATGAGGTCAGTGACACACTTGGAAACAATGGCTTGATGTTTGCTAGTCTCTTCCCACCTACATTCGCGACTCTTCCGACGCCCTCTGTCACTTTAACAGTTTCCAGTTTCCTGGCCCCAACTGTCTCCTTTTCACTATGGATGTCCAATCCCTCTACACATCCATCCCCCACTAGGATGGCCTTCGGGCGCTCCGTTTCTTCCTTGAACAGAGGCTCAACCAGTCCCCATCCACCACCATCCTCCTCCGCCTGGCTGAACTTATTCTCACATTGAACAACTTCTCCATTGACTCCACTCACTTCCTCCAAATTATGGGATCCCGCATGGGCCCTAGCTATGCCTGCCTGTTCGTGGGATATGTGGAACATTCTTTGTTCCTGTCCTACTCAGGTCCCCTTCCTCACCTCTTTTTCTGGTACATCAATGACTGTATTGGTGCCGTTTCCTACCCTCGCCCTGAACTAGATAAGTTCATTCACTTTACTTCCAACTTCCACCCTTCCCTCACCTTCACATGCTCCATCTCTGACTCTTCCCTTCCCTTCCTTGACTTCTCCATCTCCATTTCTGGCGATCGGCTTTCGACTAACATCCACTACAAGCCCACCGACTCCCACAGCTACCTGGACTACACTTCCTCCCACCCCGCTTCCTGTAAGGACTCTATTCCATTCTCCCAGTTTCTCCATCTCCGCCGCATCTGTTCTGACGATGCCACCTTCCATACCAGTGCTTCCGACATGTCTTCCTTTTTCCTCAACCGGGGATTCCCCTCTACAGTGGTTGACACGGCCCTTGACCGTGTCCGTTCTATTTCCTGCACTTCTGCTCTCACCCCTTCCCCTCCCTCCCAGAACCATGATAGGGTTCCCCTTGTCCTCACCTTTCACCCCACCAGCCTCCACATTCAACGGATCATCCTCCGCCATTTCCGCTACCTCCAACGTGATCCCACCACCAAACACATCTTCCCCTCACTGCATTCCGAAGGGACCGCTCCATCCGCGACACCCTGGTCCACTCCTCAATCACCCCCAACAGCCCTTCTCCTTCACCTGGCACCTTCCCGTGCAAGCGCAGGAGATTCAACACATGCCCTTTTACCTCCTCCCTTCCCACTGTCCGGGGCCCCAAACACCCCTTCCAGGTGAAACAGCGATTTACTTGTACTTCTTGCAATTTAATATACTGTATTCGCTGCTCACGATGCGGTCTCCTCTACATTGGGGAGACCAAACGCAGGTTGGGCGACCGCTTTGCGGAACACCTCCGTTCAGTCCGTAAGGGTGACCCTGAGCTTCCGGTCGCCTGTCACTTTAATTCTCCGCTTCACTCCCACTCTGATCTCTCTGTCCTCGGCCTATTACATTGTTCTAATGAAGCTCAACGTAAGCTCGAGGAACAGCACCTCATCTTTCGATTGGGCACTTTACAGCCTGCCGGACTCAACACGAAGTTCAACAATTTCAGATCATAATCCCTGCCCCCATTTTTCATGCAGTATGATTTTGCCATTCCCATTTGCAACATTTTCACAGCATGTTCTTTCAATTCCTTCCTCCCCCACCCACCCACAGCCCCCCCCGTCTCTGCACCTGCTTAAAATCTGTTAGATTTCCAGCTTTTTCCAGTTCTAATGAAGGGTCCCAGACCGGAAACGTTAACCCTGTTTCTCTCTCCACAGATGCTGCCTGGCCTGCTGAGTATTTCCAGCATTTTCTGTTGTTATTTCAGATTTCCAACATCCGCAGTATTTTGCCATTATATGCCTGAATGGGTTATTAGCCTGTTGTAGAAAAATGTCACTCTGGGCTTTTTTCTTCCCTCCCACATGGCAGCTGTCCTTCACTCTGCCCGGGCCATTCACACTTCATCTAGAGCCATCCTTTGTTCCTTGAATATCTCTTAATGGCCCAGAAATTCGGGTCTCCACGGGTGAGTACGCACGGGGTACTGACCCGTAAGCCCAGTGGAAGTGCCGGTTTCCTGCAATCACTGCGCATGCGCGGGAAACTGGCACTTCCGTTCCCCTGAAAGAAGGGGTTCAGAGGTGGAACGCGTGCGCGGGAGAGGCAGCGCGTGCGCATCGAACTTACATTTTTTTTGCAGGTTTTCCCGGGAGGTTTAAGTCTCCAGAAGTTACACATGTAAAAAGCAGTCGCAAGGCCTGCTTTTAACAAGGTAAGTGGTGAATTAATTAAAATTAAAACATTTTTTCCACAGGTTTATTATTTTTAAATACTTTAAAGAAAGGTAAGTTTATTTTTAGCCCCGTTAAAAAATGTAATTAATTTTTTCAAAAATTTAAATGATTGTTTAAAATAGTTTTTCATGTAATTTATAATTTATTTTAAAAATGTGACTTTAAAAAAAATTTATTTGCAGATTTAGTGATGTTTTGGGGCTTATAGTATTTATAGGTTTGACAGGTCTTCCTGTCAAACTTATGAATGAAGCATTCCCTGCTACCATTGGCTCTCCATGGCCCATGTGATCCCAGGGGACGCTTCGAACTAACTGCGCCCCTGGGATACGCAAGCACTGCGCACCGGCAGTTGGAGCAGGCCCAGGATCGGAATCCCACGCGGGCCCACAGCTCAACGGCCGGCTCGCTAGGTAAGTGCAGGTCGGGGGCTTGCACCCGCGGGAAGCCCCCGACCCAAATTTCTGGGCCATTAATGTTTCTCAATGTCTCTTAATCTCTCCCGCTTTCTATCCTATCACTGACCTTCCTTGTTTTTCTTTCATCCCCTCCCCTTTATTCCAGCCCCCACTTGCTTTATAATCTGTCCCCTTTTCCTGCTTTCTTTTCCAGTCCCGACGAAGGGTCTTCGACCTGAAACGTTAACCCCGTTTTTCTCTCTCCACGGATGCTGCCCTGGCCTGTTGAGTTTTTCCAGCGTTTTCTGTTGTTATTTCGAATTTCCAGCATCCGCAGTATTTTGCTATCGTAGAAAAATGTCTACTGGTTCTAATAACAGCTGCTCACCGTGTTCTGCAGGCTGGCGTTCTACTTGCTCTCCATAGCACCTACTCTCACAAGCTTTCCACACACGGGTGCCGACCAGAAACTTGCAAAATTATTGCACGGTATTGACTTGCACTTAACAGAAGAAACTATTATCCTGTTCCCCAGTAACACACTCGAGAGACTAAGATTTTTCTTTCCAATAAAGCAACTTCATTACTTACCGAGGCTTGAAAGTTTCTGGTGGCAAGGAACAGTGTGTGTGGGCACCAGAAAGGAACGCTGTCAGTGTCGAGCACAGCTTCAGCTGGAGTGAAGCCTTTTCAAGCATCAATGAACTTTGGCTTCCAGTGTGCAGGAATCTGAACACTTGGTCAGAAGTCACTGAAACAGTTCTTAAAATTTGCATATTTCAACATTTGTTGAATACCTCAATAGTTCCATATTGTTTTATGACAACATATTGTGGTTTGTAAAATGATTAACCGTCAAGCAGAATGTGTAAGAAGGGTTCTATTTTGCGGTTACAGGAAACTCTTTTTTATCCGGCACCGACGGGACCGGCGTGGTGCCGGTTTATCAAAAAGTCCGGATTATAGAGAGGTATAGTTAAAAGGTACGAGAGCTCCGTACACAGCAACAAATCCAGGCTTCCCTGTTGCTTAGCAACAGCTGTAGGAACCCCGGCCCCAGGCCAAGTGTCCCTGTTGCTTAGCAACAAGTGCAGAAACCCCCGGTTACACAGCCACAGATCCAGGAACGGCCACTAATATGAAGAAAAACTTAATTGAGCCTACTCCTGAATTTTGCCGGTTAACCGAGATTTCCGGTTGTTTGGGTGCCGGTAAATCGAGAGTTTCCTGTACTTTGTGAGAGCAGCTACTGATGGGATATAAACAACAACAACAACAACTTGTATTTATATGGCGCCTTTGATGTAGTGAAACGCCCCAAGGGGTTTCACAGGAGTGATTATCAAACAAATTTGATGCCGGGCCACATAAGGAGATGTTAGGGCAGATGAGGTAGGTTTTAAGGTGTGTTTTAAAGGAGGAGAGAGAGGTTTAGGGAGGGAAAAGCAAGAGCGGTTTCGGGAGTCGATTCCAGAGTTTAGGGCCGAGGCAGCAACGTTTCCGTCGAGGTGTGCGGCTGCGAGGCCGGGCACTGATCTGCAGGTCCCCCGCCGTCGGCTCCATGGCGTTCTAATGTCAAAAACCACGCATGCGCGGTAATTTGAATGGGCCGCGCAGTCCCTTAAAGGAGCCACGCGCCCCACCCCCCCCCCGCCTCCCCAAAAATTATGGGGATCATTGCTGGGCAGTTGAAGGAATGGCCGCCAGTGGTAGAGCGACTAAAATCAGGGGATGTGTAAGAGGCCAGAATTGGAGGAGCGCAGTGATCTCGGAGAGTTGCAGGACCGCGAGGAGATTGCAGAGATAGGGAGGGGCGAGGCCATTCAAACTTCAATTAAAATATTTAAATCAAATCATTTTTTATCAAAGACTACTAAAGGGTAAGATGCCGAAGGTGGAAATAGTGAAGCTGGACTACCATATTCTTTTGCGATTATTAGTTTAAGTATGCTTTCTGTATTCTAACTATAGTTTATTCCTTGTCAGCATTTTTTGCTTCTGAGATTTTAGCATTGGACAAAGCCACTAAGAAATTTTCAACCAACCAAACTTGATCGACAAATTCAATGAAACTGTTACAGCAAGTAAAACGGAATGTCAGTGGTATTTGTAGTGATCCAAACAATTAACAGGCTGAAAGTGAATGACAAATTAAAGTGTTCAAGAGTGTTGCTGACACGAATATCGTACAAGTTCCTTTTCAATCAACACAGAACGAGCAAACTCCAAATCCAAGAGTGTAAAATACCGTAAGATAGTTCTTAATAAATGCACAATATCATGCGTGACGTTTCTAAATCCCTTTCCAGTAAGATTGCGATTGATTTTCACGAGGCCCGAGCTGCTGACCACCCTTTTTGCACGCAGTGGCTTTGTGCTGGACAAGAGTAGATTGATTTACAGTTTGGAAAAGCAGCTGGCCAGTCATTTGGTGCCCCTTTCTTGTGTATGTGAGCATGAATTCTTCCTTCAACACAGCTTATTGATTGCGAGATCGAAGGCTGCAGATCTCCAGTACGACGATCTGGGATTTAAAAAACAAATAGCAATGGTGTTTTCAGGGACCAAATTCATCTCTGTCTCATCTTGTGAGCAGCCAAAAAACTTGTCAAAAATTGGCTGATTGGAGTTTTTTCCACTTTTCCAGGGATGAGGGACTTCAGTCATGTGGAGAGACTAGAGAAGCTAGGATTGTTCTCCTTAGAGCCGAGAAGGTTAGGGGAGACTTCATAGAGATGTTCAAAATTATGAAGGGTTTTGATAGAGTAAATAGGAGAAACTGCTTCCACTGGTAGTGTATTGATTTCTTTGTGGGTTCAATGACGAGACATTTATGAAAGAGAATGTCTTTTAATCTAAAGCCTGTTCAACTCTTTATACAGCATTTACAGGAGACATCATGCTAGTGATGCATCGAGAATGAAACTGAAACTAAACTAAACTGCCTTGCTTGTCTCTGTCACATGCCCTCTGCTGGTCAGGCACAAGCAATCAATACATGCAAACATGCTGTTAAGGCATCATAATCGAACAGGCAAATACCATCTCTATTTGCTGATATCATTACAGGTAGTAGGGTTGGTAACCAGAGGGCACAGATTTAAGAAAATTGGCAAAAGAACACGAGGGGAGATGAAGAGTATTTTTTTTACACAGCGAGTTGTAATTATCAGCCATGATCTCATTGAATGGCGGAGCAGGCTCGAGGGGCCGAATGGCCTACTCCTGCTCCTATCTTCTATGTTTCTATGTTTCTATGATCTTAAATGCACTGCCTGAAAGGGTGGTAGAAGCAGATTACATAGTGACTTTGAAAAGTGAATTGGATATATACTTAAAAAGAAAATATTAGCATAGCTAAGAGGAAGGAGCAGGGGAGTGGGACTAATTGGATAGCTCTTTCAAAGAGCCAGCACAGGCACGATAGGCCGAATGGCCTCCTTCTATGCTATATCATTCCAATATTCTATTGATGTATAGAGTGAAGAGGTCAGCTAGATATTTGGTCGTTGCAGTCTTGTGCTATTTTTTAATCATGTTTTTTAATCATTCATGGGATATGGGTGTCACTGGCAAGGGCCGGCATTTATTGTCCATCCCAATATCCCTTGAGAATGTGGTGGTGAGCCGCCTTCTTGAACCGCTGCAGTCCGTGTGGTGAAGGTGCTCCCACAGTGCTGTTCGGTGGGGAGTTCCAGGATTTTGACCCAGCGACGATGGAGCGACAATTGATATTCCAAACCTGTACAGCAAACGCCTCTCTCAGTCTCTGGGCAGATTGATAGAAATAACAAAATTCTGCAGCAGCCCATAATTCCTGTCTTTCACGAGGCCCATTCCTGCAACAGTAACAAAGCTGGTGTTTACAGGAGCTCCACCAGATTGTAGTGGCTTTAAGTTAATCTTGTACCTTAAGTATAATTAAGTTGCCAGCCATGGCCCAGTGGTAGCACTCTTGCCTCTAAATCAGAAGGCTGCAGGACCAAGTTTCACTCCAGAGACTTAAGGGCATAATTCAGGCTGACACCCCACTGCATTACTGCAGTGTCGGAGGTGCCGTCTTTAAGATGAGATGTTAAATGGATGCCCTGTTTGCTCTCTCATGTGGACATAAATCCCATGGCACTATTCAAAGAAGAGCAGCAGAGTTCTCCCTGGTGTCCTGGCCAATCTTTATCCCTCAACCAACAGATTATTGGTCATTATCTCATCACAGTTTGTGGGAGCTGGCTGTGTTCAAATTGGCAGCCATATTTTCCTACATTACAACAGTGGCTACACTTTAAGACAAGGTCATTGGCAATAAAGTCTTATTTGGATGTCCTTAGGTCATGAAAGGCACCATATAAATGCAAGTTCTTTCTTTCTTGGAACAGAAATGATTGACATGATTGAAATGATTGAGAGTGCAGTTTGTCACGGAGTGCAGCTCGGAACGGAGTGTAAAGCTGCAAGTTTGGTGAGTTCGGGAGTTCGGGGAGGGAGGTGTTCCTTTCTTTTTATATCTTTGTCAGCTTCCAGGAGAGCAAGAGTTAAAAAGCTGCCCAAGAGGGGACAGAGAACCAGCGGGAGTTCGGCTCTGTGACACCCCCCAACCGCATTTGGAGAAAAATAAAATGTGACATCACAGGGAAAAGGGTAAGTGATTGGTTGGTGAGTATTTTGCTCACTTCCCTTTTCTTTTAAAGCCCAGGAAATGTATTAGTAATTGTAAGGTTTCATTAGTACTAGTTTACTAGCAGTAATAAATCTTATTAGGTGTAGTAGGGTTTATTTTAATTAATTAAGACTCAATTAAGATGGCAGGGCAGGTGATGTGTTGTGACTGCAGTTGGGTTTTTATGACAAATCCTGCAACTTTCATCATCATCTTTTCTTCGTTGTCGGGATTGAAGGCCGATAAATCCCCAGGGCCTGATAATTTACATCCCAGGGTACTTAAGGAAGTGGCCCTGGAGATAGTAGATGCATTGCTGGTCATCTTCCAGAACTCGATAGACTTTGGAACAGTACACATGGATTGGAGGGTAGCTAATGTTACCCCACTAGTCAAAAAAGGTGGTAGAGAAAAAGCGGGGAATTATAGACCGGTAAGCCTGACATCGGTAGTGGGTAAAATGCTAGAGTCCATTATAAAAGATGTAATAGCAGAGCACTTGGAAAGCAGTGACAGGATCGGACAAAGTCAACATGGATTTACAAAAGGTAAATCATGCTTGACTAATCACTGGAATTTTTTGAGGATGCAACTGGTAAAATAGATAAGGGAGAACCAGTGGATGTGGTGTATTTGGACTTTCAGAAGGCTTTCGATAAGGTCCCGCATAAGAGATTAGCGTGCAAAATTAAGGCACATGGGATTGGGGGCAAGGTATTGACTTGGATAGAGAACTGGTTGGCAGATAGAAAGCAAAGAGTTGGAATAAACGGGTCATTTTCCGAGTGGCAGGCAGTGACTAGTGGGGTACCGCAAGGATCGGTCCTAGGACCCCAGCTGTTCACAATATATATTAATGATCTGGACGAGGGAATTGGATGTAGTATCTCCAAATTTGCAAATGACACAAAGCTGGGTGGGAGGGTATGCTGTGAGGAGGATGTCGTGAAACTCCAGTACAATTTGGACAGGTTGGGTGATTGGGCAGAAACATGGCAAATGCACTATAATGTGGATAAATGTGAAGTTATCCACTTTGGTGTCAAAAACAGGAAGGCAGATTATTGTTTGAATGGCAATAGATTGGGAGAAGGGGAAGTGCAAAGAGACCTGGGCGTTCTTGTGCACCAGTCGTTGAAGGTAAGCATGCAGGTGCAGCAGGCGGTTAAGAAGGCAAATGGTATGTTGGCCTTTGTAGCAAGAGGGTTCGAGTACAGGAACAAGGATGTCTTGCTGCAATTGTACAGGGCCTTGGTGAGACCACACCTTGAGTATTGTGTGCAGTTTTGGTCGCCTTATCTGAGGAAGGATGTTCTTGCCATGGAAGGAGTGCAGCAAAGATTCACCAGGCTGATACCTGGGATGGCAGGAATGACGTATGAGGAGAGATTGTGTTGATTGGGCTTGTATTCACTGGAGTTTACAAGATTGAGAGGGGATCTCATCGAAACCTATAAAATTCTGTCAGGCCTGGACAGACTAGATGCAGGAAGGATGTTTCCGATGGCCGGGGAGTCCAGAACTAGGGGTCATAGTCTAAGGATAAGGGGTAAGCCATTTAGGACTGAGATGAGGAGGAATTTCTTCACCCAAAGAGTGGTGAACCTGTGGAATCCTCTGCCACAGAGGGTGGTGGAGGCCAGTTCATTAAATATATTCAAGAAGGAGCTGGATATATTTCTTAAGGCTAAAGGGATCAAGGGATATGGGGAGAAGGCAGGGACAGGGTACTGAATTTGGAAGATCAGCCATGATCTCATTAAATGGCGGAGCAGGCTCGAGGGGCCGAATGGCCTACTCCTGCTCCTATCTTCTATGTTTCTATATTACCAGCCTAGAAATGACCAGATTTATTAATTTCAATGTTTCCGCTTATCATGGTCTAGATTTGAACACGCAACCTCTGGTTTCCTAGTGGTACCAGAACCAGTACACTACTGTATATTTGGTAATCTTGCTGAGGCAAGGTGTCAGTCTCAGCCCTGGCTCAGTGGGCTGCACCCTCATCTCTGAGTCAGAAGGTCGTGCGTTCAAGTCTCTCTCTGGAGACTTGAGCACCAAAATCTAGGCTGACACTCCAGTGCAGTGCTGAGGGAGGTGCTGCACTGTCAGACGTGCAGTCTTTCGGATGTGATGTTAAACCAAGGCCCAGTCTGCCCTTCCATGTCAGCATTTCCTACATTACAACAGTGACTTCAACTTCAAAATAATACTTCATTAGCTGTAAAGTGCTTTGGGATGTCTGGTTGTTGTGAAAGGTGCTATATAAATGCAAGTCTTTCTTTCCTTTCAAGGGAATTGACTTGAGACACTGGTTTCGATGTATATTTTTGGCATCATTGCTTGTGACCTGTTTCATACTTGACTTAGATAAGGAGTGGTTAATGTTATCACACTGAACAAATTGTTAAAACTGCCCTGGTTCAACATTGTAAGTCAAGATCCATTAAGTATATAATTAAATACATTTTTTGGAATTGTGACTTTGCAAAGGAACTGAGGCTAATTGCAGCATTCCTGCAGCTTTTCTGATTTGGGTCATCTAATTCAACATAGGTCAGGAATCCAGCCTGGGATCTCAAGGTCTGTGTGACTCAGTACCATATTGAACATTGCATTTAGGATCATAGGAATAGGAGAAGGCCATTCAGCCCCTCAAGCCTGTTCCACCATTCAGTTAGATCATGGCTGCTCTTTATTTTAACCCCAGCATTCCGGCCTTGGTTGTGTAACCCTTAATACCCTTGCCTAATAAAAATCTATCAATCTCAGTTTTTAAACTTTCAATTGACTTAGCCTCAACAGCTTTTTGGGGAAGAGAGTTCCAGATTTACATTACCATAGGAACAGGAGTCGGCCATTCAGCCCCTCGAGCCTGTTCCACCATTCAATGAGATCATGGCTGATCCGTGACCTAACTCCGTATACCCGCCTTTGCATCATATCTCTTAATGGCCCAGAAATTCGGGTCGGAGGCTTCCCGCGGGTGCAAGCCTCCGACCTGCACTTACCTAGCGCGCCGGCCGTTGTGCTGTGGGCCCCCGTGGTATTCCGATCCTGGGCCTCCTCCAACTGCCGGCGCGCAGTGCTTGCGTATCCCAGGGGCGCAGTTAGTTCGAAGCGTCCCCTGGGATCACGTGGGCCACGGAGGGCCAATGGTAGCAGGGAATGCCCATTCATAAAATTGACAGGAAGAGCTGGCAAAACTATAAATACTATAAGCCCCAAAACATCACTAAAACTTCAAATAAATTTTTTAAAAAACATCACATTTTTAAAATAACTATAAATTACATAAAATAACTATTTTAAACAATAATTTAAATTTTTGAAAAAATTAATTACATTTTCTAACAGGGCTAAAAATAAACTTACCTTTTGTTAAAGTATTTAAAAATAATAGACCTGTGGAAAAAATGTTTTAATTTTAATTAATTCACCACTTACCTTGTTAAAAGCAGGCCTTGCGACTGCTTTTTAAAAGTGTAACTGCTGGAGACTTACCCTCCCGGAGAAAGCTGTAAAAAAATCGTAAGTTCCAGGTGCATGCGCTGCCTCTCCGGCGCACGCGTTCCACCTGTGAACCCCTTCCTTTAAGGGAACGGAAGTTCCGGTTTCCCGCGCATGCGCAGTGCATGCACGAAACCGGCACTTCCATTGGGCCTACGGGTGAGTACCCCGTGCGTACTCACCCGTTGGGACCCGAATTTCTGGGCCATTACCTTTGGTCAACAAAAGTCTAGCAATCTCAGATTTAAAATTAACAATTGCCGTTTGCGGACAAGAGTTCCAAACTTCTACCACCCTTTGCATGTTTCCTAACTTCACTCCTGAAAGATCTGGCTTTAATTTTTAGGCTATGTCCCCTGGTCCTAGACTCCCCAACCAGCAGAAATAGTTTCCTTCTATCTACCCTCTCAGTTCCCCTTAATATCTTGAAAACTTCGATCAAATCACCCCTTAAATTCTTCTTCAACAGCACCTCCCAAACCCACGACCTCTACCACCTAGAAGGACAAGGGCAGCAGGCGCATGGGAACACTGCCACCTCCAAGTTCCCCTCCAAGTCATTCACCATCCTGACTTGGAAATATATCGCTGTTCCTTCATCGTCGCTCGGTCAAAATCCTGGAACGCCCTCCATAACAGCACTGTGGGAGTACCTGCACCACGTGGACTGCAGCGGTTCAAGAAGGTGACTCACCACCACCTTCTCAAGGGCAACTAGGGATGGGCAATAAATGCTGGCCTTGTCAGTGGCACCCAAATCCCAGGAACGAATTAAAAAAATAACCTTCTGAGGTCCAGGGAATACTACCCTAGTTTGTGTAATCTCTCCTTGTAATTTAACCCTTGGAGTCCGGGTATCATTCTGGTAAACCTACGCTGCACTCCCTCCAAGGCCAATATATCCTTCCTAAGGTGTGTTGCCCAGAACTGCTCACAGTGCTCCAGGTGTGGTCTAACCAGGGTTTTGTGTGAAGAATATATTCCACAGGAACACCATCACCTGCAAGTTCCCCTCCAAGTTACACACCATCCTGACTTGGAAGTATATCGGCTGTTACTTCATCGTCACTGGGTCAAAATCCTGGAACTCCCTCCCTAACAGCACTGTGGGAGCACCTTCACCACACAGACTGCAGCAGTTCAAGGCGGCGGCTCACCACCACCTTCTCAAGGGCAGCTAGGGACAGGCAATAAATGCTGGCCTTGCCAGTGACGCCCACATCCCAGAAATGATTTTTTTTTTTAATGAGCCACTGGGGGAGTTTACTTCACAACCTTTTAACAAATTCCAGAGTCCGATGGTTTTAACTTCACCAATCTTCCAGGGCTTGCTAAAACTGGTTGGGCAAAGACCTACTGGCTTCCTTCTGGCAGGATTGGCACTTCATTTATTTATACAGCACCAGAGCAATGAAAATAAATTTGTGACCAAAGAATACACGAGGCTAAGAATGAGCTAAATCTTCCAAAATAAAAGCTCTGGCACTGTAGGATGGTGACTTAAAGTCTAAGGGCTCGATTTTACTTTTCGATGCGGCTTGGGAGCAGGACAGCTGCCTTCCAGGTTTCAATCCCGCCCCCAACAACGTCCGACGTGCAGATGCTATTTTGCGTCAATTGGCCTTGTTAAGCCCGCTCTGTGGGCTTGCCGACCAATTAAGAGAAAGCCGGTGTTGTAATGATATCAGCAAATAGAGATGGTATTTGCCTGTTCGATTATGATGCCTTAACAGCATGTTTGCATGTATTGATTGCTTGTGCCTGACCAGCAGAGGGCATGTGACCGAGACAAGCAAGGCAGTTCAGTTTTAGTTTCAGTTTCGTTCTAGATGCATCACTAGCAGGATGTCTCCTGTAAATGCTGTATAAAGAGTTGAACAGACTTTAGATTAAAAGACATTCTCTTTCATAAATGTCTCATCATTGAACCCATAAAGAAATCAATACAGGTGTCAGTTGACATCAGTTGATGACGTGTCGTCTGCCGGTTTTCTTAAAGGGCCCACATACAATTTTTTTTGACAGGTGATTTTTCAGTGTTTGACAGCATTAAGGTGCTGCAAACACTGACAATCACTGTAAAAAGGTGAGCTCTTTCACCCAGGCTCTCCAGTGACTCCCACCTTAGGCTAGAACAGATGACAGCTGCAGGTGAGGTTACAGAAACGATCTGTCACTGGTGAGAAAGGTTCTCCCAATGAGATGGGACTACACAAACACTTCAAAACTTGTTGTTTCCAGAAAAGTCTAAATACATTAAAAAAAATTTCCCCAACATTTCCTTACCTCTGAAACTCACCAGTGTACCATTTGATCCTTCACACCACTTCTGCAACTGTCATCAATGAAGAAACATTAGAGTGTCCGGACATCGGGAAGCCCACAGTAGACCTGTCAAAATTGGAAAAAGCGTCTTAACTGCCTATTAACAATCTGTTAACAAGCAGTTAAGTGCCTATAATTCTCTTCCCACTGCTAGATGTCGGGTCCATGCGCAAATCGGGGACCCGACACCCGGGAGCATTGTTTGGAGACGGCTTGACAGCAGGTTCAGGACTCACTGTCAATCTTTGCAATTTTGCCACCGGCCCCGCCTCCAAACCCACCCCCTGAGCGCTGACAAAATTCTCCCCTAAAATTCTATCTCAGAACATAGAAGGTCATTTGGGAAAATTAAACAAAATGTGGCCTGATGCAAACTTTCACTTAATACAACTTAAGTTATGGAACAGAAGTTACCAATCTTCTGTATGTTTTCATTGGGTCTTAAGTCCTTCTGACATTCATTACCGCTGTGATGAGGCAGTAGACACATTGGGGGTAGATCTTGACTTTGTGCGATAGTGTAAAACTGGTGATAGCGAGTCGGCTGCCCGTTTAAATTTCTGTCGACTTCAGTGGAAATAAAAATCAGGAGCGATGTAAAATGGGCCGCCAATTTGCTAACGCCCGTTTTACGCTATCACACAAAATCCAAATCTACCCCCCGCGCCCCCTTCTGTCAAAGCAGGGATTCCATTCTGCAGATGTTACAGAAAGGACGTGGGGGAGGCGATGGGGCAAAACAAATCTCAACGAAAAAGCAGGGGACAATGTTTATTTCTGACTGTAATTAGTGACCCACTAACAAAATTGCCTGAGAAATCATGCATTCCAAAGTTGTCAGTTCCTTCGATTTTGCGAACCGATCGTTAATTACAGGGATAAATAGGCACTGACATGAATCAGTCATTCATGAAAGAAAGGCTTATGAAATAATACTGGGCGGCCTACGGGTGGCGCTGTCCAGGGAGAGTATAAATACTCGGGCATGGGCCCAGCTTGCGCAGGACATTCTTAACAGGAACTAGTGAAGGACACAACTAGACCTCCATGTTGTAAAACAGTTGATTAAAGCTTTGTTTAATGCTTAGACCAAGTGCCTAGTAGTTTTCTTACGTCAGGCACTCTCTCACTTTTTCGTTAAAAAGTCCAATCCCCTCCTCCCACCCATTTCCCAGTCTATTCCCAGGACAATCACACTGAGAGAATCTGTTCATAATGTACAGCAGTCTCCATCCCTATCTCTGTAAACTGCTCCAGCCCTGCAACCCTCCGAGATCTCTGCGCTCCTCCAATTCTGGCCTCTTGCGCATCCCCGCTTTTCTTCGCTCCACCATTGGCGGCCGTGCCTTCAGCTGCCTAGGCCCTAAGCTCTGGAATTTCCTCCCTAAACCTCTTTGCTTCTCCCTCCTCCTTTACGACGCTCCTCAAAACTTACCTCTTTGACCAAGTTTTTGGCCATCTGCGATAATAGCTCGTTCTGTGGCTCGGTGTCAAACTTTGTTTGATAACACTCTCGTGAAGCGCCTTGGGACCTTTTACTATGTTAAAGGTGCTATATAAATGCAAGTTGTTGTTGCTGCATACAGTTAATTTAAATTGCTTGGCAATATTTAGGGCCAGAGAGCATGCTCTCCAGTCATGGTGAAGTTCAGATGGTATCACAGTGATGGAGGAGTGGTCATTTGAGAGACTTAATTTTAGAAAGAATTACTAAGGAACCACAACAGCAGATCTAAGACATTGAATAATGGACTCCCACCGGGTTCTGTCCTGGCACCCATGGTATTCTACGTTTACACGAGTGATCTGCCTGAAACAGAGTCCCGCAAGTTTGTATACGCTGATGACATTGCCTTGGCCATGCTAAACATGTGATTTACAGAGGATGGAGACCTACTTCAGCCAAAGCCACTAAAGACCATCACCACGACATTCCACCTCAGCACCCAGCAAGCAAACCAAGCGCTGAAAGTCTTCTTTTGCGGCGCAGAGGTAAAACATGCCAAAAACTCCTCCTATTTAGGAGTCACGCTCGATCGCACCCCGTCATATAGACAGCATCTCCAGAATCTTGGGAAGAAACTAAAGAGTAGGGTCAACTTGATCCAGAAACTCGCCGGAGCCACATGGGGAGCAGACGCTCAAACCCTCCGTACGGCAGCACTCGCCCTGGTGCACTCTACAGCGGAGTACTGCTCTCCGGCATGGCTATCAAGACCGCATGTCAAATCCGTTGATGTTGAGCTGAAATCTACTATGAGAATTATCACCGGTATTCTTTTATCGACACCAACACCTTGGTTTCAAGTGCTTGGCAAATCTACACCATGAATATGCAGTCTCCAGAGAATACATGCTGATCCAGGCTGACTTACACAACCTACCACCAACCCTCTCAACTCTAGAAGGCCAATTTGACCCGTCGATGAAGCCCTTCAGTGATCTCCCCTCAGCCTTGTTAGAAATAGGAGCAGGAGTAGGCCATTTGGCCCCTCGAGCCTGCTCCGCCTTTCAATGCGATCATGGCTGATCATTCAAATTCAGTATCCTGTCCCTGCTTTCTCCCCATATCCCTTGATCCCCTTAGCCTTAAGAAATATATTTAACTCCTTCTTGAATATATTTAATGAATTGGCCTCAACTGTCTTCGATGGTAGAGAATTCCACAGGTTCACCACTCTCTGGGTGAAGAAATTCATCCTCATCTCAGGAGTGAAGTTAGGAAACACTTCTACATGCAAAGGGTGGTAGAAGTTTGGAACTCTTGTCCGCAAACGGCAGTTGTTAATTTTAAATCTGAGATTGCTAGACTTTTGTTGACCAAAGGTAATGGCCCAGAAATTCGGGTCCCAACAGGTGAGTACGCACGGGGTACTCACCCGTAGGCCCAATGGAAGTGCCGGTTTCGTGCATGCACTGCGCATGCGCGGGAAACCGGAACTTCCGTTCCCTTAAAGGAAGGGGTTCACAGGTGGAACGCGTGCGCCAGAGAGGCAGCGCATGCGCCTGGAACTTACGTTTTTTTTACAGCTTTCTCCGGGAGGGTAAGTCTCCAGCAGTTACACTTTTAAAAAGCAGTCGCAAGGCCTGCTTTTAACAAGGTAAGTGGTGAATTAATTAAAATTAAAACATTTTTTCCACAGGTCTATTATTTTTAAATACTTTAACAAAAGGTAAGTTTATTTTTAGCCCTGTTAGAAAATGTAATTAATTTTTTCAAAAATTTAAATTATTGTTTAAAATAGTTATTTTATGTAATTTATAGTTATTTTAAAAATGTGACGTTTTTAAAAAAATGTATTTGAAGTTTTAGTGATGTTTTGGGGCTTATAGTATTTATAGTTTTGCCAGCTCTTCCTGTCAATTTTATGAATGGGCATTCCCTGCTACCATTGGCCCTCCGTGGCCCACGTGATCCCAGGGGACGCTTCGAACTAACTGCGCCCCTGGGATACGCAAGCACTGCGCGCCGGCAGTTGGAGGAGGCCCAGGATCGGAATACCACGGGGGCCCACAGCACAACGGCCGGCGCGCTAGGTAAGTGCAGGCCGGAGGCTTGCACCCGCGGGAAGCCTCCGACCCGAATTTCTGGGCCATTAAGAGATATGATGCAAAGGCGGGTATACGGAGTTAGGTCACAGATCAGCCATGATCTCATTGAATGGTGGAACAGGCTCGAGGGGCTGAATGGCCGACTCCTGTTCCTATGGTAATGTAAATCTGGAACTCTCTTCCCCAAAAAGCTGTTGAGGCTAAGTCAATTGAAAGTTTAAAAACTGAGATTGATAGATTTTTATTAGGCAAGGGTATTAAGGGTTACACAACCAAGGCCGGAATGCTGGGGTTAAAATAGAGAGCAGCCATGATCTAACTGAATGGTGGAACAGGCTTGAGGGGCTGAATGGCCTTCTCCTATTCCTATGATCCTAAATGCAATGTTCAATATGGTACTGAGCCACACAGACCTTGAGATCCCAGGCTGGATTCCTGACCTATGTTGAATTAGATGACCCAAATCAGAAAAGCTGCAGGAATGCTGCAATTAGCCTCAGTTCCTTTGCAAAGTCACAATTCCAAAAAATGTATTTAATTATATACTTAATGGATCTTGACTTACAATGTTGAACCAGGGCAGTTTTAACAATTTGTTCAGTGTGATAACATTAACCACTCCTTATCTAAGTCAAGTATGAAACAGGTCACAAGCAATGATGCCAAAAATATACATCAAAACCAGTGTCTCAAGTCAATTCCCTTGAAAGGAAAGAAAGACTTGCATTTATATAGCACCTTTCACAACAACCAGACATCCCAAAGCACTTTACAGCTAATGAAGTACTATTTTGAAGTTGAAGTCACTGTTGTAATGTAGGAAATGCTGACATGGAAGGGCAGACTGGGCCTTGGTTTAACATCACATCCGAAAGACTGCACGTCTGACAGTGCAGCACCTCCCTCAGCACTGCACTGGAGTGTCAGCCTAGATTTTGGTGCTCAAGTCTCCAGAGACTTGAACGCACAACCTTCTGTCTCAGAGATGAGGGTGCAGCCCACTGAGCCAGGGCTGACACTGACACCTTGCCTCAGCAAGATTACCAAATATACAGTAGTGTACTGGTTCTGGTACCACTAGGAAACCAGAGGTTGCGTGTTCAAATCTAGACCATGATAAGCGGAAACATTGAAATTAATAAATCTGGTCATTTCTAGGCTGGTAATATAGAAACATAGAAGATAGGAGCAGGAGTAGGCCATTCGGCCCCTCGAGCCTGCTCCGCCATTTAATGAGATCATGGCTGATCTTCCAAATTCAGTACCCTGTCCCTGCCTTCTCCCCATATCCCTTGATCCCTTTAGCCTTAAGAAATATATCCAACTCCTTCTTGAATATATTTAATGAACTGGCCTCCACCGCCCACTGTGGCAGAGAATTCCACAGGTTCACCACTCTTTGGGTGAAGAAATTCCTCCTCATCTCAGTCCTAAATGGCTTACCCCTTATCCTTAGACTATGACCCCTAGTTCTGGACTCCCCGGCCATCGGAAACATCCTTCCTGCATCTAGTCTGTCCAGGCCTGACAGAATTTTATAGGTTTCGATGAGATCCCCTCTCAATCTTGTAAACTCCAGTGAATACAAGCCCAATCAACACAATCTCTCCTCATACGTCATTCCTGCCATCCCAGGTATCAGCCTGGTGAATCTTTGCTGCACTCCTTCCATGGCAAGAACATCCTTCCTCAGATAAGGTGACCAATACTGCACACAATACTCAAGGTGTGGTCTTACCAAGGCCCTGTACAACTGTAGCAAAACATCCTTGCTCCAGTACTCAAATCCCCTCACTATGAAGGCCAGCATACCATTTGCCTTCTTAACCACATGCTGCACCTGCATGCTTACCTTCAGCGACTGGTGCACAAGGACACCCAGGTCTCGTTGCACTTCCCCTTTTCCCAATCTATTGACATTCAGATAATAATCTGCCTTCCTGGTTTTGCCACCAAAGTGGATAACCTCGCATTTATCCACATTATACTGCATCTGCCATGCATCTGCCCAAGCGCCCAACCTGTCCAAATCGTACTGGAGTTTCTCTGCATCCTCCTCACAGCACACATGCCCACCCAGCTTTGTGTCGTCTGCAAACTTGGAGATATTACATCTAGTTCCCTCGTCTAGATCATTAATATATATTGTGAATAACTGGGGTCCTTGCACTGATCCTTGCGGTACCCCACTAGTCACTGCCTTCCACTTGGAAGAAGACTCGTTTATTCCAACTCTTTGCTTCCTGTCTGGCAACCAGTTTTCTATCCAAGTCAGTACCTTACCCCCAATCCCATGTGCTTTATCTTTGCATGCTGGTCTCTTATGCGGGACCTTATCGAAAGCCTTCTGAAAGTCCAAATACACCACATCCACTGGTTCTCCCTTATCTATTCTACCAGTTAATGAAGAGATCGCAAAGTCTCTGAAAAATGGATTCAGTCATGAATATTTTTGTGGGATTTTTCTGAGGTTATTTTCCTTATTATGGGATCGCCCTGTGCAGATACGTGAAAGACAGGTTTGTAAAAACTCCAGAGAACGCATGGCAGTTGGCTGTGACAAAAGAACTCATCCAATATGTATGGGTCTGCCCGACAGTCCTGGAAAAAGGAAGAGGGCCATTCTAATATGCAAAGCACTTCTCACCTCCATCTCAGAAGAGAAGCAGAACAATGAACCCACTGGCCTCACCCAGCCAGAAGGAAGCCAGTTTTCCCAAAACAAAGACCGAAAGATATGTCCCAGACTTAGGGCCATTAACCCAATACGCATGGGTCCGAGGATGACTCATCACAGATTAAGCACCGGAGTGCTCAGAAGCAAATGGATTTTTAAGACTGGTGGGAAAAAGGGGCAGGCAGACTATCTATAAAGATAGACTCTTTTCCACCACTCTCTCTCTCTCTCTCTCGCCCCTGCTCCAACAAGACAAGAAGTACCAGAGAAGCCGACGAGCAGAGCGATCGAAACCGACCGCGTGTGGGGGTAAGCACAGTCTCTCAGAAGTGAAGTTTTTGGGCTATTCCGGGGCGGGAGCTTTGTTTGGTTCGGCCAGGCGAAGAGGTTTATGTGACTGGGTAATTCGTTGGTAGGGTGGAATTAGAGTCCACCATAGCAACAAGGGAATTACTGCTTGTTATAGTCCCCAGTTGTATACTGTATGTATGTTGATTGTAATCTGGACTTTATTCTCCACAGGGACAGTGATTTTGTTCAGTAGTGCATGTTTTAGCCAGTGTATGTTAGACCAAATAAATACAAATTTGATTTTTCACTGAAGCATTCCTGTCCGTGACTAATTTCATTTACACTCTGAATAATAATTCCCGGGTATAGAACTTTCGTAAGGCGGGGGCGATTCGAACCGTCCATCTAGCAATTGGGCTAGGATCAAAACCGTTTACATCTCTTGGCGACCAGCGGCAGGATCTGGGTTAAAAGTGTGTAAAAAACCACCTACATTACATCCACAAACAATTCCAGTAGATTAGTCAAGCATGATTCACCTTTTGTAAATCCATGTTGACTTTGTCCGATCCTGTCACTGTTTTCCAAGTGCTCTGCTATTACATCTTTTATAATGGGCTCTAGCATTTTCCCCACTACCGATGTTAGGTTTACCGATCTATAATTCCCCGTTTTTTCTCTACCAACTTTTTTAAATAGTGGGGTAACATTAGCTACCCTCCAATCCATGGCAACTGTTCCAGAGTCTATAGAATTTTGGAAGATGATCAGCAATGCATCTACTATTTCTAGAGCCACTTCCTTAAGTACCCTAGGATGTAGATTATCAGGCCCTGGCGATTTATTGGCCTTCAATCCCATCAATTTCCCTAACACCATTTCCCTACAAATACTGATTTCATTCAGTTCCTCCCTCTCATTAGACCCTATGTTCCCCGACATCTCTGGGAGTTTATTTGTGTCCTCCTTTGTGAAGACAGAACCAAAGCATGTATTTAATTGGTCACCCAAGTCTTTGTTCCCCATTATAAATTCCCCTGATTCTGACTACAAGGGACCTACGCTTGACTTAACCAATCTTTTTCTCTTCACATATCTATAAAAGCTTTTACAGTCAGTTTTTATGTTTCCTGCAAGCTTACTCTCATACTCTATTTTCCCCCTCTTAATTAATCCCTTTGTCCTCCTTTGTTGAATCCTAAACTGCTCGCAATCCTCAAGTTTGCTGCTTTTTCTGGCCAAATTATATGTCCTCTCCTTGGATCTTATGCTATCCCTAATTTCCCTTTTTAGCCAATGTTGAGTCACCTTTTCTGTTTTATTTTTATGCCAAACAGCGATGAACAAATTCTGTAGTTCATCCATGCGATCTTTAAATGTTTGCCATTGCCTATTCACCGTCAACCCTTAAGTAACACTCCCCAATCCATCCTAGCCAACTCTCGCCTCATACCATCGTAGTTTCCTTTATTTAAATTCAGTACCTAAGAGTCCAAATCAACGACTTCACTCTCCATCTTAATGAAGAATTCGATCATATTATGATCGCTCCTCCCCAAGGGGCCTCGCACCGCAAGATTTCTAATTAATCCTTTCTCATTACATAATACCCAGTCTAAGATGACCTTATCTCCAGTTGGTTCCTCGACATATTGGTCCAGGAAACCATCCCGTATACACTCTAGGAATTCCTCTTCCACAGTATTGTTACTAATTTGGTTAGACCAATCTATATGTGGATTAAAGTCACCCATGCTGTGCCCTTATTGCACGCATCTCTAATTTCCCATTTAATGCCATCCCCAAACTCAGCATTACTGTTTGGGGGTCTGTATACAACTCCCACTAACATTTTCTGCCCCTTGGTATTTCTCAGCTCTACCCATACAGATTCCACATCATCAGAGCTAATATCTTTCTTTACTCTCCTCTTTAACCAGCAATGCTACCCCACCGCCTTTTCCTTTTTACCTGTCCTTCCTGAATATTGAATACCCCTGGATGTTGAATTCCCAGTCTTGGTCACCCTGGAGCCATGTCTCTGTAATTCCAATTACATCATATCCGTTTACATCTATTTGCGCAGCTAATTCATCCACCCTATTACGAATGCTCCTCGCATTAAGACACAAAGCCTTCAGGCTTGTTTTTTTAACACCCAGGTGCAAATCGTCCAGTTGGTACTGGTCCCACCTCCCCCAGAACCGGTTCCAATGTCCCAGGAATTTGAATCCCTCCCCCTTGCACCATTCTTCTAGTCACGTATTCATCTGAAATATTCTTCTATTTCTACTCTGACTAGTACGTGGCACTGGTAGCAATCCTGAGATTACTACCTTTGAGGTCCTATTTTTAAATTTACCTCCTAACTCCCTATATTCAGCTTTTAGGACGTCATCCTGTTTTTTACCTATATCGTTGGTACCTATATGCACCACAACAACTGGCTGTTCACCCTCCCCCTCCAGAATGCCCTGCAGCCGCTCTGAGACACCCTTGACCCTTGCACCAGGGAGACAACATACCATCCTGGAGTCTCGTTTGCGGCCGCAGAAATGCCTATTCCCCTTACAATAGAATCCCCTATCACGATAGCTCTCCCGCTCTTTTTCCTCCCATCCCGTGCAGCAGAGCCACCCATGGTGCCAGGAAGTTGGCTGCTGCTGTCTTCCCCGATAAGCCATCCTCCCCAACAATATCCAAAGCGGTATATCTGTTTGAGAAGGGGATGGCCACAGGGGACCCCTGCACTACCTGCCTGTGCCTGCTATTCTGCCTGGCGGTCATCCATTCCCTTCCTGCCTGTGCAGCCTTTACCTGCGGTGTGAACAACTGATTAAATGTGATACCCACAACGTCCTCAGCATCACAAATGCTACAATATGTATCCATTCGCAGCTCCAGCGCCACAATGTGGTCTGCCAGTAGCTGCAGCTGGATACACTTCCCACACACATGGTCGTCAGGGATACAGGAAATTTCCCTGATTTCCCACATAGTGCAGGAGGGGCATGTCATGGGGCCGAGCTGTCCTGCCATGACTTACCCTTTAATTAATTTAAATTAAATCAATACCACCAATTATACTACAATTAAATGATATACTCAAGGGCCCTTGTTTACTACCACTCCCCGCTACACAACAGAGACCTTAGAAACTATAATCACAAAATTAAGACCTTCTAAACTTTATAAACTATGAACCTTAACTGTCAAGCTATAGAGTAGTATAAGTACTCACCTGGCTGTACTCACCCAATCAGCTGCTCCCTGCTGCCTGCATCACGTTTTGAATTGTGACGTGGCTCTGGAACGCCACCGCTGGTCTGCGAGATTGGTAAGCCTCTGAAAAAAACCTGCAAAAGTGATTTAAATACTCACTGAGTCTCCGCTCTCACCGCTCCTGACAATGGCCTGTGTAAGAAAGCCCGCGAAAGTGAGTTTAAATACTCACTGAACCTCTGCTCTCACCGCTCCCGACAATGGCCTGTGAAAGAAAGCCCACGAAAGTGAGTTTAAGTACTCACTGAGTCTCCGCTCTCACCGCTCCCGACAATGGACTGTGAAAGAAAGCCCACAAATGTGAGTTTAAATACTCACTGAATCTCCGCTCTCACCGCTCCTGACACCAGCCTGATGACCGATGGCGAAATGCATGGAAGAACTGTGGCATACAGAATGGATTCCTTCTAGAGGACCCCACAGTACAACCTGAAGGATCAAACCTTCCTCGCAAACGGTGGACAACCGTCAACCGCTTAAACATTGCCAATGTCTAAGTGGAAGATTAAAGCATCCCCATGATGCGACTGTGGAGCACCTAATCAGACCCTGGAGCACATCATTGAGCGCTGCCCTCAGAGGAAAGTCACAGGCAGCCTACAAGATATCCATGCTATTACACCGGAAGCTTTGGTTTCGATATTGACATTTGATTTGCTTTGCTACTAACATATGAAAGAAGAAGCAGCAGCAGGTGCTGGATTTGCTTTGATCAATATTTGTCTAATGATTCAGGCGACTGAATTTATTTTCACCAAGTAAACAATTGAGATGTTAAATAGGTCACAGTCATCCCTGATCTCAATGAGAGTTGAGGACAGATTATTGCACATGTATCCCAGGAGCATATGAATTCTCCATTTGTTTTATGCAGGTGCCATCAGAGGAATGTCGCGGGGCGCTAAGGGGTCAGCGCGCACGGTGATGACATCATCGCATGTGACATCATCGCTGTGTGCGGCAACCCCTTAGTGCCCCACCACGTCCCCTTAGCGCCCCGCGACAGAAACTCGGCTGTGCCCCGTGAGGGCTGCAGCAGGCGGTGTCCGCGCCAGCCTCGCGGGTCACGAGCCGGGCCGACCTCCGCTCGCGGGGCGGTATTTAAAAGGGAGGCGCGGCCGCGGTACCACGCCACCCTGGTGGTCTAGTGTGGGCCATCGGAGGCCCTGCAGAGTGTGCAGCGGCCCTCCCCACTAACCGAAGGCGCGGGGCATTGAAACGTGGAGCCTCCGCGGAGCGCTGCCCCAGCATCACCTCGGTTACCGCCCCACCCAGGGAGCAGAGCGCCCGACATGGCGCTCCACTTCCCAGGCGGGGCAGTAAGGCGAATTTCATGGCCAGGGCAGGACTTCCATCTCATCAGCGTTACTGCCCCGAAACGGGTCGCTAACGAATTTCGCGCCCTGCGCGTGGCTTCAATTTTTGCACTGATGTTCTATTTCTGTCAGGAGCTGTTTATTGTAATTTTTATCGTTTTTTTGAAAATTTCTTTCACCTTGAAGTGTAAAATTCTTCTTAATGGTTCTATTTTTAAAAGCAGTACGCCGGGTGAGAATTCCTCTTTAAGCATCATAATAGAATAAACAGCATTGCTTATCTTGCTTGATGTATGAAGCCAAAGTTGGCTAAACACAGGAATATAATGCTTCACAAGCTCGGTTTGAGCCCAACAGTGACTTTCCGTGTGCCTGCGAAGCTGTCAGCAAAATTGTGCTGTGAAATAAACATCTTTATTCATTTCCTTCTGTATTTGCATATATTAACCGAGCTGAGAGTATCAGGCCCCTAGTTTCGAAACTCAACATTTTTTTTTAAGGTTAAGTCAACAAAAAGGAAGGCACCTCACTGACCTTTGAGAGCACTGATTACTAAATTTAAAACGGGCACGTGTCCGAAGATGTTTGAAATTCATCTTTCTCATCCACCCTTACACAAGACAAGCTCCCGAATCTGCAGCGAACCATATGTTGTGTACAAATTTCCCGTCGGTGGTTTTTGCTGTGCCTTGGGGAATAACAATTCCAGAATAGCTAAAGAGACAATCAATTTATAAGCACTCCATACTGTGTGCAGGCATTAAGTCATCCATATGTTTATTATTAAGGCATGAGGTGTCTGCCGTTATTCAAATTCCTGACCTAAACCTCTTTTTAATTAAGTTGCACCTAGTGTACACTATTCTGTAATGCCTGAGCTTCACACATGCCAAGCGTAAGTATTGCAATAGACTCTGTTTAAAAAATGGTCTGTGCACCATAATGGTTTTCCTTCGAAGCAACCATTAAATTGTCATTGCCTATCTATGTTTGTCTTAGTGCAGTAATGATAATTATTCTTTCATCGGCTTTAATAGCAGCACGCATTACTTTGCAAATATTTTGCAGCGAATCTCATTTTAATAAACTAATATTCTTTTATTTTTGACTGTCTGGATTATGGATTCTCATTCGTACAGCAGAGCGGCATTTTCATTGCAGATTATTTCACTTAGGAGCCATTTAGCCATAGTGACTGATTTTTCAAACTGAACCACAATAGAAAAAGAAAAAATAAGACACATAAGCAGGTTGGGAGGGTAATTTTACTGGAGAAATCATGTTTGGCGTAGGTTTGACATGCAACGCCATGGAGTGAAAAAACTGAAGCAGTCAGAACGCTTTAGTTCTTCCTAGCGCAGAAAGTCAGTGTTTACTATTACAGAACCAACTCACTTACAATATGCTGCAATATATTTTATATCAACTCGAGGGAAAGAATGGGTTGTGACCTTCACCCAAACAAATTCTGTTCTCCTGGTCGTAGAAAACTGTTACAATTACTGAGCTGTCATAACTATAATTTGATCTTTATTATGATGTATATGTGGAAAATCTCTTGCCAACAACCTCTGCCTCTGAGGGTTAAACATTGTAATGTAATAGAAAGTGTATTAAAAAAAAAAGGAATATCTGTAAGTATAGCATTCTGATATGGCACTGTTCTTTCCCGATAAAATATTCTTTGGTTTCACTCATGGGGAAATACATTGCTTAGTGAGGTACTCAGGCAGACAGGCCAGAAAGGTCTCGGGTCCGATGTGGCTGAAGTCGTAACCAAACCGAGAGTAGAGTTGCTAGCCATTAACCCACTGAGCTGTACCCTGTTGATGATACTTCAAAGAGGAGCAGTGTTTGATAGAAGCAAAGTGTAATGTATGTACCTTTAAGGGAGAGAACTACTTTTTACAGCTCCTGTATACTATAGTACCGGCAGTGACCACACCTGTATATAAACCCTGAGTAGTGATCTGTACAGTTAGTTCTAGAGTAACCCTCATTCAGTAAACACTTGTTGTACCGTTTCTCCTGCAGTCTGTGTCTTACTATACACAGACACAACATTGGCGACGAGCAGATTCGAACCTACCTGCGACTCTGCATCACCTCCCAGGGATTCGCTCCTGGAGAACAGTGGAAGGAGGCCGAGTCCAGAAGCACGGGCGTCGACCACGGGCAACCGCCCAGTCATCCAGCGGAGATTTGAGCATCGCAGGGGAGGCTGTCGAGAGCCAGGCTTGGCTTTCCAGTCACGGTGGTCCAGTGAAACGGGCTGGCAACAGGTACTGCGCAGACCCTTCCTGGACAACGACGGCTAGAGCTGACTGAGCAGCACAGAAAAAGGCCAAGCAGCGTCGACGGGGGAGAGAGAGAGGGCAGAGCGCACAGGGCGCAGCCGGTGTTCAGGACCAAGCGGTGTCAACGGGGAGAGAGACGAGAGAGAGCAGAGCGCAGCCGGTGTTCAAGGGCCGAGCAGTGTCAACGGGGGAGAGAGGCGCGCAGGAAAACGCACAGAGCGCAGCCGGTGTTCAAGGGCCAAGCAGCATCAACGGGGGAAATCGGCGTGCAGGAAAACGCGAGGCGCTGCCATTGCCACGAGGACCGCAGAGAGCGGCATTGGCAGCAGCGCAGGAGCAGCACATGAAACCCACAGGGCGTCGCCATTTGCCACGAGGACCGCCGAGAGCGGCGTTGGCAGCAGCGCGGGAGACGCCATTTTAAGTCGCAGCGGGGAACAAAGGAAAGCGCGGGAGACGCCATTTTAAGCCGCAGCGGGGAAGAAAGGAAAGCGCGGGAGATGCCATTTTAAGCCAGCCTAACCACACCCAAAAATGCCGAAGAGTGGCAGTATCACAGCGTTCAACAATGAAGTCGAAGATTGGACAACATATGTCGAACGCATAGAAGTATATTGCAAGGCGAATGAAGTGCCAGATGACAACAAAGCGCTGATATTGTTGAATTCAATGGGTGCAAAAACGTATGGCTTACTACGAAACCTAGTAACCCCAGAGAAGCCAGTAGAAAAGGATTTTGAAAACATAGTGTCAATCCTACAGGACCACTTAAACCCCACACCGCTGCTGATAGCAGAAAGATTTAAGTTTCACAAAAGGAACCAGCATAAAAATGAAAGTAATGCTGAGTATTCAACGGAACTGCGCAAGCAATCGAAACACTGCCAGTTTGGAACGGGACTAGCAGATACTTTAAGGGACAAGTTTGTGTGTGGGCTTCAAATTGAAGGAACCCAGAAACGGCTTCTATCAGTAAAGGATCTTACCCTGGACAAGGCTTTCAGCATTGCAGTATCACATGAAGCAGCAGCACGGGGCGCTGCAGAGATACAACGGAGACCGCAAGAATATGGTACAAATGAAATGTCATACGGAACAGCGAAGTGCTATCGCTGCGGCAGAACAACACATGACCATAATGATTGCTGGTTCAAGGACAAAGTGTGCAGACAGTGTGGAAAGGTAGGACACATAGCAAGAGCCTGCAGGTCGGGAAAGAAAACCAGCAGCAAGAAATCTCCACAGGAGAAGTACAAGAAGGTACATAAGGTGACGGAGAGTAGTTCAGACGAACAGAAAAGTGATACAGACTCCGGAAGCAAGGAGCTGGGTTCTCTGAAACTAAATAATGTGATCAAAACGGAGGATCACCAAAATATATGGGTCACGCTCAAGATAGCAGGAGTCCAAGTGAAAATGGAATTGGACACAGGATCAGCCCAAACAGTCATAAACCGAAGGGACTACAAGCGGCTATTCTCACATATACCCTTGAGAGATACAAAGATTGTCTTGAAGACGTACACGGGGCAAAAAGTCTACCCCAAAGGAAAAATAAGGGTGAACGTTATATATAACAGCAAGAAAACACCAAAAATGGACCTATATGTATTGCCAGATGGAGGACCACCACTACTAGGACGTGAATGGATCCGGAAGATACAGCTAGATTAGCATTCCATACAAGCGCTGACTGTAGATGCCAAAAAGGATGACGACGTCACACCTGGACGACTGTCAAAAATGCTAACTGACGCTCAAGAAGTGTTCCAGCAGGGACTCGGAACACTAAAAGGCATAACAGCGACGATCAAAATAGAGGAAAATGCAAGCCCAAAGTTTTTTAAGGCCAGACCGGTACCTTATGCGATCCGCCCAGCTGTCGAAGCAGAGCTTGAAGGTTCGGAACATTCAGGAGCACTGTCCAAAGTGGACTGGAGCGAGTGGGCTACACCCATCGTTCCTGTAATGAAGAGGTCATTGAGTAATACGTCTGGGGAACCAAAGAAGGTTCGCATCTGTGGGGACTTTAAGATGACAGTTAACCCAATCCTTCACACTGTACAATATCCGCTTCAGCAGATTGAAGATATTTTCGCCTTGCTATCTCGAGGGAAATGCTTCACTAAGATTGATCTGGCCCAGGCGTACCTGCAAATGGAGGTAGAAGAAGCCTCGAAACAGTACCTCACGATCAACACTCATAAAGGTCTCTACCAATACAATCGGCTGGTGTTCGGGGTAGCATCAGCTCCGGCTATTTGGCAAAGGGCAATGGAACAAGTCCTGCAAGGGATTCCAGGGACCCAGGGTTATTTGGACGACATCCTGCTCACGGGCGAAAATGACAGTGATCACCTCGCCAACCTGGAGCAGGTGCTTACTAGATTGAAGGAATATGGGCTCCGAGCTAATCGCCACAAATGCCAGTTTTTCCAGAAGCAGATCTCGTATTGTGGCCACGTTATTGATAAAGAGGGGTTACATAAGTCCCCTGAAAAGATTGAGGCAGTAGTCAAGGCTCCTGCACCGGAAAATGTGTCACAACTGAGGTCGTTCCTCGGGCTGATGAACTACTACCATAAGTTCTTGCCGAATTTGTCTACAGTACTGCACCCACTGAACACCCTACTGCAATCAGGGGTACCATGGAAGCGGAGTGACGAATGTAAACAAGCTTTCCAGAAGAGCAAAGCATTGATCACATCAAAAGAGGTGTTGGCTCATTTCAACCCAGCACTACCAATTCGGTTGGCGTGTGATGCATCACCCTATGGCATTGGAGCGGTGCTGTCGCACAAATTCCCGGACGGCTCGGAGAGGCCAGTAGCCTTTGCGTCTCAGTCACTAACCTCAGCCGAGCGTAACTATGCCCAGATTGACAGTGAGGCTCTCAGCCTAGTGTGGGGAGTGAAAAATTTCAATCACTATCTGCATGGGTAGAAGTTCACCTTGCTGACTGACCACCAACCACTTGTCTCCATCTTTAATCCAAAGAAGGGCGTTCCGGTGATGACTGCGCAACGGCTACAAAGAGGGTCCCTTTTTCTAGGGGCGCACCAATATGAAATCGAGTATAAGGGCACGAAACAGCATGGAAACTGTTAGATCCGTGATTCTGAGAGTATGATGTTTTTCAATAACTACACGGATACTGTAACTTAACAATCAACAGGTGTTTAATGGAGTAGGGTAGTCTCAAGACTGAAGTACAGAAGCCTGCTCCGGCTTTAGATACAGGTTTGGCCACTGCCGGTACTACCGTATACAGGAGCTGTAAAACAGCTCTCTCTTAAAGGTACATACACAATAATTCCTCCCCTTTTAGATTAACAGTACCATAACATTCATTTAACAATTAACATTTTTAACATGCACCATTAACTGAAAATAGTCCATTTATAAATTCAGTCTTTGGGGCGGCTTCCAGATCCTTTCTGGATAGCACCTTCCCTGAGGTTCTTGTTCTTGGTGCGGAGGCGATTCTGGCCCCCTTTCGTCGGTTAGTTCATCAGTTTCCACTGCTGCTGTTTCTGAGGTAGATGTATGTCGGGTTCATCCCCAGGTATGCGAGACATGGGGTTGACTCGTTCCTGTGACGCTAAGATCTGGTCGACGTGGCGTCTCACAATGTTCTCCCCGACATCCACTGTGTACATTAATGGCCCCTGCCATGTGCATATCGTTCCGGGTTGCCATTTCTCTGTTCGGTAGTCACGGGCCAAGACTGGTTGTCCTACATTGAAGCTCCTTGTCGGCTTCTCATTGATGTGCTGGAATTGTTTATCCTCAACATTTCTTCGCACATTTGGCCTGAGCAAATCCAGACGAGATCTCAACCTTCGGTTGAAGAACATCATGGCCGGTGTCTGGTTGGTAACTGCATGTGTCGCATTTCTGTAGGCTAACAGGAAATTGTCCACCTTATGCTGTAGTGGAATTTCATCATCGCACATGGCCTTTATCGCCTTTTTAAAGGTTTGTACGAACCTCTCAGCCAATCCATTTGTGGCTGGATGATACGGGGCGGATGTGTAATGCCTTACCCCATTCCTTCTCATAAATTTTCGAAACTCTTCGGACACACACTGTGGTCCATTATCAGAGCAAATCTGCTCTGGCAAGCTGTTCCTGGCAAATATGGTCCGTAGGACTGCAATTGTTTTCTCTGTAGTGGTTGAGGACATTTTTATCACCTCAGGCCATTTCGAGTGCGCATCCACTGCTATTAAGAACAGTGAGTCCATGAATGGACCAGCAAAATCAATATGCACCCGTTGCCATGGAGAGGGGGGCCACTCCCATGGGTGTAGAGGGGCATGTAGTGGTGCATTTTGGACCTTCTGGCATCCTGAGCAGCTCTTGCTTAGGTCCTCGATTTGTTGATCAATCCCCGGCCACCACACATAAGCCCTAGCAAGGCTTTTCATTTTTACCCCTCCCAGATGACCTTCGTGAAGCTCATTGAGCACTCTCTCCCTTAACTTGGGTGGAATTACCACTCGGGATCCACACATCACTGTCCCCTGGCATACTGACAGCTGTTCTCTTCTGGATGAGAATGCTGGCAACAGTGAGTCGCCATGTGTTGGCCATCCCCTCACCGTCAAATCATATACCCGAGACAGTGTCGGATCATTGCAGGTCTCCTTCTCTATATCCGCGTTAGTTACTGGCAATCGTTCAATTATTGACGAATAAAATATCTCGATAGGGTCCACTGCTGGTGCTTCCTCCATAGTAGGCACTGGCAGGCGTGATAGCCCATCAACGTTTCCATGCTGTTTCGTGCCTTTATATTCTATTTCATATTGGTTTGCCCCTAGAAAAAGGGACCATCTTTGTAACCGTTGTGCAGTCATCACCGGAATGCCCTGCTTTGGTTAAAGATGGAGACAGGTGGTTGGTGGTCAGTTAGCAAGGTAAACTTCTGCCCATGCAGATAGTGGTTGAATTATTTTACTCCCCATACTAGGCTGAGGGCCTCCCTGTCGATCTGGGCGTAGTTGCGCTCGGCTGAGGTTAGTGACCGAGACGCAAAGGCTACTGGCCTCTCCAACCCGTCTGGGAATTTGTGCGACAGCACCGCTCCAATACCATAGGGTGATGCATCACATGCCAAACGAATTGGTAGTGCTGGGTTGAAATGGGCCAACACCTCTTTTGATGTGATCAATTCTTTGCACTTCTGGAAAGCTCGTTTACGTTCGTCATTCCACTTCCATGGTACCCCTGTTTGCAGTAGGGTGTTCAGTGGGTGTAATACCGTAGACAAATTTGGCAAGAACTTATGGTAGTAGTTTACCAGCCCGAGGAACGACCTCAGTTGTGACACATTTTCCGGTGCTGGAGCCTTGACTACTGCCTCAATCTTTTCAGGGGACTTATGTAACCCCTCTTCATCGTTAACGTGGCCACAATACGAGATCTGCTTCTGGAAAAACTCGCACTTGTGGCGATTAGCTCGTAGTTCATATTCCTTTAATCTGGTGAGCACCTTCTCCAGGTTGGCGAGGTGATCACTGTCATTTTTGCCCGTGACCAGGATGTCGTCCAAGTAACATTGGATCCCTGGAATCCCTTGCAGGACTTGATCCATTGCCCTTTGCCAAATAGCCGGAGCAGATGCTACCCCGAACACCAGCCGATTGTATTGGTAGAGACCTTTATGAGTGTTGATCGTGAGGTATTGTTTCGAGGCTTCTTCTACCTCCATTTGCAAGTACGCCTGGGCTAGATCAATTTTGGTGAAGCGTTTACCTCCAGATAACGAGGCAAAAATATCCTCAATTCGTGGAAGCGGATATTGTACCGTGTGAAGGACTGGGTTCACTGTCACCTTAAAATCCCCACAGATGCGAACCTTCTTTGGTTCACCAGGCGTATTACTCAACGATCTCTTCATTACAGGAATGATGGGTGTAGCCCACTCACTCCAGTCTATTTTGGACAGTACTCCTGAACGTTCCAACCCTTCCAGCTCTGCTTCGACGGCTGTTCTGATCGCATAAGGCACTGGTCTGGCCTTAAGAAACTTTGGGCTTGTGTTTTCCTCTATTTTAATCGTTGCTGTTATGCCTTTTAGTGTTCCGAGTCCCTCCTGGAACACTCCTTTTGCGTCAGTTAGCATTTTTGACAGTCATCCAGGTATGACGTCGTAATCCTCTTTGGCCTCAACCTTCAGTGCCTGTATGGAATGCCAATCTAATTGTATCTTCCGGATCCATTCACATCCTAGCAGTGGTGGTCCTCCATCTGGCAATACATATAAGTCCATTTTAGGTATTTCCTGGCCTTTGTATATCACTGTCACCCTTATTTTTCCTTTGGGGTAGACTTTTTGCCCCGTGTACGTCTTCAAGACAATCTCTGTAGCTTTCAAGGGTATACGTGAAAATAGCCGCTTGTAGTCCCTTTGTTTTATGACTGTTAGGGCTGATCCTGTGTCCAATTCCATTTTCACTTGGACTCCGTCTATCTTGAGTGTAACCCAGATAGTCTGGTGATCCTCCATTTTGGTTACCTTATGTAGTTTCAGACAACCCAGCTCCTTGCTTCCGGAGTCTGTGTCACTTTTCTGTTCGTCTGAACTACTGTCCATCACCTTATGTACCTTTTTGTACTTCTCCTGTGGCGATTTCTTGCTGTTGGTTTTCTTCCCAGACCTGCAGACTCTTGCTATGTGTCCTGCTATTCCACACTGTCTGCACACTTGGTCCTTGAACCAACAATCCTTCTGGTCATGTGTTGTTCTGCCGCAGAGATAACACTTCCCTGTTCCATAGGACATTTCATTGGTGCCATATTCTTGCGGTCTCCGTTGGATCTCTGCAGCGCCCCTTGCGGCTGCTTCGTGTGATACTGCCATGCTGAAAGCCTTGTCCAGCGTAAGATCCTTTTCTGATAGAAGCCGTTTCTGGATTCCTTCACTTTGAAGCCCACACACAAACTTGTCCCTTAACGTATCTGCTAGTCCCACTCCAAACTGGCAGTGTTTCGATAGCTTGCGCAGTTCCGTTAAGTACTCAGCATTGCTTTCGCCTTTATGTTGGTTCCTTTTATGGAACTGAAATCTTTCTGCTATCAGCAGCGGTGTGGGGTTTAAGTGGTCCTGCAGGATTTCTACTATGCTTTCGAAATTCTTATTCACGGGCTTCTCTGGGGTTATTAGGTTTCGCAGTAACCCATAAGTTTTTGCACCCATGGACTTTAACAAAACCAATGCTTTCCTAGCATCTGGCACTTCATTCGCCCTGCAGTACACCTCAATACGTTCCACATATGTCGCCTAATCTTCGACTTCATTGTCGAACGTAGAGATACTGCGACTCTTCGGCATCCGTGGGTGTGATTTAACTGCCAAAAATGGTGTCTCCCGTGCTCTCCCTTCTTCTCCACTGGCACAAAATGGCGTCTCCCGCGCTTTCCTTTCCTCCCGCGCTCGCCCTTCTTCTCCGCTGCGGCTTCTAAAAATGGCGTCTCCCGCGCTCTTCCTTCTTCTCCGTGGCTCAATGGCATCTCCCGCACTCTCCCTTCTTCTCCCCGTGGACACTGTTCAGCCCTTGATCCCTGGCTGCTCTGCGCATTTGTTTTTTTGGGGGGTTTTTTTGTGCGCCTTTCCCGTTTCCGCCGCTCGGTCCTGAACCCGGCTGCTGCTTTACCCTCTCTCTCTCCGTTTTGTTTTTCCTCGACGCCGCTCGATTTTCAACCCCCGGCTGCGCCCTGTGCGCTTCACCCTCTATCTTACCCCGTCGACGCTGCTCGGCTTTTCCTCTGCCGTCGGTCGGCTCCAGCCGCCGCTATCCGGGAAGGGTCTGCGCTGTACCTGTTGTCAGTCTGTTGCTGATCGTCATGGCTGGGGAACCAAGCCCGGCTCTCCACAGCCTCCCCTGTGATGTTCACTCTCTGCCAGACGACTGGGCGGTTGCTCGTGTTCGACGCCCGTGCTTCTGGCCTCGACTTTCTTCCACCGCCCTCCCGGAGCGAATTCTCGAAGGGAAATGCAGAGTTGCAGGTAGATTCAAACCGACACTCGTCGCCACTGTTAGATCCGTGATTCTGAGAGTATGATGTTTTTCAATAACTACACGGATACTGTAACTTAACAATCAACAGGTGTTTACTGGAGTAGGGTAGTCTCAAGACTGAAGCACAGAAGCCTGCTCCAGCTTTATATACAGGTGTGGCCACTGCTGGTACTACAGTATACAGGAGCTGTAAAACAGTTCTCTCTTAAAGGTACATACAAAACAGAAACACTGATGGGCTATCACGCCTGCCACTGCCTACTGCGGAGGAAGCACCAGCAGTGGATCCTGTCGAAATATTTCATTCGACTATAATTGAATGCTTGCCAGTAACTAACGCTGGTATAGAGAAGGAGACCCGAAATGACCCGACACTGTCTCGGGTATATGATTTGACGGTGAAGGGATGGCCAGCACATGGCGACTCACTGTTGCCAGCATTCTCATCCAGAAGAGAACAGCTGTCAGTATGCCAGGGGACCTTGATGTGTGGATCCCGAGTGGTAATTCCACCCAAGTTAAGGGAGAGAGTGCTCAATGAGCTTCACGAAGGTCATCTGGGAGGGGTGAAAATGAAAAGCCTTGCTAGGGCTTATGTGTGGTGGCCGGGGATCGATCAGCAAATTGAGCACCTGACAAAAAGCTGCTCAGGATGCCAGAAGGTCCAAAATGCACCACTACATGCCCCTCTACACTCATGGGAGTGGCCCTCATCTCCATGGCAACAGGTGCATATTGATTTTGCTGGTTCATTCATGGACTCAATGTTTTTAATAGCCGTGGATGCGCACTCGAAATGGCCTGAGGTGATCAAAATGTCCTCCACCACCATGGAGAAAACTATTGCAGTCCTACGGACCATTTTTGCCAGGAACAGCTTGCCAGAGCAGATTTGCTCTGATAACGGACCACAGTTTGTGTCCGAAGAGTTTCGAAGATTTATGAAAAGGAATGGGGTAAGGCATTACACATCCACCCCGTATCATCCAGCCACAAATGGATTGGCTGAGAGGTTCGTACAAACCTTTAAAAACGCAGTAAAGGCCATGTGCGATGACGACATTCCACTGCAGCATAAGGTGGACAATTTCCTGTTCGCCTACAGAAATGCGACACATGCAGTCACCAACCAGGCCCCGGCCACGATGTTCTTTAACCGAAGGTTGAGATCTCGTCTGGATTTGCTCAGACCAAATGTACGAAGAGATGTTGAGAGTAAGCAATTCCAGCACATCAATGAGAAGCCGACAAGGAGCTTCGATGTAGGGCAACCAGTCTTGGCCCGCGACTACCGAACAGAGAAATGGCAACCAGGAACGATATGCACACAGCAGGGGCCACTAATGTACACAGTGGATGTTGGGGAGAACATTGTGAGACGCCATGCTGACCAGATCCTAGAGTCACAGGAATGAGTCAACCCCATGTCTCGGCCATATGTACCTGGTGAGGAACCCAGCGTACAGGTTGCATCTACCTTAGAAACAATAGCATTGGAAGCTGATGAATCAACTGACGACAGGGTGCTAGAATCGCCTCCGCACCAAGAGCGAGACACTCGGGAAAGGCGTTATCCAGAAAGAATCAGGAAGCCTCCCCAAAGACTGAATTTATAAATAGACTATTTTCAGCTAATGTTGCATGTTAAAAGTGTTAATTGTAATTTGTTTGATATTTAATTGTTAAATGAGTGTTATGGTACTGTTAATCTAAAAGGGGAGGAATTGTAATGTATGTACCTTTAAGGGAGAGAACTACTTTTTACAGCTCCTGTATACTGTAGTACCAGCAGTGACCACACCTGTATATAAACCCTGAGTAGTGATCTGTACAGTTAGTTCTAGAGTAACCCTCATTCAGTAAACACCTGTTGTACCGTTTCTCCTGCAGTATGTGTCTTATTATACATAAGAACATAAGAACATAAGAAATAGGAGCAGGAGTAGGCCAATCGGCCCCTCGAGCCTGCTCCGCCATTCAATAAGATCATGGCTGATCTGATCCTAACCGCCAATCTACTATCTCAGAACCATCTCCTGAATCTAACAGAATTAGACACACGAAATAGGAGCAGGATCAGGCTACACGGCCCCTGGGCCCGCTCTGCTACCCACAGGGCCATGTCCGATCCGAACCTAGACTCATGTCCAAATTCCTGCCCGCTCCCCGTAACCCTTAATTCCCTTTGCTTCTAGGAAACTGTCTATTTCTGTTTTAAATTTATGTAATGATGTAGCTTCTACAGCTTTTTGGGGCAGCATAATCCATGGACCTACCACCCTCTGAGTGAACTAGTTCCTCCTCATCTCAGTTTTGAAAGAGCAGCCCCTTATTCTAAGACTATGCCCCCTAGTTCTAGTTTCACCCATCATCGGGAACATCCTCCCCGCATCCACCCGATCCAACCCCTTCACAATCACAGAATCACAGAAACCCCACAGTGCAGATAGAGGCCATTTCGGCCCATCGAGCCTGCACCGACACATATCCCACCCGATCCCCGTAACCCCGACACCAACACATATCCCACCCTATCCCCGTAACCCCACGTATTTAATCTCCCGAACACTAAGGGTCAATTTATCATAGCCAATCAACCTAACCCGCACATCTTTGGACTGTGGGAGGAAACCGGAGCACCCGGAGGAAACCCACGCAAACACAGGGAGAATGTGCAAATAAGATCGCCTCTCATTCTTCTGAACTCCAATGAGTAGAGTCCCAATCTACTCAACCTCTCCTCATATGTCAATCCCCTCATCCCCGGGATTAACCGAGTGAACCTTCTTTGTACTGACTCGAGAGCAAGTATGTCTTTTCTTAAGTATGGACACCAAAACTGTATGCAGTATTCCAGGTGCGGTCTCACCAATACCTTGTACAACTGAAGCAATACCTCCCTATTTTTATATTCTATCCCCCTAGCAATGAAAGCCAACATTCCATTGGCCTTCTTAATCACTTGTTGCACCTGCATACTAACCTTTTGAGTTTCGTGCACCAGGGCCCCCAGATCCCTTTGTACTTCAGTACTTTCCAGTTTCCTGCTATTAAGATAATAACTTGCTCTACGATTTTTCCTGCCAAAGTGCATAACTTCACACTTTCCAGTATTGTATTTCATCTGCCAAATCTCTGCCCACTTACTTAGCCTGTCTATGTCCCCTTGCAGGTTTTTTATGTCCTCCTCACTCACTACTTTCCCTCCCATCTTAGTATCATCTGCAAACTTTGATATGTTACACTCGGTCCCCTCCTCCAAATCGTTAATATAGATTGTAAAGAGTTGGGGACCCAGCACTGATCCCTGTGGAACACCACTAGTTACTGATTGCCAGTCTGAGAATGAACCATTTATCCCAACTCTCTGCCTTCTGTTAGATAGCCAATCCTCTATCCATGCCAGAATATTACCCCCAATCCCGTGATTTTTTATCTTAAGCAATAATCTTTTGTGTGGCACCTTGTCAAATGCCTTTTGGAAGTCTAAATACACTACGTCCACTGGTTCCCCTTTATCCACCCTATATGTTACTTCCTCAAAGAACTCCAGCAAATTTCTCAAACATGACTTCCCCTTCATAAAACCATGCTGACTTTGTCCTATTAAATTATGATTATCCAAATGTCCTGTTACTGTCTCCTTAATAATGGACTCCAAAATTTTACCTACCACAGATGTTAGGCTAACCGGTCTATAGTTTCCAGCCTTCTGTCTACTGCCCTTTTTAAATAAGGGTGTTACTTTAGCAGTTTTCCAGTCTGCCGGGACGTTTGCTGAGTCCAGGGAGTTTTGGAAAATTATTACCAATGCATCCACAATCCCTACCGCCACTTCCCTCAGGACCCTAGGATGTAAGCCATCAGGTCCAGGAGATTTATCCACCTTGAGTCCCATTATTTTACCGAGTACCACTTCCTTAGTGATTTTGATCGTGTTTAGCTCCTCCCCCCCTTTAGCCCCCTGTTTGTCCAGTGTTGGGATATTCTTAGTGTCCTCTACTGTAAAAACTGATACAAAATATTCATTCAGTGTTTTTGCCATCTCCATATTTCCCACCATTAATTTCCCAGTCTCATCCTCTAAGGGACCAACATTTACTTGAGCCACCCTTTTTCTTTTTATATAACTATAAAAACTCTTACTATCTGTTTTTATATTTTTTGCTAATTTACTTTCCTAATCTATCTTCCCTTTCTTAATGAATCTTTTTGTTATTTTTTGCTGTCTTTTAAAGTTTTCCCAATCCTCTATCCTCCCACTAGATTTGGCTACCTTATATGCCCTTGTTTTTAGTCAAATGCTATCCTTAATTTCTTTACTTAGCCACGGATGGCTGTCTTTACTTTTACACCCTTTTCTTCTCAGTGGAATATATTTTTTTTGGAAGTTGTAAAATAACTCCTTAAGTGTACACCACTGATCATGTATCGTCTTACCCTTTAATCTATTTTCCCAATCCACTCTACTCAATTCCACTCTCATACCTTCATAGTCTCCTTTATTCAAGCTTAGCACGCTTGTTTGAGATCCAACCTTCTCACCCTGTAATTTAATATGGAATTCAACCATGTTATGGTCACTCATTCCAAGGGGATCCTTTACTAGGACATTTTTAATTAATCCTGTCTCGTTACACAGGACCAGATCTAAGGTTGCTTGCCCCCTGGTCGGTTCAGTTACATACTGCTCAAGAAACCCATCCCTAATACACTCAATGAACTCATCCTCAAGGCAGCCCTGCCCAATTTGATTTGTCCAATTAATATGATAGTTAAAATCCCCCATAATTATAGATGTTCCCTTATTACAAGCCTCAACTATTTCCTGATTGATACTCCGTCCAACAGAGTTGCAACTGTTCAGAGGCCTATATACTATGCCCACTAGTGTTTTTTCCCCCTTATTATTCCTTACCTCTACCCAAACTGTTTCATTATCCTGATCTTTTGTCCCAATATCATTTCTCTGTATTGCAGTGATTCCTTCCTTTATTAACATAGCCACCCCACCACCCCTTCCTTCCAGCCTGTCCTTCCTGGTCGTTAAATAACCTGGTATGTTTAATTCCCAGGCATTGTCACCCTGCAGCCATGTTTCTGTAATGGCCACAAGATCATACCCATATGTAGTTATTTGTGCCATTAACTCGTCTATTTTGTTACGAATGCTACGTGCATTCAGATAGAGAACTTTCAAATATGTTTTGTGACACTTAGTTCCTGCTTTTGCCCTTTTTATTACTTTACCTTTTACTCCATACCTTCTGCCCCTTCCTGACACGCTCTGGTTTTTAATTTCCCCACTGCTACCTAAGTCTATGACCTTCTCTGTTGTCATTTGTATTATTTGCTCTCTAGGAACCTCCCCCCCACTAGTTAGTTTAAAGCCCTCTCTACAGCCCTAGTTATATGATCCGCCAGGACTCTAGTCCCAGCACTGGCCAAGTGAAGCCCGTCCCAACGGAACAGCTCCCTCCTGACACAACACAAAGGGCCTTTAAAGAGCTGCTGCAATGATAGATTAAGATACTGCCATCTGGCTGGTAAAATTCTCTGGAACAATTTATGTTCCTGTCCAAGTGGTGTTCATTCAAAATGCACACCGAAAAATTAACGAGGGCACTGATTCCTTCCTATTTCTTTACAAAAGTAAAAATTCTATTACAATAGCTTTCCAGACAGTTTTATAGCTAACTACAGGAAACTCTTTTTTATCCGGCACCGACGGGACCAGCCGGTTGATCAAAAAGTCCGGATTACAGAGAGGTATACTTACCAAGGTACGAGAGCCCCGTACACAGCCACAGGTGCAGGAGCTCCGGTTACACGGCACTTGTGCAGATGTCCTGGTTACACGGCCATAGATCCAGGAGTCCCTGTTGCACGGCCACAGGTGCAGGAGCCTCGGTTACACGGCCACCGATCCAGGAACCCCGGTTACATGGCCACTAATATATAGTAAAACTTAGCTGAACCTATTCCTGAATTTTGCCGGTTAAGAGAGATTTCTGGATATTTAGGTGCCGGTTAAAAGGGAGCTTCCTGTATTGTTTTCGGTTCATTGCCTCTTCTCTTTCTCACTGAGCTCTTGTCCCAGGTCCAAACATCTATGAGTGGGGTGTGAAATGGCTTTAGGGTTGATACGAAAATCTGCCTAACTGCTTTTGCTGGACAGCAGCTAACACCCATTATCCCACTTAATGATAAAGCTCCAGCTTAGTATATAACCTTGGTAAATACATGCTAAGCACAATTGGCCTGATACCAATTTAGCATGTCATGCGCAATCTTCGGATCACAGCAATTACTTTTCTCCTCATAGCTTGTCTGTGCCAGATCTTATTACGCCATGGATCTGTTTCATTCCAATGTGATTCACCCCTGTGCTGTGAGGGAATAAGCCATATTTCAGAAAGATACACCATAATATGAACAGAATTCTGATATTTATTAATACATGATATACTGGGTTTAAAAATCTAAAGCCTCGGAGACACAGGCTGCAAACAGAAAACAGGCTTCTGAGATAAAGATCAGTTGTTTAACAAAGTTGTAAAAACCAAACAAGCTTTGAAATGGGAATTAGTTAAATATATTAAAACAATGACCCTATTGAAATGGTAGTTTGGCGATTCCAGAGGGTCTGGAGTTTGGGAATAACACAGTGAAAATGCCCAGTTTAAAGTGTTAAGAACTAACACGTAAAATAGAAACATAAACATTAAAAGAGGCATGTGCCTTTGAAAAGATGACATCAAGTTAAAGAAACACCTGCTGGTCAAATATTTTTTATGTTAAACTTGGAATTTAGGAAACACAGGAAATATGCAACCAATTGTGATAGCTAGAAATGCATGAAACACTCTGGTGAAAGTGTTTTTAATTTACATATCATAAATATGATACCTGCAGCACACTTTGAAGTAACTTCAATAGAGACACCAAGCAATTGCATTGTGTTTGTGTTGAACTTGGAGCAGTAAGAAGACTCCACACCTGCTAGAAACCAGTAAAGCCAATATTAAGAATTGAATGAAAGTATTTCATAAGAATGGCATCAAACAGAAACCATAGCTGTCATAATGGCCCAGAACTTTGGGTCTCCACGGGTGAGTACGCACGGGGTACTCACCCATAGGCCCAATGAAAGTGCCGGTTTCCTGCATGCACTGCGCATGCGTGGGAAACTGGCACTTCCGTTCCCCTGAAAGGAGGGGTTAAGAGGTCGAATGCGTGCGCAGGAGAGGCAGCGCGTGCGCATCGAACTTACGCTTTTTTTGCAGGTTTTCCCGGGAGGGTAAGTCTCCAGAAGTTACACATATAAAAAGCAGTCGCAAGGCATGCTTTTTACAAGGTAAGTGGTGAATTAATTAAAATTAAAACATTTTTTCCACAGGTTTATTATTATTAAATACTGTAAAGAAAGGTAAGTTTATTTTTAGCCCCATTAGAAAATAAAATTATTTTTTTCAAAAATTTAAATTATTGTTTAAAATAGTTATTTCATGTAATTTATAGTTTATTTAAAAAATGTGATTTAAAAAAATGTATTTGAAGATTTAGTGATGTTTTGGGGCTCATAGTATTTATAAGTTTGACAGCCCTTCCTGTCAAACTTATGAACGAAGCATTCCCTGCTCCGATTGGCTTTCCATGGCCCACGTGATCCCAGGGGACGCATCGAACTAACTGCACCCCTGGGATACGCAAGCACTGCGCGCTGGCAGTTGGAGGAGGCCCAGGATCAGAATTCCATGGGGGCCCACAGCTCAACGGCCGGCGCGCAAGCTAAGTGCAGGTTGGGGGCTTACACCCGCGGGAAGCTCCCGACCCGAATTTCTAGGCCATTGTTTTTGTGATGGTTTTTGAAACACCTAAAGGCAGAGACATAATTATGCATGCAATAGTTGAATTGACAGTAAGATAGAAAGCATTCAACAGAGAATGAATAAGACAATTAGCTGACATCAGCAGAGAACTTCAAAGAATAAACCACTGCAAATAAGGTATAAAAATAAGAGCTTTTCAAACAGAAAGTCAGAACTCGCTGAGCGGGCCAAGCGTTTCTCAACTTTATAGGCACCATCTGTAAGTTTTTAACTTTGAGTCTCGGGTAATCAAAGTAATTGATTTTGGCGGATGTTCTGGCTTTAGAAATAAGTAAGAAATGTAGAAATGTAATGGAGTAAAGATTTGAAAATAAGGATCTCTGAGAAATAAGAAAAGTAAGCTAATAGTATTTTGAATTGTTAATGTTGTGACTACTTCAACAGCTGTTAACTGAAAGTCGGCTCTTAAATAAAACTATATATTTTTAGAATTGTCTCAAAGAGTATTTCTGTCTAAACTCGCAAACCCAATTTCTGTACACACCTTTGTAAGGAGTTGCAGAATTCTGGGGGGTATTCCGGACCTTTATAATATCCAGAAGGTTACAGTCTAGTTAAACTTATTAAAAGTGCTATCTGGAGGACGGTAATATCTTCAGTCATTCCTTTCCTTTAGGGAGAGATAGCCTGAACCTTTAGACCCATTTAAGCGTCTTATGGAATTCGGCTGTCTCTAACTTAAGTTGAAGGAGAACGTCGGTGGAATACACCTGATCTTGGGTAGCCCAAAAGGGCTAGGACTGTAATTATCCCTTCAGTGCCTTGTCCAGAATAGCCTGGAGCACTCTTCAAGCCAACTCATTGGATTCGTGCAGGACAACAAAAACGCTGTGGTTGTGTTATAATTCTTCTTCTAAACATGAACAGACTTCTAGAAGAAACTTTCTGAACTCAGTTTAACATCTCATGCAAAAAGGTGACACTTCTAACAATCTCACATTGAATTTTTTTTTTCACTTGTGCATTGCCTAATTGAAATGTTAGTGCCATTTACCCTGGCCCAGTGAGAAAAACCACCAACAGATATTAAGGCAATATAGCATGCTGCAAACCCCCAAATTGCACTGCTTAGCCAAAACAATGCATTATATTTGGTTCCCAATGTGCAGCCAGCCTGAATTCTAGATGTGGTGACGTGAACTCAATGAAAAGTAGGTATAGGAATATAGACGGAAGCTATTTTCAACCCTACAACTCGCTGCCAATGTTGGAACAAGTGACTGTGTAACAGATGGTACAAGTACTGCAACAGATGATGAGTGCACAAACAACGCAACAGATGAGGAGCGCAGAACGAGCTTTGTTACAAACCCTTTTTTGACATAGATGATGTGGAGATTAAGAGAAGTAACCGAATGTTTAAAGGAACACAATTAGTGAAAGAGTTTGGTCCAATTTACCAGAAGTCAAATCATATGGAAAAATGCAGGGCAGATTTTTCTCTTGTGAGCTTGATGCAGCAGAAGCACATCAGAGCACAAACTGCTCATGATTTCTCCATCCCTTGGAGCATTCAATTGCATTATATTTGTTCTTGGGATGTGGGTGACACTGGCGAGGAAGTATTTACTGCTCATCCTTGCTTACACTGAGGGCATTAAGGGCAAACTGAAAGACATTTATGAACCAGTTGTGTTTTATGGGCCAAATGGAAGTTTTCATGGCTCTTTTATTGGGCCTTGCCTTCAAATGAGCAGATTTATTAAATTCGATTTCGCAATTTGCCATGGTGGGATTATGAACTCATGCTCTCTGTGTTGCTAGTCCAGCACCATGACCACTAGGCTGCCAGACCTATTATGAGCAGCTTGCTGCCAAACTTGCAACAAGTACATCCACACCGCCGAGCTTTTGCACCGCTCTTATACCCAGGCGCTGAGGAGGGAAAGCTGCCCCGAGGAAATTACAAACAGAATGAAGCACAAAGGAGTGCAGACCGAATTCACAACAAGTCTTTTTGAAGATTGGGATGAAACAAATCACAATTTAGACACACCATCATTGGATATAGCAACTATTGATTTTGCTGAGCACAATGTCTCTGGTAGAAGGGAATGTAACCAATCAGCAACTTCTGCCCATTGCCGAGATAGATCTGTGTGGTGAGATGAAAGAAGATGTTTGTAAAGCTATGAACGCATTAGACACAGCAAAAATAAGTCGGAGAAAGCGACACAGCGCCTCTCACGGTGAATAGCATTCATTGCAGGCTTCTAATTTCATCCACACTGTCAGTCTTGGCTCGATTGGTAGCAGTCTCGCCCCTGAGTCAAGAGGTCATGGGCCGAAGTCCCAGGCCAGAGACTTGAGGACATAAGCTAGGCTGACATTCCAGTGCCGTGCTGAGGGAGTGCTGCACTGTCAGAGGTGCCGTCGTTCAGATGTGACAGTAAAACCGAGGCCCTGTCTGCTCTCTCGGATGGACGTAAAAGATCCCATGATGCTATTTTGAAGAAGTGCAGGATAGTTCACCCCAATGTCCTGGGCCAATATTTATCCTTCAACTAACGTCACTAAAAGAAACAGATTATCTGTGTTATGAATCTTATGATCCACGAAGAAAGACTCATAAAATAACACTGTACAGCCAGCTGGTGGCGCCGTCAAAGGACTATAAATACTCGGGTATGGGCCCAGCTTACTCAGGACATTTTGTAAACAGGAACTAGTGAAAGATAACTAGACCTCCATGTTTTGAAACAAGTTGATTAAAGCCTTGCTTTATACTCGAACCAAGTGCGTAGTGAGTTTTATTACGTCAATTTAGTTATAGTGTCATTGCTGTTTCTGGGACCTTGATGTGCACATATTGTCAACTACCATCCTACATTGCAAGAGTGACTGTATTTCGAACAGTACTTCATTGGCTGTAAAGCGCTTTGAGAGGTGCTGAAGTGGTGACAGGCGCTATATAAATGAAATTCTTTCTTTTATTTTCAAATAGAGTGCACTATTATTCAAAATAATTTCCAAAAATATCAGCAACAACACAACCGCTTGCAGTTATAAGGTACCATTAACATACAAAACATCCCGGTGGTCGTAAGGGGAATGGGATGCCAAGTCAGGGCAGAGAGTTTTTGATGGGTTAAGTGGAGGCTTGGGTGAAAAAAGAAAAGATAGACTTGCATTTCTCTAGTGCCTTTCATGACCACCGGACGTCCCAAAGCGCCTTTCAGCCAATGAGATATTTTTTAAAATGTAGGCACTGTTGTAATGTAGAAAACACAGCAGCCAACCTACGCACAGCAAGCTCCCACAAACAGCAATGTGATAATGACTGGATAATCTGTTTTTTTTTGTGATATTAATTGAGGGATAAGTATTGGCCAGGGCACTGGGGATAACTCCCCTGCTCTTCTTCAAAATAGTGCCATGGGATCATTTACACGCACCTCAGAGAGCAGACGGGGCCTCGGGTTAACGTCTCATCCGAAAGACGGCACCTCCGACAGTGCAGCGCTCCCTCAGCACGGCACTGGGAGCGTCAGCCCGGATTATTTCTGAGCTCAAGTCCCCGCAAGCGCCACAACTTTCTGAGTCAGAGGCAAGGGTGCTACCCACTGAGCCACAGCTGCCTCGAAGCAGGTTTTGAAAGATATGGAAGACATGGTGAAAGCAGAATCACACTTCCAATTGAACTAGAATTGAGGAGCTTGGAAACTCCTTACTCAAGCAAATCCTTCAATCTGTCCAACAGAGAAAGAAAAAAAAACTGAACAGTGATAAACAACACGCTGCAAAGGAAGAAGCCTTCACAAACGCCCACGTTTGTGTTAAAAATGAAGCAAGCAAAATAACAGGATATTTATTAAAGGGTTTGGCTGCTATAAAATAAGTCTTAAGGAAAGCTGCAGCCACTGAACTGGATGACGCCTTCAGTACTACAATTTTAAGCATGATCTTAAGGGATTTATCTGAATTCACAGCAAATCCCCATCTATTCTAAGGGGATGTATTGGCACAATTACTGGCTCTCTCAGCCTTCCCTTGGTCTCTTGTGTTAGACTTTGACCTGATGAGATACAACAGCTCCAGAGAATTCTCTTAGCATTTTAATGATTTCAGCTCACACACTCCGACACTGCAGTAAAACCTATTATAGCAATAAAGCTAGTCAGATGTCAGGAGCAGCTTTATTACTGTAATTGTAATGCTATCTGACTAACCTGCACCTTAAAAAAAAATGCTCAAATAAAAATAGTTTAAACGTTTTCCTTCTGCTTCGCCCCGATCTCGCTTCTCTTACTCTGTCTCCCTTCTGGTTTCCTTGCACTTTGCCCACACTGGAAATCATCTCTCTATCTTCTTTGTAAATATGTTGATGAATCTGCCGCACATGGTGCACAGAGGAAATCTTCTCCCCTCGTCCCCTTCCCTCTTCTGCCATCACTTTTTCTTCTTTTTTCATCATTTTAACTGATATTGTGGTAAGAATACTGCTGATCACTGCACATAGCAGCATCGTAGATTTATTATGTCAGCTTGGCTTAGTCAGTAGTTTCTTTGGAGTTATAAGTTTACGGGTTAAAGCCACATTGTGGCTTTGAGCACCTGATCTAGGCTGACATTTCGGTGCCGTGCTGAGGGATCACTGCATTGTCCGAGGTGCTGCTGGCCTGTTTCTGTGCTGTATATTCTATGTAAACCTACGGTGACTTTTTTTGAACCATGATGTTACATCCACTAAGCCATGATGATTTATTTCAGCAGTGGTCAAGGCACTACCGGAATATGTTATTTCATTGACAGCACCGTAAGGATCCCATTCCTTGGTCAGGGATGATCTAAAAAGAGGTTTTTGTGTTAAACTCCCTACTCCAACCCCCCCTCTATAGTAACCATTGGAGCAGAAATTATATTCTAGTATTACTGATTATGAAATTCTACACAAAACATAATTTCCTAGACTATCTCTCACTCGCAGTTTCAAACCATACAATACAGAAATGGAAGGATAACTGAGAAGTGAATGTTAATCACATGGGAAAAGGGGAAGATTATTGATCCTGCTGCATTGTTCTGTTAGCCATGGCAGCTCTAGCTTTTTAATCCTAATTCATTGCCTTTTCTCCATATTCCTAATTACCTTACTTCCCTTAAACACCTTAATTGACTTTGCATTCAGGGATCTCTGCAACATTGTGTTCCACATTCTCTTAATCATTGTGTGATGAAGAAGCTTTTCCTTGATTCACTTTCAACTATCTTAGCTCCCCTTGATCTGGACATCCATACTAAATGAAAAGTTATTCCCTATCGACTCTGTCAATTCTCTGTTTAAAAATCATGATCGAGTCATCCATTAATCCCTATGATAAGGAAATGTAACCCAGGTTTACCTGGTCTCTCATTCCCTTCATCCCAGTATCACCCTGGTGAATTGTTGCTGTGCTCTCTCCAAGACCCATGTACATTCCGTACAGTGGGATGCACTAAACTGAACATATTGGCCCAGAAATTCGGGCCGGGGGCTTCCCGCGGGTGCAAGCCCCCAACCTGCACTTACCTAGCACGCCGGCCGTTGTGCTGTGGGCCCGTGTGGGATTCCGATCCTGGGCCTCCTCCAACTGCCGGCGCGCAGTGCTTGCGTATCCCAGGGGCGCAGTTAGTTCGAAGCCTCCCCTGGGATCACGTGGGCCATGGAGAGCCAATGGTAGCAGGGAAATGCCCATTCATAAAATTGACAGGAAGAGCTGTCAAACCATAAATACTATAAGCTCCAAAACATCACTAAAACTTCAAATAAATTTTTTAAAAATCACATTTTTAAAATAGCTATAAATTATATAAAATAACTATTTTAAACAATAATTTACATTTTTGAAAAAATTAATTACATTTTCTAACGGGGCTAAAAATAAACTTACCTTTCTTTAAAATATTTAAAAATAATAAACCTGTGGAAAAAATGTTTTAATTTTAATTAATTCACCACTTACCTTGTTAAAAGCAGGTCTTGCGCCTGCTTTTTATATGTGCAACTGCTGGAGACTTACCCTCCCGGGAAAACCTGGAAAAAAAACGTAAGTTCGATGCGCACGCGCTGCCTCTCCGGCGCACGCATTCCACCTCTGAACCCCTTCTTTCGAGGGAACGGAAGTTCCGGTTTCCCGTGCATGCGCAGTGCATGCACGAAACCGGCACTGCCATTGGGCCTACGGGTGAGTACCCCTTGCGTACCCACCCGTGGAGACCCGAATTTCTGGGCCAATATTCCAAATGTAGTCTGACCAACACTCTGTATAATTGGAGTAATATTCCTCGCTTTTATATTCTAAACCACTTGTGATGAAGCTCAACTTCCCATTAGCCTTTTTGATGGCTTTTTGCACTTAAGACCTAACTTTTAATGATATATGCACCTGCACATTAAATCCCTTTGTTCATCCACCCCAGCGCTTTCAATTTAGACTGTACTCCCATTATGCTATTCTGGTGTACTATGTCAAACTATAACTACCATTATTCTGCCCAATCATTTAATCCACCCATGTCCTTTTGCAATTTTCTCTTTGCTTTACAATTTCCTTTAATAAAAACAGAAAATGCTGGAAATACTCAGCAGGTCAGGCAGCATCTGTGGAGAGAGAAACAGAGTCGATGTTTCAGGTCGACGACCCTTCGTCAGAACTGGAAAAATTTGGAGATGTAACAGATTTTTAAGCAAGTGTGGGGCAGGGAAAGGGGGAGGGGAGGAAAGAGCAAAAGGGAAGGTCTGTGATAGGACGGAAGGATGGAGAGATTAAAAGATGACTCTAGATGAGGTGTAAATTGCAATGGCAGAATCATCACCAGCTGCCATGTGAATTGTTCTCACATGGAACAACTTCTCCTTTGACTCCACTCACTTCCTCCAAATTAAAGGTGTTGCTATGGGAACCTGCATGGGTCCTAGCTATGCCTGCCTTTTTGTGGGATAGTGGAACATTCTTTGTTCCAGCCCTACTCAGGTCCCGCCTTTTTCCGGTTTTCGATGACTGTATCGGTGCCATGTCCTGCTCTCGCCCTGAACTAGAAAATTTTATTCACTTCGCTTCCAATTTCAACCCTTCCCTCACCTTCACATGGTCCATCTCCAACTCTTCCCTTCCCTTCGTCGACTTCTCTGTCGCCATTTCTGGGGATAGGCTATTGTCAAATATTCACTATAAGCCCACTGACGCCCACAGCTACCTGGACTACACTTCCTCCCACCCCGCTTCCTGACAGGACTCTATTCCATTCTCCCAGTTTCTCCATTTCCGCAGCATCTGCTCTGATGATGTCACTGATGTAATAAAACTCACTACGCACTTGGTTTGAGTATAACGCAAGGCTTTAATCAACTTGTGTCAGAACATGGAGGTCTAGTTGTACTTCACTAGTTCCTTGTCTTACAAAATGTCCCTGGAAGAGCTGCGGCAGCCGTCCGAGTATTTATACTCCTTGGACGGCACCACCAGCTGGCCATCCAGCGTTATTTCACGAGTAGTTTCTTGATGAATGATGAGATTTATAACAGTCACCTTCCATACTAGTGCTTCCGATAAGTCTTCCTTTTTCCTCAACCGAGGATTCTCCTCTCCCGTGGTTGACACTGCCTTTGACTGTGTCCATTCTATTTCCTGCACTTCAGCTCTCACACCTTCTCCTCCCTCACAGAATCACGATAGGGTTCCCCTTGTCCTGACCTTTCACCCAACCAGCCTCCACATTCAACGGATCATCCTCCGCCATTTCCGCCACCTCCAGCGTGATCCCACCATCTTCCCCTCCCCTCCCCTTTCAGCATTCCAAAGGGACCACTCCCTCTGCAACACCCTGGTCAACTCCTCTATCACCCCCAACACCCCTTCCCCTTCCCATGGCATCGACCTGAAACGTTAACTCTGTTTCTCTCTCTACAGATGCTGCCTGACCTGCTGAGTATTTCCAGCATTTTCTGTTTTTATTTCATATCTCCAGCATCCGCAGTATTTTGCTTTTATATTACAATTCCCTTTTACTTCATAGTGTAGTGTCATCTGACAGCATGCATATAGTCACTTCAATTCCCACTCTAAGGGAATTAAGGGATATGGGGATTGGGCGGGAAAGTGTTGAGGTCGAAGTTCAGCAATGATCTTATTGAATGGTGGAGCAGGCTCGAGGGGCTGAATGGCCAACTCCTGCTCCTAATTCTTATGTTCTTAAATCCAGAATCATTGATACACAGAGTGAGAAGCTAGGGCTCCAACAGTGACTTGCCAATGTGCAACATTTTGAAAGCATTTCTTTTATCACAACTACCTCTCTCCTATCCCCCATCCAATGTGCTATCCATGACCTGAGGGTGATTTCTTTCCCAGGGCTGTCATCCTACTGAACTCCACAATAAACTCTAAAGCCTGCACATCTGCCAATGCACTTTATTATGTTTATGTTAATGTATTACAAGCCAAATGAATGTTGAATGTTTAAATGTCTTAATCTAAATGTATACTCTCGGGAGCCGCAAGCCTACATTTCGTTGTACTGCACTTGTGCACCAACAATGACAATAAAGTTGATTATTATTATTATTATTATTATATTCCACATGCCTCACTTTTAACTAGTAATCTCTTGGGCAGGAGCTCACCAAATGTCTTCTGAAAAGCCACGTACACTACATCTGTTGATTATCCTCCATCCACTAAGTCAGGGATTCTGTCAAAGGATTTTAGATTAGTTAGTCATGACTTACCTTTCATCAAACTGTGCTGAGTATTCAGGAGCATAGAAACAGGAGTAGCCCATCAAGCCTGCTCTGCCTGATCTGTACCTCAAACCCCATTTACCCGCCTTTGCTCCACATTCCTTGATTCCCTTGCCTAACAAAAATCTATCGCTCTCGGACTTGAATGTTTGTCCGTCCCCCCCACCCCCCGCCCGCCCCTCCCCAGCACCCACAGTATTTTGGGGGAAAGAGATTCAAATTTTTTGCCAGTTTTTGTGTGAAAAAGTCAGCGTATACTTTTTCAGCTGGTCACTCAACTCTCTCCCTGATGCTGATTTTTTAAAGTAATTTTTCCTCAAAACAGAAGTTTTAAAAAGACTTACAGGCCCAGAATTTGTGGTTGCAATGATGGCGGAACTGTCAGTGCTCGCCGTCATTACTCTGTGAAACTGACGGCAACTTCTGGCAACTGCATAATTGCAGTTAAACGTGGAAATCCAGAAGTTGCTGTCGGTGATTCGCAGATGCAATCAGCACAGAATTAGTGATTTGACATGAACTTCGGCTTTTTACACGTTATTTTCACTGTAAAAATTATTGAAAATATTAAACTTTGTTGATTGAGGTATAACTGGCATACTAAGTCATAATTATGGTCGAACAACCTCTCTAGCCCTGAAAAAAACAATTTTATGTTGTGGAGTGTCATTCCTTCCATTCCATGATAAAAAAATTCCATAGATTTTTAAAATAATAAAAATTATTTATTTTTTAAAAGTTTGTTTATATTTTAGCTTAACCCCATGTGTGCCTCCCAATCTTTATTTTGCTCTCTGTAAAATGATTAAAAACTAATGATAATCTGTGCTTTTTACTTCCCGGTTTGCTATCGGTAAGAATTCTTCATGCTGATTGGCTGTTCAACCTGCTTGATGCCTTCTCTGTTCCTGGACACCACAGATCCCCTGTAGCTGGCCCAAGAATGAAATTGACAGCACAATATGGGAAATTGACACCACAGAGCCCACTAACTCTTTGTGGGGAGCTTTCTTCGAGGTCAGCGGTGAGCGCCGTCTCTTCATCGCTGACCGCAAAATCCAGGCCATTATATAATATTTAGGATTATGTGTCAACATAGATTCATGAATCACAGTGGGAACTGTGACCAATTTATGTTCAAAACCCATGAATAGAGTTAAAATAGAAAAAAAAATCCGCAAGGAGGATAAAAAGCAGGAATGACAATAACGTTTGTCTTTATGACCATCACTTCCCTCCCTTGTGTCCTGGCCAATATTGATCCCTCAATCAACAGCTAACAGATTATCTGGTCATCATCACATTGCTGTTTGTGGGAGCTTGCTGTGCCCAATTTTGGCTGCCGCATTTCCTACATTACAGCAGCGACTACACTTCAGAAAGTACTTCATTGGCTGTATGAGCACTTTGGGACATCCGGTGGTCATGAAAGGCGCTATAGAAATGCAAGTCTTTCTTTCTTTCATCAGAACGGAACATCCCAGGCCAACAAAAGAAGAAAATTTGCCGCTTTCCTGAGGGAAGTCTATCGTTAACGTTCATTTTGTGCCGAGCAAATAATACAAAAATGGTGACAGCTCGCATCTACGAATTCTATTTAATTGGGTGTGTGGAATCTGTTCACAAAGGAAAAGAAAATCATCTGTCACAAAATGATCGTAAAACTGATATGAAAGGGGCCGACTGTATGGCAGTCCACCAGATTCTCAGTAACTGCGCCTGATTTTGCGATGGGCGCTTTGGAATGTTTTTAATGAGGCTGTGCTGCTAGGCCATTAAAATATGCAAATGATTAGAATCAGGTCCCGAGCCAAATTTCATGAGTTCAGGTGAGGTTCCACCTGCATCGCCAGCCTTGACTGGGAGACTTGCTCGGCTGTTTACTGCTGGTTAGTCTGTGTTTTCTTTATTTATTTAGTTATTTTCCCAGGAACATTTTCAAGCTGGCGCATTGAACATTTCTGCGAAGATTTCCTGGGTTCCCTGGTGTTGCCTCGCTACACGATCGTTACCTGTGCTAAGCCACACTTACGTTTGGAGTGGCAAATAGCTGCATAGAATCATAGAATCATACAGCACAGAAGGAGGCCATTTGGCCCATCGTGCCTGTGCCGGCTTTTTGAAAGAGCGATCCCAATCAGTCCCACTCCCCCTGCTCTTTCCCCATTGCCCTGCAAAATTTTCCCCTTCAAGTATATATCTAATTTCTTTTTGAAAGTTGCTATTAAATCTGCTTCCACCGCCCTTTCAGGCAGTGCATTCCAGATCATAACAACTCGCTGCGTAATAAAATTTCTCCGCATCTCCCCTCTGGCTCTTTTGCCAATTATTTTAAATCTGTGTCCTTAGGTTACTGACCCTTCTGCCAGTGGAAACACTCACTTCTTTTTTACTCAATCAAATTCCTTCATAATTGCACCTCAATTAAATCTCCCCTTAACCTTCTCTGCTGTAAGGAGAACAACTCCAGCTTCACTAGTCTCTCCACATAACTGAAGTCCCTTATCCCAGGTACCATTCTAGTATGCTAGTATGCTCAAATGCTCCTGAGGGAAAAAAAAGAATAAATTAATGAATGAACGAATGAATGAATAAATAAAATGCAGCAATACAATCACAAGGTTGAGATATTGGGACTCGCTGGGGTCGATTTTCATTGACCCGTGGAGTCGGGATTGGAGGCGTGCGGGGGGTTAAAGCCCCGAATTCGGGGGTCCCGACACCATCCCGCCCCCAACCCGCCTCCATATAAGTTTCAAAGGAGGCGGGTACCCGCCCCGCACTGGGACCCGCCTACCCGAGGCGGGAAGGCATTATTGCCAATTAATTAGTTAACAGGCAGTTTTTAGCCTAATCCCTATTTTAACGCTTGAAGTGTGGGATTCCTGACGGCTCCAAACCACGCCAAGTTAGAGGAGTCGGGCCGTCGGGTTGAAGGACTTGGAGGGGTCGAGATGTCGGTGTTCAGGTGAGTAATGGGTGCATGAGTGCAAAGGTAAGTGTGTTTGGTGTATCTAAAGTGTGTAAAGAAGTTTAAATTACCTGTACTTACCTTTTCAGCCTTCCTTCCTCTATGTTTCGGGAGTCCATCATCTAACCGGCACAGAAAGCAGAATGGCTGCGTACTGTCAAAAGTGACAGCCTGCAGCTTTCTGTGCCGGTGAGATTTCTAACTGAGTCTGTGTAGAAGGACTCAGGTTAGAAGTAAGACTGTCAGTGTTTGACAGCTTCAAACTGCTGTGAAACACTGATATTTCATCTGTCAAAACGTCTTGACAGATGAAATGTCAATCTGTGACGTCACCTGTTGCCGGGTGGCCCTTAATTGGCCTGCTGCGCCCGCTGAGCGGGCTTAACAAGATCAATCAAGTTAAAATCGCGTGGATTGGCCACATCTCGATGGAGGCGGGACTACAACCCTGAAAGTTGTAGTCCCACCTCCTTCCCGACTTCTGAATGAAAATCACCCCCGCTGTGTCTACTCTGATATTGTATAATTCGGAGGAGGATCTTTTCATGATTGACTTCCTCTGCGGGTTCAACAACCCCTAAAGCCATCCCATCAGTACCCAGGATCTGGGTTAATAGACTCCTCCAAACATATCTAAGCATATCAGAGGAGACAAGTTTTTACCACCTCCACTTCCCAAGATAGGCTGCCAACGAGTTATTCCATCTGCTGCACAATAGTCAGCAGACAACATCTGGATCTGGGATGGTTCCTCCGACACAAATGAAGGATTACACAGCACGAACCTTTCATGCTATTGGATCCTTCCAAGCCACCTCAGGAGACTTCTGCCATATCAGATTGCCTGCTGTACACGCATGTAATAACAAAGTGACAAATACTATGTTTGCAAGGGTTACCACCTTCATCATCTTACCTGTGGAAAGGAAGCATCAACTGGACAAGAGCAGAAGATCTTTCACTGGGTGGCAGTGTTCCCTCTTACGCAATGGGTCATCCATGGTTCCCATGCATGCCTCAGGACCAATCACATTAATCTCATGGCCTTCAGGAACAGGAAGGGTTTACACTCAACTACCGTTCAGACGCTATCTGACCACATAAGCAACTTTATGCACATCAGGAAGAAGCCAAGATGTCTTCATTGTGCAACCAACACCACTTTATAAAAAAGATTAACTGGTCATTATCACATTGCTGTTTGTGGGACCTTGCTGGGCCCAAGTTGGCTGTTTTTTTTAATGACATTATAACAGTGACTACAATGGCTTTAAAGCACATTGGGACATCCTGAGGCACTATATAAATGCAAATCTTTCTTTCTTTCATTCAGCAACACACGGTAGACAATTCGTATTTGAACAGAGCAGTCCTCTGCATTCATGGTCACTGACCCCACTGAGAAAGCCCCATAGAACTTAGGCCTTGATGTGTCAGCCTCTGTCTGCTTCTCCTCAGCTGTTTCTTCAAGGGGAATGTGCAATTACGGCGCAATGAGAAATTGCTTGCAAAAGAGCAATGATGGTGCACCATGGTACCTGGCAGAGGGTGTGGTAGTTCGCAACTTAGGTTTATGCCTTGCTTGATAGGCCCCACAAGAAATGTGTGTAAAAGTCAGTAGCGTTTCTACTCTGTCTTTGCTCCCAGCAAACTTCTTTCTTTGCAGCCAGGCGCGGAGGGCCGATGTGACTGTATGGATGAAGTTGGCAGCCTCCCTCCATGCAGCTGACCCCTTGTGCTTCAGCTGGAGAGAAACCTTCAGTCCCACCGTCTTCCATTGGCACACCTCCAGCTGTAGGAACCAAGTCTACAGCATCAACTGTAGCAGTGCTGCCCACCCGTCGCTGCTAAGCCTTGGGGCAGACAATTCGCACATTTTTCTGCCACCACCGGACCAAAAATTCCCCTTTTTTTAACGACGAGCTGCGATCCTTTAAGTGCTGCTGCCTTGCCAGGTTCTGCACTTCCCGGCCAAGTGTGGTACAGGCCAAGGTGAGCAAGCTTTACCTGTGCCGATCATCTGTTCAAATTAGGTAGAGGGGACTCCCATGGCAAAAATAGGTGTGACCTGCCCCTCTCATCTATTGGCACAGGTGATCTGTCTTTAAAAAAACAATTTAATTCTCATTCTTGTGTTCAAATCCCTTCATGGCCTCGCCCCTCTGTAACTTCCTCCAGCCCTACAATCATCCGAGATCTCTGCGCTCCTCCAATTCTGGCCTCTTGCACATACCTGATTTCAATCACTCCACTTGGAAGAAGCACTGAGGGTAGTAAGGGCACAGAATGTACTCTGGGTGGGGGACTTCAATGTCCATCGCCAAGAGTGGTTCGGTAGGATCACTACTGGCTGAGCTGGCCGAGTCCAAAAGGACATAGCTGCCAGTCTGGGCCTGCGACAGATGATGGGAGAACCAACACGAGGGAAAAACCTACATGACCTCGTCCTCACCAATCCGCCTGTCGCAGACACATCTGTCCATGACAGTATTGGTAGCAGTGACCACCACACAGTCCTTGTGGACACGAAGTTCCGTCTTCACACAGAGGACACCCTCCATCGTGTTGTGTGGCATACTACCGTGCTAAATGGGATAGATTCAGAACAGATCTAGCAGCTCAAAACTGGGCATCCATGAGGTGCTGTGGACCATCAGCAGCAGCAGAATTGTATTCCACCACAATCTGTAGCCTCATGGCCTGGCATATCCCTCACTCTACCATTACCATCAAACCAGGGGACCAACCCTAGCTCAATAAGGAGTGCAGAAGAGCATGCCAGGAGCAGCACCAGGCATACCTAAAAATGAGGTACCTGTTGTGTATGTACCTTTAAGGGAATAACTGGTCTTAGACTGCAGTACCGGCAGTGACCACCCCTGTATAAAAGGCCCTAGCAGGCTTCTGTAGTTTCAGTTTCAAGCTGCCTCTTGTTCAGTAAAATACCTGTTAAACTGTTCTCCCGAAGTCCGTGTATTATTGAGGCGCGGAATTTACAGTGGCGACGAGTAAGTTCGAACTCACCTGCAGTGTGGCATCATCTCACGGGGATCTCACCTGAAAGGAAGGTCCTGGAAGGTCGTAGTCTGAGCAATGGGCGTCGACCGAGGGCAACCGCCCAAAGAATCCATCGGTGTTTGGAGAATTGCGGGAGAGACTGTGGTTCCAGCGAATCGTGCTGGTAGCAGGTAGCGCGCTGACCCTTCGGACTGCGGCGGGCTCAAGCTCGATCGAGCGGCTCTACAAATCGGGCCGCGCAGCGTCGCCGGGAAAAGAAAACAAGAGAGAGAGGGTGGAGCGCACAGGGCGCGGTCGGCGCTCGAGAGCAGGACAGCGGAGAGAAACTAAACGGGGGGGAAGGAAAGCGAGACGCGCCGAAGCTGCGGGTCGCCGCCATTAGCCCGTAGAATGCTAGGAGCATCGTGGCAGTAAGGGGAAGAAGCAAAAGCGCAGGAGGCGCCATTTTATCCCATTGGGGAAGAAGCACAAGCGCGGGAGGCGCCATTTTAAATCACCCAAGATGCCGAAAAGTGGCAGTATCACTGCTTTCGACAACGAGGTAGAAGACTGGACCACGTATGTAGAAAGAATTGAAGTGTACTACAAGACAAATGAGGTGGCTGATGGAAAGAGGGCGTCGGTATTATTAAATCTGATGGGTGCGAGTACGTACGGCCTATTGCGGAATTTAATTACCCCAGCTAAACCAATGGAGAAAAGTTTTGAGGAGATTGTTCATATCTTACAGGAACACCTGAGCCCTACACCACTGCTGATAGCAGAAAGATTCAAGTTCCATAAAAGAAACCAGCACAAAGATGAGAGCAATGCTGACTATCTCACGGAACTACGCAAGTTATCGAAGCACTGCCAGTTCGGAGCAGGACTGGCAGACACCTTACGGGATAAGTTTGTCTGCGGGCTCCAGAGTGAAGGAACCCAGAAACGACTACTTTCAAAAAAGGACCTGACGCTAGAACAGGCTTTCAGCGTGGCAGTACCCTATGAAGCAGCAGCACGGGGAGCTGCGGAAATACAACAGAAACCACAAGAATACAGCGCTAACGAAATGGCGTATGGAGCCGAAAATTGCTATCGCTGCGGCAGAACAACCCATGAGCAGAAGGACTGCTGGTTGAAAGACAAAATATGCAGGCAATGTGGGAAAATGGGACATATAGCAAGAGTCTGCAGGTCAGGAAAGAAGACCAACACGACAAGAACTACTAAGGAACAGTACAGGAAAGTAAAGAAACTGACAGATAGTAGTTCAGAAGATCAGGAGAGTGATAAGGACTAAGTTGCTTAAAGTTACACAACGTGATCGCAAAAGAAGATCACCGAACCATTTGGGTCACCGTCATGATAGCAGGGTCCCCAGTGAAGATGGAATTGGACACAGGATCAGCCCTAACTGTCATGAATCGACGAGACTATGAGCGGCTATTCTCACACATACCCTTGAAGGACACGTCCATTGTATTGAAGACATACACAGGGCAAATGGTCTACCCCAGAGGAAAAATAAGGGTGCCAGTTGAATATAACGGAAAGGAAACACAGAACTATACATGTATAGACTACGACATGGAGGACCACCATTATTGGGATGTGAATGGATCCGAAGACTACAATTGGATTGGCATTCCATTCTGGCACTAACTGTGACTGACAAAAAAGATGATGACGTCGCACCTGGACGTCTGTCACAAATTCTATCTGACGCGGAAGAGGTGTTCCAACAAGGACTTGGGACTCTAAAAGGAGTAAAGGCAACCATAAAGATTGAGGATAATGCAACCCCAAAATTTTTCAAGGCCAGACCGGTGCCATACGCGATACACCCAGCTGTGGAAGCTGAACTGGAGAGTCTGGAGTGTTCGGGGGTGCTGTCTAAGGTGGACTGGAGCGAGTGGGCCACACCCATCGTTCCTGTAATGAAGAAAGCATTGAGCAGCACGCCTGGGGAGCCAAGGAAGGTTCGCATCTGTGGGAACTTCAAGGTGACTGTGAACCCAGTCCTGCACACAATACAGTATCCGCTTCCGCGGATAGAAGATATTTTCGCCTCACTATCTGGAGGGAAACATTTTACAAAGATTGACCTGGCTCAAGCGTATCTACAAATGGAGGTGGAAGAAGCATCTAGGAAATACTTCACGATAAACACTCACAAAGGCCTTTACCAGTACAATCGACTGGTATTTGGGGTAGCATCGGCCCCGGCTATGTGACAGAGGGCAATGGAACAAGTCCTGCAAGGGATCCCGAGGACCCAGTGTTATTTGGACGACATCCTGGTTACGGGCGAAAATGACAATGAACACCTTGCCAACCTGGAACAGGTGCTCACGAGATTGCAGGAATATGGGCTACGAGCCAACCGTCCCAAATGCGAGTTCTTCAGGAGACAAATCTCGTATTGTGGCCACATGATTGATGAGGAAGGGTTGCATAAGTCGCTGGACAAGATTGAGGCTGTAGTCAAGGGTCCAGCACCAGAAAATGTGTCGCAACTGAGGTCGTTCCTTGGGTTGGTGAACTAGTACCATAAGTTCTTGCCAAATTTATCTACAATTCTGCACCCACTGAATGCCCTCCTTCAAACTGGTGTAACATGGAAATGGAGTGATGAGTGTAAGCGTGCCTTTCAGGAATGTAAATGCCAAATCACTTCAAAAGAAGTATTGGCCCACTACAACCCAACACTACCGATTCGGTTGGCATGTGATGCGTCACCTTACGGCATTGGAGCGGTGCTGTCACACAGATTCCGTGACGGTTCAGAGAGGCCAATAGCCTTTGCATCGCGCTCGCTAACCTCAGCCGAGCGTAACTACGCCCAGATTGACAGGGAGCCCCTCAGCCTGGTGTGGGGGGTGAAGAAGTTCAATCACTATCTGCACGGGCAGAAATTCACCCTACTGACTGATCATCAACCCCTGGTCTCAATTTTTAACCCAAAGAAGCGCGTTCCGGTGATGACGGCGCAACGGCTGCAAAGATGGTCACTGTTTCTAGGGGCACATCAGTATGACATAGAGTACAAAGGTACGAAACAACATGGAAACACTGATGGGCTGTCGCGCCTACCGTTGCCTACGGTGGAAGAAGCATCTGCAGTGGACCCTGTGGAGATATTCCATGCGACCATAGTCGAATGTTTGCCTGTTACAAACGCAAGTATTGAGAAGGAAACCCGAAATGACCCGACACTCTCTCGGGCCTATGATTTCACGGTGAAGGGATGGCCAGCATATGGCGACTCACTGTTGCCAGCATTCTCGCCAAGGAGAGAACAACTGTCAGTGTGCCGGGGAACCTTGATGTGTGGATCCCGAGTGGTAATTCCACCCAAGTTGAGAGATAGAGTACTCAATGAGCTTCATGAGGGTCATCTGGGAGGGGTAAAAATGAAGAGCCTAGCCAGGGCGTTTGTGTGGTGGCCGGGAATCGATAAAGAAATCGAGGATATGACCAAGAGATGCACAGGATGCCAGAAGGTCCAAAGCGCTCCACCACAGGCCCCACTACATCCATGGGAGTGGCCCTCATCTCCATGGCAACGGGTACACATTGATTTCGCTGGTCCATTTATGGATTCAATGTTTCTAATCGCTGTGGACGCCCATTCAAAATGGCCAGAGGTCATTAAAATGTCCTCCACCACCACGGAGAAAACTATTGCAGTCCTAAGGACCATCTTCACCAGGAATGGGTTGCCAGTACAGATCTGTTCCGACAATGGCCCACAGTTTGTGTCTGAGGATTTCCGGAGGTTCCTGAAGAATAATGGGGTGAACCATTACACATCTGCCCCATATCATCCAGCCACAAATGGATTGGCTGAGAGGTTTGTTCAGACATTTAAAAAGGCCATAAAGGCAATGTATAATGACGACATACCACTGCAACACAAGGTGGATAACTTCCTGTTTGCTTACCGGAATGCGACACATGCAGTAACCAACCAAACTCCAGCCATACTGTTTTTCAACCGGAGACTAAGATGTCGCTTGGATTTGCTCAAACCAAACATAAGACGAGATGTTGAGGATAAACAGTTCCAGCACATAAATGAGAAGCCAACCAGGAGCTTCAAGATAGGGCAACCAGTCTTGGCCCGCGACTACCGAACAGAAAAATGGCAGTCAGGCACGATATGCACACAGCAGGGACCACTAATGTACACAGTGGGCGTTGGAGAGAGCATCGTGAGATGCCATGCTGACCAGATTTTAGAGTCACAGGAACAAGCCAAACCTATACCACAAGCATGTGCACCTGGTAATGAGCCCGAAGTACAGATTGCGTCTACCTCAGAAGCAGGGGTATTGGAAGCTGACGAACCAACCAATGACAATGAGCCAGAATTGACTCCACCGCCAAACAGGATACTCGAGAAAGGCGCTATCCAGTCCGGATCAGGAAGCCTCCTCAAAGACTGAACTTATAAATGACTATTCCAGTTGATGTATATATTACTGAGAAAATTGTAATTGTAATTAGTTATTATTTAGTTGTTAAATGAATGCTATGTACTGTTTATCTAAAAGGGGAGGAATTGTTGTGTATGTACCTTTAAGGGAATAACTGGTCTTAGACTGCAGTACCGGCAGTGACCACCCCTGTATAAAAGGCCCTAGCAGGCTTCTGTAGTTTCAGTTTCAAGCTGCCTCTTGTTCAGTAAAGTACCTGTTAAACTGTTCTCCCGAAGTCCGTGTATTATTGAGGCGCGGACTTTACAGTACCAACCTGGGGAAGCTGCAACACAGGACTACATGCATGCTAAAAAGTGGAAGCAGCATGCTATAGACAGGGCTAAGCAATCCCACAATCAATAGATCAGATCAAAGCTCTGCAGTCCTGCCACATCCAGTTGTGAATGGTGGTGGACCATTAAACAACTAACGGGAGGAGGAGGCTCCATGAATATCCACATCCTCAATGATGGTGGAGCCCAGCACGTGTGTGCAGAAGACAACCATCTTCAGCCAGAAGTGCCAATTGGATGATCCATATCGGCCTCCTCCTGAGGTCCCCACCGTCACAGAAGCCAGTCTTCAGCCAATTCGATTAACTCCACATGACTGGATACAGCAAAGGCTATGGGCCCCGACCACATCCCGGCTATTGTGCTGAAGACGTGAGCTCCAGAACTAGCTGTGCCTCTAGTCAAGCTGTTCCAGTACAGCTACAACACTGGCATCTTTCCGACAATGTAGGGACTATTCCAATCCGGCCAATTACTGCCCCATCAGTCTACTCTCAATCATCAGCTAAGTGATGGAAGGTGTCATCAACAGTGCTATCAAGCGGCACTTACTCACCAATAACCTGCTCATTGATGCCCAGTTTGGGTTCCACCAAAACCACTCGACCTTCCCTCCAACATAAGGTCAGAAATGGGGATGTTCGCTGATGCCTTCACAGTGTTCAGCGCCATTCACAACTCCTCAGATAATAAAGCGGTCCATGCCCGCATGCAACAAGACCTGGACGACATTCAGGCTTGGACAGATAAGTGGCAGGTAACATTCGCGCCACAGAAGTGCCAGGCAATGACTATCTCCAACAAGCGAGAGTCTAACCATTGCCCCTTGACATTCAATGGCATTACCATCACCGAATCCCCCACCATCAACATCCTGGGGGGTCACCATTGACCAGAAACTTAACTGGACTAGCCACATAAATACTATGGCAACATGAACAGGTCAAAGGCTAGGTATTCTGTGGCGAGTGTCTCACCTCCTGACTCCCCAAAGCCTTTCCACCATCTACAAGGAACAAGTAAGGAGTGTGATGGAATACTCTCCACTTGCCTGGATGAGAGCAGCTCCAACAACACTCAAGAAGCTCGACACCATCCAGGACAAAGCAGCCCACTTGATTGGCACCCCATCCACCACCTTAAGCATTCACTCCCTCCACCACCAGCGTACCGTGGCTGCTGTATCTACCATCTACAAGATGCACTGCAGCAACTCGCCAAGGCTTCTTTGGCAGCACCTCCCAAACCCGCGACCTCTTCCACCTAGAAGGACAAGGGCAGCAGGCACATGGGAACACCACCACCTCCAATTTCCTCTCCAAGTCACACACCATCCTGACTTAGAAATTTATCGCCGATCCTTCATCGTCGCTGGGTCAAAATCCTGGAACTCCCTCCCTAACAGCACTGTGTGAGCACCTTCACCACATGGACTGCAGCTGTTCAAGAAGGTGGCTCACCACCACCTTCTCAAGAGCAATTAGGGATGGGCAATAAATGCTGAACTTGCCAGCGACGCCCACATCCCATAATCGAATTTTAAAAAAAGATTGGTGGCCGTGCCTTCAGCTGCCTAGGCCCTGAGCTCTGAAAATTCCCTCCCTAAACCCCTCCGCCTCTCTACCTCGCTCGCCTCCTTTACGATGCTCCTTGAAACCTACTGTTATAAATCTCATCATTCATCAAGAAAGTACTCGTGAAATATCGCTGGACGACCAGTTGGTGGCGCCGTCCAAGGAGTATAAATCCTTGGGCGTCGGCCCCAGCAAGCCAGGGACGTTTTGTAAGACAAGGAACTAGTGAAGTACAACTAGACCTCCATGTTCTGAAACAAGTTGATTAAAGCCTTGCTTTATACTCAAACCAAGTGCGTAGTGAGTTTTATTACGTCATCTACCTCTTTGACCAAGCTTTGGGCTACCTGTCCTAATATCTCCTTATGTGGCTCGGCGTCAAATTTTTGTTTGCAACTCTCCCGGGAAGCGCCGTGGGGGGGCGTTTTACTACGTGAAAGGCGCTATGGAAATGCACATTGTTGTTGTTGTTGGTGCTGTTGTCTTGCAATGTTCGGGCTAATAATGTGCATTGCTCAGATGTAAAATGTGTTTTCCATTCTTGAAAAGTAAGAAAATAAGGGCTGCATCTCAACTCTTCAGGGCTGCTAACAGCAAAGGTGAAAATTAAGTCACTTTGCATCACCAAATTTATGAATAGCTATAAGCAATTAAACTGAATTCTTAATACGCAAGCTGCCAGTAGTTGAATGATGAGCTGTGATGCAAAGCAGTTGGAAGTGACTGGGGAATACACAACCCAACTTACTTGGCCATATATAATCTTATTAAGTTACAGAGGTACTGCTGACTATATTTTGGACTGTTTTATATTGTGTATCGTTGAAGAGCATTAGCATCTGTTTTGTTCATATCACCTCAGCCACATTCCAGCTTTCCTTCTTGTGCTGATAGATGCTTGGTGATTCATGCTGGTCTTTAGCATCATATTCCTCCATTATTTCCTCGCTGTCTTCAATCTCTGTTCCACGTTATAAAATTTCTGCTCGCTGCAAAACATATTGTTTGTATCTATCTTGTTTCCTATCTCCTGTCAAGCTTTCCATTGAATTGCATATTTCAAGCAAAAAAAAAAAATCCGGCTGCTCCTCTGAAACTTTTCAGGTGCAAGCTCTTTTTCCATATTCTGCCCGCCTTCCAGCAGCAGTAAACTGGATTTAGCTAGGGTAGATCTGACAGTGCTGAGGTATGAGAACCATTAGTTTGTTAGATATCGGCCCAGAAATTCGGGTCCCCACGGGTGAGTACGCACGGGGTACTCACGCGTAGGCTCAACGAAAGTGCTGGTTTCGTGCATGCACTGCACATGCGCGGGAAGCCGGCATTTCCGATCCCCTGAAAGAAGGGGTTCACAGGTCGAACGCGTGCGCCGGAGAGGCAGCGCGTGCGCATTGAACTTACATCTTTTTTGCAGGTTTCTCTGGGAGGGTAAGTCTCCAGCAGTTACACTTTTAAAAAGCAGGCGCAAGGCCTGCTTTTAACAAGGTAAGTGGTGAATTAATTAAAATTTTTAAAAAAATTCCACAGGTTTATTATTTTTAAATACTTTAAAGAAAGGTAAGTTTATTTTTAGCCCCGTTAGAAAATGTAATTAATTTTTTCAAAAATTTAAATTATTGTTTAAAATAATTATTTAATGCAATTTATAGTTATTTTAAAAATGTGATTAAAAAAAAAATTATTTGAAGTTTTAGTGATGTTTTGGGGCTTATAGTATTTATAGGTTTGACAGCTCTTCCTGTCAAACTTATGACTGAAGCATTCCCTGCTACCATTGGCTCTCCATGGCCCATGTCATCCCAGGGGACGCTTTGAACTAACTGCGCCCCTGGGATACACAAGCACTGCGGGCCGGCAGTTGGAGGAGGCCCAGGATCGGAATCCCATGGGGGCCCACAACACAACGGCCGGCGCACTAGGTAAGTGCAGGTCGGAGGCTTGCACCCACGGGAAGCCCCCGACCTGAATTTCTGGGCCATCGTCTTGCATGTTTCAAGCAGAAAGAATGTAACTACAGAAGTAGAAATATTGGACCTGAATTTGCTGTTTGAGTCTTCCTGCGGGCGCCTGCCTCCGAACCGCAATAAAACTACGAACATACCTGATAGTCCTGGATCCACGGAGCCTCGCGCTCCTGGGCCTCTACGCATAGGCCTGTGTAAAGGCCCATGCATCCCAGGGGCACAGGCGGTTCGCAAGCACCCCCAGGATCATGTGGACTGGCCCAACCAATCAGAAAGGGAATTCCCCATTATGCTTGTGGGGATTCCATTTACGTACGGAATCCCCACACGCTTAATAGGAATCGCCCCAAAAAAGGCATTTTAACAACACTGAAATAAAAAAAATCATTACATGTTTAAAATTAATTAAAATACAATTTAATTAAACATTTAAAACAAAAATTTAATTTCTTCAAAAAATAAATTTAAACATTTTTCAAGGGGCCAAAAATAACACAAACTTATTTTACAGGTTTTTGAATGTTTAAATGATTTTTAAAAAATGTATTTTAAAATTTATTTAAACCTTTACGCCAGTAAAAGCTATGCCAGCTTTAACCAGGGGTAAGAGTTTCACGGGCATTCGCTGGGCAGTAGTTGGGCAAATAGCCCGACTCTCCGCCAGAGAATGTCCATTTCCCGGGGATGCGGTGGATCTGTCAAGAAAGATTCTCGACAGATCGTAAGTTCCGGGTTTTGGCGCATGCGCAGCGCAGGCCTGGACTCGGAACTTGCGAGGCACTTATGGCCGTGTACGCACCACGTACGTACTCATAGGCCCCGGTAAATGCAGGCAATTATCAGGCTATTTTTCAGCAGTACGATAATCATGCATAGTTTTTTGCCACACCTGTTTTTGTTTTACTGCAGGAAACCCCTGTGGAGGAATTATGACTCTGGCTTTTGTTCCATTAGGAACTTGCAGGAAATGAAATAAGTCCCAAATTTATAACTTTTTGTTTTGCAAATTTGCATTTTGGCTACACTCCTCTCTTATGACTTACTTTAATTACCAGAGTGCTTACACTTCCTGCATGTAAAAATTCAGTCTATTTGACTGCATAATGAAACATAGAAACATAGAAGATAGGAGCAGGAGTCGGCCATTCGGCCCCTCGAGCCTGCTCCGCCATTCAATGCGATCATGGCTGATCATCCAAATTCAGTACCACGTCCCTGCCTTCTCCCCATATCCCTTGATCCCTTTAGCCTTAAGAAATATATCGAACTCCTTCTTGAATATATTTAATGAATTGGCCTCAACTGCCTTCTGTGGTAGAGAATTCCACAGGTTCACCACTCTTTGGGTGAAGAAATTCCTCCTCATCTCAGTCCTAAGTGGCTTACCCCTTATCCTTAGACTGTGACTCCTGGTTCTGGACTCCCCTGCCATCGGGAACATCCTTCCTGCATCTAGTCTGTCCAGTCCTGTTAGAATTATATAAGTTTCAATGAGATCCCCTCTCATTCTTCTGAACTCTAGCGAATATAATCCTAATCGACCCAATCTCTCTTCATACGTCATTCCTGCCATCCCAGGCATCAGGCTGGTGAATGTTCACTGCACTCCCTCCATGGCAAGAACATCCTTCCTCAGATAAGGTGACCAAAACTGCACACAATACTCAAGATGGGGTCTCACCAAGGCCCTGTACAACTGCAGCAAGACATCCTTGTTCCTGTACTCGAATCCTCTCGCTATATTTGCCTTCTTAACCACCTGCTGCACCTGCATGCTTATCTTCAGCGACTGGTGCACAAGGACACCCAGGTCTCGTTGCACTTCCCCTTTTCCCAATCTATTGCCGTTCAGATAATAATCTGTTTTTGCCACCAAAGTGGCTAACCTCGCATTTATCCACATTATACTGCATCTGCCATGCATCTGCCCAATCACCCAACCTGTCCAAATCATACTGGAGTCTCTCTGCATCCTCCTCACAGCACACACGCCCACCCAGCTTTGTGTCGATTTATAAAATAAAATAAATCTAAACCATTTTACTTGTAATGCATAGAAGACGTGGTACTGTGAAGTGTTTTGGGACGTCCTGAAGACATGAAAGGTGCTCTCTAAATGCAAGATTTTTAATTCTTTCTTTCTACTCCGCTATATATCTAAGTCGTAAGACAAGTGCTGATATTTCTGGAGACGTTAAACCGAGGTCCCATGGCGCTATTTCGAAGAAGAACAGGGGAGTTCTCCCCGGTGTCCTGGCCAATATTTATCCCTCAATCAACACAAAAACAGATTATCTGATCATTATCTCATTGCTGTTTGTGGGAGCTTGCTGTGCGCAAATTGGCTGCTGCTTTTCCTACATTACAGCAGTGACTACACTTCAAAAGTACTTCATTGGCTGAAAAGCACTTTGGGACGTCCGGTGGTCGTGAAAGGTGCAAAATAAATCCAAATCTTTCTTTTTCTTTTATGGTACAATATCTTCTGATGCCTGCACAAGTAATAGTGAATTTAAAGTGGATTGAAAACTGGTTTTACCAAAAAGGCAGAGGAATGATCACTGCAGCAGACTGTCTGTGGACAGTAACCAGCAGCCTTTTGCAGCTGCGCGTTACATATCTTCCTATTCTTGCGTGAATAGAGGAGGGCACTTCAAATTTGCCACTGAAAATAGAATTATATGGAATGGTAGTTACATTACACAGAATTACATAGTATTTACAGCACACAAACAGGCCATTCGGCCCAACTAGTCTATGCCAGTGTTTATGCTCCACAAAAGCCTCCTCCCATTCTAATTCATCTCACCCTATCATCGTAAAGTTCTATTCCTTTCTCACTCATCTGCTTATCTAGTTTCCCCTTAAATACATACTGTTATAAATCTACTCGTGAAATATCGCTGGGCGGCCAGTTGGTGGCGCCGTCCAAGGAGTATAAATACTCGAGCGTGGGCCCAGTTTGTCCAGGGACATTTTTTAAGACAGGAACTAGTGAAGGACAACTAGACCTCCATGTTCTGAAACAAGTTGATTAAAGCCTTGCTTTATACTCAAACCAAGTGCGTAGTGAGTTTTATTACATCATATACTATTCGCCTCAACCACTCCCTGTGGTAGCGAGTTCCACATTCTCACCACTCTCTGGGTAAAAAAGTTTCTCCTGAATTCCCTCTTGGATTTATTAGTGACTGTCTTCTATTGATGGCCCCTAGTTTTGATCTCCTCCACAAGTGAAAACATCTTCTCTACGTCTACCCTATCAAACCCCTTCATAATTTTAAAGGGAGGGGGGAGAACAAAAGGGAAAGGTCTGTGATAGGGTGGAGGGCAGAAATGATTAAATGACCATAGAGCTTGATGGTACAAGGCAAAATGAGGTGATAATGAGTCAAGCATAGAAACAAAAGATGGGTCCAGAAAAGGTGTGAATGGTTAATCTTATGACAAATGGTCTGAATACCTCCAGGTACATCCTGGGATTCCTACATAGGTCTTCTCTCTAATATCTCCAGATCCAGAGACCACAGTTTGAAAAGCTATACGCCTACTGAACAAAGACGAGAAACTCTAGGCCTTCCTGAACTGTATGCTCCAACCAGTCATTGGATAAACTCCTCAAATCATCCGAGAGCCATAAATCAATTTTTAATATAGCAGTGCTTTCCGGAAACATCTGTTCAATTCCGTCAAAGTAACTGAACAATTTACTCAATTGCTACAACAACACGGTTTTTTCTGAAAACCATCTTTCTCTCTGCTCCCTCTTATTTATGCTGCACACTACATGACTGATATGTAACAGCCAGATTGAACTCCCTGTTTTATATCCTGGAGGGACTTTGGAAGCAAAATAATCACCCTGCATTTCGTGCTTTTAAAGCACAACTCAAGAAGTTGACTGTCAAGAGTGCGTTTCTGATCAAGATGCTGGTGAAATGCTGAGATTGTTTGAAGGTGTCACCTGCTAGATTATTATTAACAGCAACGACAACTTGCATTTATAGACTGCCTTTAACATAGAAAAACATCCCAAGGCACTTCACAGAAGCGTAATCCGGCAAAAATGAATGCCGAGTCAATGAAGGAGATATTAGAGAGAAGACCAAAAGCTTTGATAAAGCGATGGGTTTTATGGAGAGTCTTAAAGGTGGAGAGAGAGGTGTGGAAAGTCAATGAGGTTTAGGGAAAGAAACCCAGGGCTGAGGGCTTAGAGGCAAGATGCACCAGGGGTAAGGAAGTGTAGTGGCTATAAGAGCATAAGAACAATAAGAAATAGGAGCAGGAGTCGGCCATTTGGCCTCTCGAGCCAGCTCCGCCATTTAATGAGATCATGGCTGATCTGATCTTAGACTCAACTCAATTTCCCTGTCCGCTCCCCAAAACCCATCACTCCCGTTTTGTTCAAAAACCTGTCTATCTCCACCTTAAATATATTCAATGACTCCACCTCCACAGCTCTCTAGGGCAGAGAATTCCAAAGATTCACGACCCTCTGAGAGAAGAAATTCCTCCTCATCTCCGTTTTAAATGGGTGCCCCCTTATTCTGATATTATGCCCCCTAGTTCTAGATTCCCCCACGAGGGGAAACATCCTCTCTGCATCTACCCTGTCAAGCCCCCTCAGGATTGTATATGTTGCAATAAGATCACCTCTCATTCTTCTAAACTCCAATGAGTATAGGCCCAACCTGCTCAACCTTTATTCATAAGACAACCCCTTCATCTCCGGAATCAACCTCATGAACCTTGTCTGAATTGCCTCCAATGCAAGCATATCCTTCCTTAAATAAGGAGACCAAAACTATGTTATTGGACTAGAAATTGAGAGGCTTGGGTTTATAATCCAGTGAGAACATGAGTTCTGAAGAGATTGCAAAGTCTCTGTTTGAAGAATGGACTCAGTCGAGAATATTTTGTGGACTTTATGGGATTTTTCTGAGGGTAATTTCCCTGTGATGGGATCGCCCTGTGCAGATACGTGAAAAACTGGTTTGTCAAAACTCCAGAGAACACATGGCAGTTGGCTATGAGAAAAGAACTGTCAGTCATCCAGAATGTATGGGTTCGCCCGACAGTCCTGGAAAAAGGAAGGGGGGCCATTGACAAAGGGGCTGTGGACCCTGAGGCACCCGTTAAACTTGAACCTATTAGAAAGCCACTCTAACATGCAAAAGCACTTCTCACCTCCTTCTCAGAAGAGAAGCAGAACAATGAATCCGCTGCTCACGATGCGGTCTCCTCTACATTGGGGAGACCAAACGCAGGTTGGGTGACCGCTTTGCGGAACACCTCCGTTCAGTCCGTAAGGGTGCCCCCGAGCTTCCGGTCGCCTGTCATTTTAATTCACCGCTCCATTCCCACTCGGACCTCACCGTCCTTGGCCTCTTGCATTGTTCCACGGAAGCTCAACGTAAACGCGAGGAACAGCACCTCATCTTCCGATTAGACACTCTGCAGCCTTTCGGACTCAATATCGAGTTCAACAATTTCAGATCATAACCTCGGCCCCTATTACATTTTTACTTATATTTTTTTTCCACCCTTTGTTTTGGGTTTTCCCTCCCCCCCGCTTTCCTTTTTTTTCTCTCTCCCACATGGCAGCTGTCTCTCTTTCTGCCAGTACATTTCACACCTAATCTCAGCCGTCTTTTGTCTCCACTGTCCTATTACCATCTCGTCTGGTTTTGAATACCTCTTAATGTCTCTTTACTTCTTTTGTTTTATCGCAGCCCTGCCTTCGATCTATTTCATTTCCTTTCCAGTTTTGAAAAAGAGTTAGACCCGAAACGTCGACTCTATTTTCTCTCCACGGATGTTGCCTGGCCTGCTGAGTTTTTCCAGCATTTTCTGTTGTTACAATGAACCCACTAGCCTAGCCAGCCGAAGAGGAGCCAGTTTTTCCCAACACAAAGACCAAGATATGTCCCAGACATAGGGCCATTAGTCCAATCACGGAATACTCATGGGTCTGATGATGGCCCATCACTGACTAAGCACCGGAGTGCTTAGAAACAAAAGGATTTTAAAGATTGGCGAGAAAGATAGGGGTAGCCAGACTCCTATAAAGATAGATCCTTTTCCACCATTCTCTCTCTCTCTCGCTCTCGCTCTCGCTCCACCAAGATCGACCTAACGAGAAGATGTACCAGAGGAAGTGTAAAGTCTGTGGGTTGTGCAGTTAATAAATACACAGACTTCAGAAGTAACAAACAAACAGGTCTTTACTATTCGAAGGTCCGGGCGAATCTGCCCCAGCAATCATGCCACAACACTTATGTGGTCACTATCGGTATTACAGTATACAGAAGCCAAACAAATAGTGCCACCCGAAAGTAGTCCTCTTAAAGGTGAACGGTTACATTCAATAGTTCCCTTAAAGGTAGACGGGTACATACACTACAATCCTCCCTTTTTAGCTTATTACTTACTAAGTCCATAGTGAACATACATTCTAACATATATACAGGTTTATGTAAGACAGTTCATAGATTCAGTCTTTCCGGGGGTTTCCGGATTCTGTCAGGATAACGCCGCAGTGGTGTCGTCATTTCAGGCGGGCTAGGAGGTGCTTCTGGCAAGGTCGATTCAGCTTGAAAAGCCGTGTCAGGTTCAGCAGACTCCAGTATCACTAGATCGGAAGTAGGTGTTCTGGGTATCTCAGTTTCAACATCACCCGGATAAGGTGGTGAAGTCGGTGGCCTATTTGTGGCGGACCCTATGATTTGGTCAACATGGCGCCTTATTATATTGTCTCCAATGTCCACGGTGTACATCAATGGCCCCAGCCTTTTCCCAATAGTTCCAGGCTGCCATTTCTCAGTACGGTAGTCCTGGGCCAAAACTCGTTGACCGATCTGGAAAGATCTAGTGACCCTGTCGTTCATGCCCTGGAATTGCCGGTTCTCTACGTCTCTTCTGACGTTTGGTTTTAGTAAATCCAGCCGGCATCTTAGGCATCTATTACAGAACATCATTGCGGGAGTTTGATTTGTGACCGCATGTGTCGCATTTCGGTATGCCAACAAAAAGCTATCCACCTTATGTTGCAGACTTATATTTTCATTACTCATGGCCTTTACGGCCTTCTTGAAGGTCTGGACAAACCTTTCAGCCAATCCATTTGAGGCGGGATGGTATGGGGCTGACGTGTAATGTTTAACCCCATTGCTCTTTAAGAATTTCTTGAATTCTTCGGACACAAATTGTGGTCCATTATCAGAACAGATCTGTTCCGGCAGGCCATTCCGAGCAAACATAGTCCTTAACACTGCGATGGTTTTTTCCGTCGTGGTGGTGGTCATCTTAATTACTTCCGGCCACTTGGAGTGGGCATCCACCGCTATTAGAAACATCGAGTCCATAAATGGACCAGCAAAGTCGATGTGTACTCTTTGCCAAGGCGATGAGGGCCACTCCCATGGATGCAGAGGAGCCTGGGGTGGCGCGTTCTGAACCCTCTGACATCCTAGGCAGTTCTTCGTGATCTCCTCTATGTCTCTATCAATGCCTGGCCACCACACAAACGCTCTTGCTAGATTTTTCATCTTTACTCCCCCCAGATGTCCTTCGTGCAGCTCCTTTAGCACCTTCTTTTGGAGTTTGGGTGGAATCACCACTCTAGATCCACACATCAGGGTTCCTCGACACACTGACAGTTGTTCTTTCCTCTGTGCAAATGCTTGCAGTGTTGGTTCGCTCTGTGCTGGCCATCCCTCCACCGTTACATCATAGACTCGTGAAAGAGTCGGGTCATTCCTTGTCTCATTCTCAATCATTGAGTTTGTTATCGGTAGACACTCCACTATGGATGAGTGGAACAACTCTACTGGGTCCACTATACTCGCTTCTTCTACCATCGGCAATGGCAAGCGTGACAACCCATCAGCATTTCCATGCTGTTTAGACCTTTTGTACTCAATTTCGTATTGGTGTGCCCCAAGTAACACGGACCACCTTTGTAACCTTTGTGCTGTCATGGTGGAAACGGCCTTATTTGGGTTGAATATGGACACCAACGGCTGGTGGTCTGTCAGCAATGTGAACTTTTTACATTGTAGGTAATGGTTGAATTTCTTCATGCCCCACACAAGACTGAGGGCCTCCCTATCTATTTGGGCGTAATTTCGCTCCGCGGGTGTCAATGATCGGGACGCGAAAGCCACTGGCCTTTCCGAGCCATTTGGTAGCCTATGCGAGAGTACTGCCCCAATTCCGTACGGGGAAGCATCGCAAGCTAGACGAAGGGGTAATGCTGGGTTGAAATGAGCCAACACTTCTTCAGAGGTAATCAACTCCTTGCTTCTGCGAAAAGCCTTTTTGCAATCCTCACTCCACTTCCATGGTGTTTCTTTCCGCAACAGGTCATTCAGCGGATGCAGTACCGTGGATAAATTTGGCAGAAACTTGTGATAGTAATTAATCAACCCCAAGAATGATCTTAACTGTGATACGTTTCCTGGGTCGGGGGCCTTCACAACCGCTTCTATCTTTTCAGGTGACTTATGCAGTCCCTCTCGGTCAATGACATGACCGCAGTATGAGATCCGTTTTTGGAAGAACTCACACTTCTTGCGATTAACCCGAAGGCCATACTCCTTCAACCTGGTGAGTACCAGTTTCAAATCCGTGAGGTGTTCTTCCTCATCTTTTCCCGTGATTAAAATGTCATCTAAGTAGCACTGCGTGCTTGGAATTCCTTGTAACACCTGTTCCATGGCCCTCTGCCAAATTGCTGGCGCCGAAACTACCCCAAAGACCAGTCTATTGTAGCGATACAAGCCTCTGTGAGTGTTGATGGTGAGGTACTGGCGTGACTCTTCCTCGACCTCCATCTGTAGATATGCTTGAGCCAGATCTATTTTCGTGAAATGTTTCCCTCCAGCCAACGAAGCAAAGATATCTTCAATCCGCGGAAGCGGGTATTGTACCGTGTGAAGCACCGGATTCACAGTAATCTTGAAATCTCCGCAGATACGGACCTTCCCCGGTCCCCCAGGCTTATTACTCGGTGAGGACTTCATGACGGGAACAATGGGCGTGGCCCACTCACTCCAGTCCACTTTTGACAGAACCCCTGATCGTTCAAGTTCTCCCAGTTCTGCCTCCACAGCTGGTCGTATTGCGTAAGGAACTGATCTGGCCTTAAAAAACTTTGGGCTTGCATTTTCTGCAATCTTAACCTTTGCTTTAATACCTCGCAGCATTCCCAGTCCTTGCTGGAATACCTCCTTAGCTTCGTCCAATATTCTGGACAACCGTTCAGGTTTGACATCCTCTTTTTCGGAATCCACCGTCATGGTGTTTAGGGACTGCCAGTCCAATTTTATTTTTCGGATCCACTCCCGTCCCAGAGGTGGTGGTCCTCCCTCAGGCAATACATACAGGTCCAACCGGTGATGATCTTTATCCTTGTATCTCACCTTGACTTCTATCATTCCGATGGGGAATACTTTGTGCCCCGTGTATGTCTGTAGTACTAGTTCCGTATCCCGTAGTGGAATATGCTTGAAAAATTTCTTATAGTCATGCTTATTCATGACCGTCAACGCCGATCCGGTGTCCACTTTCATTTTTACTTGGACCTTTGCAATCTGTAGCGTTATCCAGATAGTTTGTCGGTCAGCTTCATTGCTCATGTTGTGAATTCTCAGACTGTCCAGTCCTTTGCATTTGGAGTGTGAGACCGACTTCTGTTCCCTCAGACTCTTCTTAGTCACCTCTTGTACCTTTCCGTACCATTTTTGTGGTGACTTCTTATTGTTGTACGTTGCTCCTGACCGGCATACCTTAGCTATGTGCCCGATCTTGCCACATTTCCTGCATTCTTGGTTTTTACCCCAGCATTGATTCTGGTCGTGTGTTGTCTTCCCACAACGGTAGCATTTTGTTGTGCTCGAAGTAATTTTGTCCACCCCTAGTGCCGCCGCCTTTAGCTGCATTTCCGCCGTTCCTTTCGCTGCGGCTTCATGCGATGCAGCTATGAGGACAGCCCTGTCCAGTGTGAGGTCATTTTCTTCCAGTAGTCGCTTCTGCGTTCCTTCTTTGGACAATCCGCATACGAACTTGTCACGCAGTGCCTCTGTCAGATTCCCTCCAAACTGGCAGTATTTCGCTATCCTACGCAGTTCGACCAAGTATTCCGCATTGCTTTCGTCTTTCCTCTGCGTTCTTGCGTAGAATTTGAATCGTTCAGCCAGCATCAACGGTGTGGGGTTCAAGTGATCCTTCAGCACTGCTACAATATCATCGAAAGTCTGATCTGCCGGTTTAGCTGGTGAGAGAAGATTCTTCAACACCCCGAATGTTTTCGCACCCATCATGTTAAGTAAGGTTAAAGCTTTTTCCTCCTTAGCTATTTTGTTAGCCTTACAATGTATCTCAATACATTCTACGTACGTGGCCCAGTCTTCTATCTCCGAATTGAACTCGTTGATGTCCGCCCACTTAGGCATCTTTCTTTCCTTGTGTACAACACAAGTATTTCTTCAAGTATTCTTATTTATTTGTTTATTTCTAAGATGGCGGTTTTCCCGTGAAAATGGCGGTTTCCCGCTCTTTCCTTCTCGCCCCGCCCACTTCAATCGTCTTCCCCGCCTAATGGCGGCTTCCCGCGTTTCTTCCCTGGTGGAAGGGGTGCGCTTTCCCCACAGCGGACAGGTTCAGCCGCTGGGCTGGCTTCCGCACAGCTCCCCTTACTCGGCTCTGTCTTTTCCTCCCGCCCGCACGGCTCTACCGGCGCTGGGTACACCTCGTTAACGGAGGACAGTTCAGCCGCTGGACTGGCTCTCGTGCAGTCTCTCACCCCGTTTTCGGCTGTGTCTCTCTCCCACTCCCGCACGTTCGGTTTTGCCGGCTCTGAGTACCCCGTTGGTGGAGAACAGCTCAGCCGCTGGACTGGCTCCTCGCAGTCTCTCTCTCCACACCCGGCTCTCACCCGCACGGTTCCCGTTCGCCTCCCCAGCCCTCTCGCAGACCGGTGTTTCCCTCCCCGGCTGCGGCTGGGTTTCTCTTCCCGCGCCTACTCGCAGGCTCAGCGCTTCGTGGCTGCGGTCGCTGCCCGGAGTTTTCCCGCCGATCGCGGTCCGGCTGTCACCCGACGCCGTTGGACCCGACTTTTGGCCGGCACAGCTCCCCCTCGACCGAGGTCGAGTGCTCTGCCCTTATCCTCCGGATACTTCTACACCTTCCCCTACTCACAGTTTCGTCGGCCGCCTTGTTTCTTGCTGGTCGGCTCACTCCGCACCGTGGCAGAAGGGTAGTCAGTGCCTGTTGCTGATACAGCTTTTGTTGTTAGTCTTCCTGCTTTCTGTTGTTGCAGCCTCGTGTTTTCTTTTGGTAGCACGACGAGGGCGGTTGTCTCTCTTCGACGCTCTTCGTTGCTTTTGGTAGTCTTGCCGCAGGGTACGATCGGACTCGTCGCCACTGTAAAGTCTGTGGGTTGTGCAGTTAATAAATACACAGACTTCAGAAGTAACAAACAAACAGGTCTTTACTATTCGAAGGTCCGGGCGAATCTGCCCCAGCAATCATGCCACAACACTTATATACTGGTGTGGTCACTATCGGTATTACAGTATACAGAAGCCAAACAAATAGTGCCACCCGAAAGTAGTCCTCTTAAAGGTTAACGGTTACATTCAATAGTTCCCTTAAAGGTAGACGGGTACATACACTACAGGAAGAAGCCGCTGAGACTGAGAACCGCAAACCCCTCACAGGGAACGACCTCCGGGCAGTGACTTCCCACAGCTGAGTGGAGTGATCGAGACCGACTGTGTGTGGTGGTAAGCATGGTCTCGAGTGTCCCAAGCCGGTAACCAGATATCCCAGGCAAGCTGGGTGGTGTGTAAGGGCTCAGGGTTTTTCTCAGAAGTGAAGTTTTTGGGCTATTCCGAGGGTGGGAGCATCATTTGGTTCGGCCAGGCGAAGGGGTTTATGCGACTGGGTAATTCATTGGTAGGGGTGGAGTTAGAGTCCACCATAGCAACAAGGGAATTACTGCTTGTTATAGTCCCCAGTTTTGTACAGTATGTATGTTGTTTGTAACCTGGATCTTATTCTCCACAGAGACAGTGATTTTATTTAGTAGTGCATGTTTTAGCCAGTGTATGTTAGACCAAATAAGTGTAAGCCTGATTTTTCACGAAAGCATTCCTGTCCGTGACTTATTCCATTTACACTGTGAATAATAATTGCCGTGTATAGAACTTTCTTAAGGCGGGGACGATTCGAACCGTCCGTCTAGCAATTGAGCTAGGCTCAAAACTGCTTACATTTCAGATCCCACAATGGCAGTTTACGAATTTGAATTCAGCTTAAAAAATCTGGAAATAAAAAAGCTGTTATCAGTCAATGACCATGACGCTGTCAGATTGGCGTAAAAACCCAATAAATTCACTAATGTCCTTGCGGAAAGGAAACCTGCCATCCTTACTCGGTCTGGTCCCATAGGTGCCTCCAGTTCCACTCCAAAGTGATTGACTCTTAAGTGGCATCAAGTGTCAGGGCAACTAGGGACGGGCAATAAACATCAGCGTCGCCAGCGACGTCTACACCCCAAGAATGGAAAACAAAACAGCAGGTCACATTGGGTCCTTTGGAGAATGCCAAGACAGCCATAGATGGTAGATGTGGGCTTTTCCAATGGGCTTGGAATGCCGGTAGGAGAGTAGGAATTCAAACGGCTGGCGCTGGAATTGGGAGAGGCAATGTACCCAAGAGGGGAGAACAGAAAGGTGGCATTATTGGGCGACAGGAAGGGGAGGAGACAGGAGAGGAGGGGCTAAGAGAGAAAATAAAATGGGGGTCTGAAGTAGCAGTCTAAATAAACATAACAATAGGCACAGAGGGAATTAGGATTACATAGGTAATACCTCACTTATCTGTGTTGAAATTCATTTGCCAATTATATGACCATTCTGCAAGTTTATTAACGTATTTTTGTAAATTGTTGCAGTCCTCCTCAGTATTGACTATCCCCTCTAATTTGGTGTCATCTGCAAATTTAGAAATTATGTTTTTGATTCCTAAATCTAAATCATTAATATAAATTGTGAACAACAGTGGTCCCAGCACTGATCCTTGTGGGATCCCACGTTCCACCTGCTGCCACTCTGAATAGCTGAATAGTTGGATTCTTCATCCTGTGAATAGAGAGAACCTGCATTTATATAGTGACTTTCATGATCTTAGGACATCAAAAAGCACTTTATAGTCAATTAAATATTTTTGAAGTGTAGGTATGGTTGTAATATATGTTATATATCCGTGTATCTTAATGTTGTCTCCTTCAATAATCAGACAACAGACTGCAGGGAACGATCAACAGGTGTTTACTGAATGAGGGTTCAAACTGCAACTGACTGTACAGATCACTACTCAGGGTTTATATACAGGTGTGGTCACTGCCGGTACTACAGGATACAGGAGCTGTAAAAAGTAGTTCTCCCCCTTAAAGGTACATACATTACAATTCCTCCCCTTTTAGATTAACAGTACCATAACACTCATTTAACAATTAAATATCAAACTAATTACAATTAACACTTTTAACAGGCAACATTAACTGAAAATAGTCTATTTATAAATTCAGTCTTTGGGGACGCTTCCTGATTCTTTCTGGATAACGCCTTTCCCGAGTGTCTCGCTCTTGGTGCGGAGGCGATTCTAACACCCTGTCGTCAGTTGATTCATCAGCTTCCAATGCTATTGCTTCTGAGGTAGATGCGACCTGTACGTCGGGTTCCTCACCAGGTACGTATGGCCGAGACATGGGGTTGATTCGTTCCTGTGACTCTAGGATCTGGTCAGCATGGCGTCTCACAATGTTCTCCCCAACATCCACTGTGTACATTAGTGGCCCCTGCTGTGTGCATATCGTTCCTGGTTGCCATTTCTCTGTTCGGTAGTCGCGGGCCAAGACTGGTTGCCCTACATTGAAGCTCCTTGTCGGCTTCTCATTGATGTGCTGGAATTGCTTACTCTCAACATCTCTTCGTACATTTGGTCTGAGCAAATCCAGACGAGATCTCAACCTTCGGTTAAAGAACATCATGGCCGGGGTCTGGTTGGTGACTGCATGTGTCGCATTTCTGTAGGCTAACAGGAAATTGTCCACCTTATGCTGCAGTGGAATGTCGTCATCGCACATGGCCTTTACTGCTTTTTTAAAGGTTTGTAAGAACCACTCAGCCAATCCATTTGTGGCTGGATGATACGGGGCGGATGTGAAATGCCTTACCCCATTCCTTTTCATAAATCTTCGAAACTCTTCGGACACAAACTGTGGTCCGTTATCAGAGCAAAGCTGCTCTGGCAAGCCGTTCCTGGCAAAAATGGTCCGTAGGACTGCAATAGTTTTCTCCGTGGTGGTGGGGGACATTTTGATCATCTCAGGCCATTTCGAATGCGCATCCACGGCTATTAAAAACATTGAGTCCATGAATGGACCAGCAAAATCAATAGGCACCCGTTGCCATGGAGATGAGGGCCACTCCCATGGGTGTAGAGTGGCATGTGGTGGTGCATTTTGGACCTTCTGGCATCCTGAGCAGCTCTTTGTCAGGTCCTCGATTTGCTGAACGATCCCCGGCCACCACACATAAGCCCTAGCAAGGCTTTTCATTTTCACCCCTCCCAGATGAACTTCGTGAAGCTCATTGAGCACTCTCTCCCTTAACTTGGGTGTAATTACCACTCGGGATCCACACATCAAGGTCCCCTGGCATACTGACAGCTGTTCTCTTCTGGAGGAGAATGCTGGCAACAGTGAGTCGCCATGTGCTGGCCATCCCGTCACCGTCAAATCATATACCCGAGACAGTGTCGGGTCATTTCGGGTCTGCTTCTCTATACCAGCGTTAGTTACTGGCAAGCATTCAATTATAGTCGAATGAAATATTTCGACAGGATCCACTGCTGGTGCTTCCTCCGCAGTAGGCAGTGGCAGGCGTGATAGCCCATCAGCGTTTCCATGCTGTTTCGTGCCCTTATACTCAATTTCATATTGGTGCGCCCCTAGAAAAAGGGACCATCTTTGTAGCCGTTGCGCAGTCATCACCGGAACGCCCTTCTTTGGATTAAAGATGGAGACAAGTGGTTGGTGGTCAGTCAGCAAGTTGAACTTCTGCCCGTGCAGATAGTGATTGAGCTTTTTCACACCCCACACTAGGCTGAGGGCCTCCCTGTCAATCTGGGCGTAGTTACGCTCGGCTGAGGTTAGTGACCGAGACGCAAAGGCTACTGGCCTCTCCGAGCCGTCCGGGAATTTGTGCGACAGCACCGCTCCAATGCCATAGGGTGATGCATCACACGCCAACCGAATTGGTAGTGCTGGGTTGAAATGAGCCAACTCCTCTTTTGATGTGATCAATGCTTTGCTCTTCTGGAAAGCTCGTTTACATTCATCACTCCACTTCCATGGTACCCCTGTTTGCAGTAGGGTGTTCACTGGGTGTAGTACGGTAGACAAATTCGGCAAGAACTTATAGTAGTAGTTCACCAGCCCGAGGAACGACCTCAGTTGTGACACATTTTCCGGTGCTGGAGCTTTGACTACTGCCTCAATCTTTTCAGGGGACTTATGTAACCCCTCTTTATCTGTAACGTGGCCACAATACGAGATCTGCTTCTGGAAAAACTCGCATTTGTGGCGATTAGCTCGGAGCCCATATTCCTTCAATCTAGTGAGCACCTGCTCCAGGTTGGCAAGGTGATCACTGTCATTTTCGCCCATGACCAGGATGTCGTCCAAATAACACTGGGTCCCTGGAATCCCTTGCAGGACTTGTTCCATTGCCCTTTGCCAAATAGCCGGAGCTGATGCTACCCCGAACACCAGCCGGCTGTATTGGTAGAGACCTTTATGAGTGTTGATCGTGAGGTACTGTTTCGAGGCTTCTTCTACCTCCATTTGCAGGTACGCCTGGGCCAGATCAATCTTAGTGAAGCGTTTCCCTCCAGATAGCGAGGCAAAAATATCTTCAATCCGCGGAAGCGGATATTGTACAGTGTGAGGGATTGGGTTCACTGTCACCTTAAAGTCCCCACAGATGCGAACCTTCTTTGTTTCCCCAGGCGTATTACTCAATGACCTCTTCATTACAGGAACGAAGGGAACAGCCCACTCGCTCCAGTCCACTTTGGACAGTACTCCTGAACGTTCCAAACCTTCCAGCTCTGCTTCGACGGCTGGGCGGATCGCATAAGGTCTGGCCTTAAAATACTTTGGGCTTGCATTTTCCTCTATTTTGATCGTCGCTGTTATGCCTTTTAGTGTTCCGAGTCCCTGCTGGAACACTTCTTGTGCGTCAGTTAGCATTTTTGACAGTCGTCCAGGTGTGACGTCGTCATCCTTTTTGGCATCTACAGTCAGTGCTTGTATGGAATGCCAATCTAGCTGTATCTTCCAGATCTATTCACGTCCTAGTAGTGGTGGTCCTCCATCTGGCAATACATATAGGTCCATTTTTGGTGTTTCCTTGCCGTTATATATAACGTTCACCCTTATTTTTCCTTTGGGGTAGACTTTTTGCCCCGTGTACGTCTTCAAGACAATCTTTGTATCTCTCAAGGGTATATGTGAGAATAGCCGCTTGTAGTCCCTTCAGTTTATGACTGTTAGGGCTGATCCTGTGTCCAATTCCATTTTCACTTGGACTCCTGCTATCTTGAGCGTGACCCAGATAGTTTGGTGATCCTCCATTTTAATCATATTATGTCATTTCAGACAACCCAGCTCCTTGCTTCCGGAGTCTGTATCACTCTTCTGTTCGTCTGAACTACTCTCCGTCACCTTATGTACCTTCTTGTACTTCTCCTGTGGAGATTTCTTGCTGCTGGTTTTCTTTCCCGACCTGCAGACTCTTGCTATGTGTCCTACTTTTCCACACTGTCTGCACACTTTGTCCTTGAACCAGCAATCATTATGGTCATGTGTTGTTCTGCCGCAGCGATAGCACTTCACTGTTCCGTATGACATTTCATTTGTGCCATATTCTTGCAGTCTCCGTTGTATCTCTGCAGTGCCCTGTGCTGCTGCTTCATGTGATACTGCAATGCTGAAAGCCTTGTCCAGCGTAAGATCCTTTTCTGATAGAAGCCGTTTCTGGGTTCCTTCATTTTGAAGCTGTGGTGATTATTCCTTGTTTAGCAAAAGTATTGTGATTGGTTGTTTGTTAACTGCCTTGGGATATATGTTGTAATCTCATTGGTAGTTGATGATCACATGATGTGTTGTGGCCACCTTAAATTCAGTTCTTTTCCAGCTTTGGTTGGGACTGGATGTGGGAAGATGTGCTGCAGATTTTAAAGTTAATAAAGCCTAGTTTTGGAAGGCAAATCTATTCTTTATTTCAATTTATTAACTTTATGTTAGAATGGAGCGATACCTTCAACCAGAACGATTCAAGGCTGACCCCAATTCTGCTGGAGTGGATGATAAATGGAAACATTGGTATTGTACATTTAAAAACTTTTTGGGCATGTTGGATGAAGGGTCTCTAAATAAGCTGAATATGCTGATCAACTACATTGCTCCGGATGTACATAAATATATTTTGGATTGTAAAACTTGTGAAGTGGCTATTTCTACATTGGAAAAGATTTTTGTTAAACCAAAGAATGAGGTATTTGCACGTCACCTTCTATCTGCCCGTAGGCAGCAGGTGGGAGAATCTTTGGATACTTATTTACAAGCACTTCGGTGCCTTAGTGTTAACTGTAATTATAAGGCCGTGACGGCTGAAGAATATAAGGAAGAATCGGTACGGGATGCTTTTATTAATGGATTACTGTCTAGATCAATTCGTCAGCGGTTGTTAGAAAATAAGACTTTGGATCTTAAAAGTGCTTTTGAGCAAGCTTCTACATTGGATGTGGCTCAGAGAAGTTTGGATTCTTATGCTCTTTTTAATCGGCCTGCGACTATGGTTTCGGCAGTTTCGGATGAAAAGGAATTATGTGGAGTTAATGGGAGTGGTTTACTAGATTCTGAAACAGTTTCTACTTCGGCGGCTGTTGCCTCTAGGATTCAGAAGTGTTATTTTTGTGGGAATATCCGGCACCCTCGTCTGAAGTGTCCTGCTCGGGAGGCTGTGTGTAGTAAATGCGGCAAGAGAGGTCATTATGCACGCGTGTGCAAATCATCAGGTTCAATTACCTCCTCCTCTCCTGGTGTGGGAGGGCCCTCCTCCACTTCCTCCTCTGTGACTATTCAGCCTTTAGATAGGGCGTTTATTGCATCAATTTCTGCTGCATTTGCTCATGGCCTAAACAAAGCTATAGTTACGGCTCAAGTTAATGGGTTGGAAGTGAAGGCCCTTATAGATACGGGCAGTACTGAGAGTTTTATAAGTCTTCAGTTTGCGAAGGAGGAGCATTTGAAAATTTCGCCTGTTACGTATCAGGTGTGTATGGCTCAGACGACCCTTACTTCACAAATAGCTGGTTGTTGCTTTGTGAAAATGATTCTTCTAGGTAATACGTATACTGATATATGCCTATCTGTTTTGCCTAATCTCTGTGCGGATATTTTGATTGGACATGATGTGCTTCAGTTACCCGAGTCTCTTAGTCTTTCATTTGGAGGGACTAAGCCACCTTTATCTATTTGTGGATTAACCTCTTTATCTATTTCTCCATTATCACTTTTTTTTCCAATTTGATGTCGGATTGTAAGCCAATTGCTACCAAGTCAAGAAGATATAGTAGTCAGGATAGAGAATTTATTAATTCTGAAGTTCAACGTCTCTTATTGGAAGGAATCATTGAACCTAGTTGTTCGCCTTGGCGAGCACAGGTAGTTGTCACGACTAACGAGAGACACAAGAAACGAATGGTGATAGACTATTCCCAAACTATTAATAGGTATACTCAATTAGATGCGTACCCTTTGCCTAAGATTGATGAGCTTATCAACAAAGTATCTCAGTATAAGGTTTTTAGCACTATTGATTTAAAGAGTGCTTATCATCAGATTCCTATTGTTAAGAAGGATCAACCATATACGGCCTTTGAGGCTGGTGGAAAGCTGTATCAGTTTTGCCGAATACCATTTGGTGTTACTAATGGTGTTGCTTGTTTTCAACGGGCAATGGATGCTTTTATAAGTGATAACTCCCTCTCTGATACCTTTTCATACTTAGATGACATCACAGTGTGTGGCAAATCAAGGGTGGAGCATGATTCTAATTTAAAAAGATTCCTTCAAGCTGCGGAAAAAGTTGGTTTAACTTTTAACAAAGAGAAATGTATCTTTTCGACTACTGAGGCAAATCTATTGGGGTATATTATCTCGGGAAACAAGATTAAACCAGATCCAGAACGTCTGCGACCATTGATTGATTTACCTTGTCCTACTAATTCTAAGGCTTTGCAACAAGTTGTTGGACTGTTTTCTTATTATTCTAATTGGATTGCAAATTTTTCACGGAAGACCCGGCCTCTTATTCGGGTTACGACATATCCTTTCTCATGGGAGGCCAGGACATGTTTTGAGAATTTTAAAAAGGATATTTTAGGAGCAGTTGTGCATTCTATTGATGAGCAGGTTCCTTTTGTGATTGAGACGGATGCTTCTGGTTTTGCAATTGGGGCTACTCTGAACCAAAATGGAAGACCTGTGGCCTTTTTCTCACGTACTTTGAACAATAGTGAAAAAAGACATTCTTCAATAGAGAAAGAGGCATACGCAATAGTAGAAGCATTGCGTAAATGGAGACATTATTTATCGGGGCGACATTTCACGTTGGTAACTGTAAAGTCTGTGGGTTGTGCAGTTAATAAATACACAGACTTCAGAAGTAACAAACAAACAGGTCTTTACTATTCGAAGGTCCGGGCGAATCTGCCCCAGAAATCCTGCTACAACACTTATATACTGGTGTGGTCACTATCGGTATTACAGTATACAGAAGCCAAACAAATAGTGCCACACCTAAAGTAGTTCCCTTAAAGGTGAACGGTTACATTCAATAGTTCCCTTAAAGGTAGACGGGTACATACACTACAATCCTCCCTTTTTAGCTTATTACTTACAGAGTCCCCGTTAAACATACAAATCTTCAACTTCCTATAAAACAAATTACAGCTATAATCTCGGTGGAGTCAATGTCATATAAAACAATTTACAAATATAATCTCGGTGGAAACAGTTCCCAGGTTCCGTCTCTGCGGAAACAATTCATAGATTCAGTCTCTGATCTTGACTCGTTCCGAACAACATTTCTTTGGGGTAGCCGGTTCACCTGGCTAGCGTGACTCCTCCATAGCCTTTTTCTTGATGTAGCAGCTTGAACTTTCGTCCTGTTGAACCAGCAGTGCGGACTTTGACAACCAACTGGCTGTCTTGACATTTACCAGTTTTTCAACTAATTTAGCTCCTTTCGTAATGTCCCGCCTGGAATGGTAGAAGTGCTAATATTTTAGACAGTTATTATCTTCTGCTTCTTCTTTTTCTTTTCTGCCTTTTTGAAACTCTCGGAGCGCCTTTCTCGGCTGCCAGCTGTAGCGCCACCAACTCTCTATGTTCCTTAGACCTTAAGTGCTTCATCCGGATTTCAGCACTTTGAGAGTTTCCATCAAAAGCTGGGCAGACCACATCCTCATAATATTCAGTGTCACTCAATAGGTCATGGTAATATTCAGGTTCGTCCTGAGTTAGGCCAGCGAGAGAGACTTCTTCTTCCTCCTCACCCATCTGGACATTAGCTGACGGTGGTTCCTTCCCTAAACATCTTTCTTGAAAAGCCTTCTTCATGCATTCATATTCATCCCGCTCTTCCTGGGTTATCTGCCATTCCTTCACGACGGACCTCATTTGTGAGTTCAATACCTTCCTTCCCACCGGTAATTGCGTTATCAGGATATTTAACCCTTCTACTGAAGTAACGGTTTCCACCTTCTTCTGTTCGCCTTGACGTGATTCAACGTACTTTTGGCATCCTTGTAAAATTTGTGTTGCCACCTCAGCTATCTTCGTGACTTTTGAGAGCTCCGAACTCGTTCCCCCTGAAGATTGAAGCTCGTGTTCAGATTGTTCCCCTTGTAGAGTCTTGTCCTTCAGCATATGAAGGAGTTGGCCGACCGTTAACTCTTCCCTGGGAACACGGTGGATCAGAGTCTTCTCCATTTCATCCACCTCTTTCTCCAATACTTCCACCTTACGTTCCTCTTGAACTTTGGCTTTCAGCTCTCGGAAAAGTTGCGCCCTGATGCTCTCTAGTTCATGTTCAGGGACCATTCTTACAGTGTCCTGTTCTTTCACTGCAAGGATTCCCAGTTGAATCTGTTCTTCAAGTTGTTGAACCTCAGACATTGCCGCCTCATATTTGTCTTGGGTGTCCTTCAATGTTTTTATAAGTTCTTGGACATCCTGTCTTTCATGCTCTGCCATGATTTTCACCTCTAATTGCTCATCTATGGATGGAGCTTCTATCGATGAGTCTGTCTTGGCCTTGAGCTCATCAAGAATCTCCTGCAGCCTTTGGACTTCTTGCTCATGTTCAACCTTTAGTTGTTCATATGCTTCTACTGAAACTAGCTTTTCGGAGGCTGCCGAGTTAACCCCCTTCTGAATTGTAGCCTGGGCCTGTTCATACTGTTCTTTCAACTTCTCACACTTTGCTTGTAAGGAGTCGTAAAGAAGAACTGGAATAAAGTCCTGGCTCCCTGAAGATTCCTCTTCCTTTGGTTCATTCTGGAAATATTCTAGTTCCTGAACAGCATCAGGGGAATGTGATTGGTATTTGACCATGATGGCTCTATGGTCGCTCACTGCTTGAGCTAGCTGTCTCTGTAGTCTTTCCAGGTTCCCCCATTCAGTGTCCCAGAACTTTTCCATATTTTTCACCTCCTGTACGAGACGATCACTCAACTGTTCTAATTGTTGTCGTACTTTGACATAAGTTTGCGTCCGAGCTCGGTGTTCTTCCGTCATGGATGAATCCTTTGCTTGAACAGGCTCAGAATTCTCTGTCAACCTGGAGTTCTGCTCTGCAGCTTTATTCTTCTTGGTACCATAAGTCCTTCTGCCTGTCTTCGTTTTCGACTTGGTCTTATCATCATCCATTTCAGAATCTGAGCTAATAGCTTGCACCGAGTCCTCCCTCATTATGGCTTTTAGGTAATGCCATTCCATGTCTATTTTCTTAATCCACTCCCGTCCTAGAAGTGGTGGTCCTCCCTCAGGTAATACGTACAAGCTCATTCTTGGGTGTTCTTTACCCCTATCTCTCACCTTGACTCTTATTTTCCCCACGGGGTATACGTTATGCCCCGTGTATGTCTGTAATACAAACTTGGCATTTCTTAAAGGTATGTGAGAGAATGGCCGGTGGTAGTCCCTTCGGTTGATGACTGATAGAGCTGATCCAGTGTCCAGCTCCATTCTTATTTGGACTCCAGCTATTTTTAGTATGACCCAGATGGCCTGTAGATCCGTTTCTTTACCCACATTGTGGATTCTCAGCCTACCCAGCTCCTGGTTGTTTGGGTCTGAGTCTGAATTCTGTTCGTCTGAACTCTTCTCAGCCACCTTGTGTACCTTGTTGTACTTTTCTGGTGGTGGCTTCCTTTGATTATTGATCTTTTTCCCGGACCGGCATACCTTTGCGATGTGACCCAGTTTGCCACATTTCCTACACTCTTGGTTCTTAAACCAGCATTGATTCTGGTCATGCGTTGTCTTCCCACAACAGTAGCATTTTGTTGTGCTTGAAGTAATTTGGTCCACCCCGAGTGCCGCCGCCTTTAGTTGCATTTCCGCCGTTCCTTTCGCTGCGGCTTCGTGCGATGCAGCTATAAGGACAGCCCTGTCCAGTGTGAGGTCATTCTCTTCCAGTAGTCGCTTCTGCGTCCCTTCTTTGGACAATCCGCATACGAACTTGTCCCGCAGCGCTTCTGTCAGATTCCCTCCGAACTGGCAGTATTTCGCTAGCCTACGCAGTTCGACCAAGTATTCCGCATTGCTTTCGTCTTTCTTCTGCGTTCTTGCGTAGAATTTGAATCGTTCAGCCAGCATCAGCGGTGTGGGGTTCAAGTGGTCCTTCAGCACAGCCACAATCTCTTCGAAGGTCTGATCCGCTGGTTTATTTGGTGCTATTAGATGCTTCAAGAGCCCGTATGTTTTTGCCCCCATCGAGTTTAGCAATGTTATCGCCTTGTCGTCTTCCTCTATTTTGTTGCCTTCGCAATAGATCTCTATGCGTTCCACGTACGTGGCCCAGTTTTCTATTTCAGAATTAAAGTCGTTAATATTCCCTCGCTTAGGCATCTTCCTTCCCTTGGGAGCAGCACCAGTATTTCTTATTTATTTATTTGTTTCTAAGATGGCGGTTTCCCGCTCTTTCCTTCTCTCCCCGCCCACTTCAATGGCGGTATGTCAATCAAGATGGCGGTTTTCCCGCGAAAATGGCGGTTTCCCGCTCTTCCTTTCTCGCCCCGCCCACTTCAATGGCGGTTTCCCGCTTCTGGCGTCTTCTCCGCCTAATGGCGGCTTCCCGCGTTTCTTCCCGGTGGAAGGGGTACGCTTCCCCCTCAGTGGACAGGTTCAGCCGCTGGCTGGCTACCGCACAGCTCCCCTTACTCGGCTATGTCTTTTCCTCCCGCCCGCACGGCTCTACCGGCGCTGGGTACACCCCGTTAGCGGAGGACAGTTCTGCCGTAGGACTGGCTCTCGCGCAGTCTCTCTCTCCGTACCCGGCTCTGTCTCTCTCACCCGCACGTTCGATGCTACCGGCCCTGGGTACCCCGTTGGTGGAGAACAGCTCACCGCCGGACTGGCTCTCGCGCAGTCTCTCACCCCGTTTTCGGCTGTGTCTCTCACCCACTCCCGCACGTTCGGTTTTGCCGGCTCTGAGTACCCCGTTGGTGGAGAACAGCTCAGCCGCTGGACCGGCTCCTCGCAGTCTCTCTCTCCGCACCCGGCTCTCACCCGCACGGTTCCCGTTCGCCTCCCCAGCCCTCTCGCAGACCGGTGTTTCCCTCCCCGGCTGCGGCTGGGTTTCTCTTCCCGCGCCTACTCGCAGGCTCAGCGCTTCGTGGCTGCGGTCGCTGCCCTGATTGTCCCGCCGATCGCGGTCCAGCTGTCACCCGACGCCGTTGGACCCGACTTTTGGCCGGCACAGCTCCCCCTCGACCGAGGTCGAGTGCTCTGCCCTTATCCTCCGGATGCTTCTACACCTTCCCCTACTCACAGTCTCTTCGGCCGCCTTGTTTCTTGCTGGTCGGCTCACTCCGCACTGTGGCAGAAGGGTAGTCAGTGCCTGTTGCTGATACAGCTTTTGTTGTTAGTCTTCCTGCTTTCTGTTGTTGCAGCCTCGTGTTTTCTTTTGGTAGCACGACGAGGGCGGTTCTCTCTCTTCGACGCTCTTCGTTGCTTATGGTAATCTTGCCGCAGGGTACGATCGGACTCATCGCCACTGTAAAGTCTGTGGGTTGTGCAGTTAATAAATACACAGACTTCAGAAGTAACAAACAAACAGGTCTTTATTATTCGAAGGTCCGGGCGAATCTGCCCCAGAAATCCTGCTACAACACTTATATACTGGTGTGGTCACTATCGGTATTACAGTATACAGAAGCCAAACAAATAGTGCCACACCTAAAGTAGTTCCCTTAAAGGTGAACGGTTACATTCAATAGTTCCCTTAAAGGTAGACGGGTACATACACTACAGTAACTGATCAAAAATCTGTGTCCTTTATGTTTGATGTTAAACATTTTGGAAAGATCAAAAATGATAAAATAATGAGATGGAGGATTGAGTTGGCATGTTACCATTTTGACATAGTTTATCGTCCGGGGAAGGATAATGTTGCTGCTGATGCACTGTCGAGGGCTTATTGTTCTGTGATTCACGGAGATACGCTTATTAATCTTCACAATGCCTTATGTCATCCTGGGGTTACGAGGATGATACACTTTGTACGCAGTAAGAACTTGCCTTTTTCAGTTGAAGACGTCAAGCGGATGACTTCATCATGTTCTATCTGTGCTCGGTGTAAACCAAATTTCTTTAAGCCTCAACGAGCTCATCTTATAAAGACTACTTCTCCTTTTGAACGTTTGAGCGTCGATTTTAAGGGGCCTCTTCCTTCAACTACTCAAAACCGATATATATTTACTGTTGTGGATGAGTTTTCAAGGTTCCCTTTTGCTTTTCCTTGTGCAGATGTATCAGCTGCTACAGTTATTAAATGTCTGACTCAACTTTTTGTCATCTTTGGGATGCCTGCGTATATCCATTCAGATCAGGGAAGTTCTTTTATGTCTTTCCAGTTGAAGGAATACCTTCAGAGTCGGGGAATTTCTACTAGTAGAACTACCCCGTATAATCCCCAGGGTAATGGACAGTGCGATCGATACAATGGGGTGATCTGGAAGGCAGTTATGTTGGCTTTGACATCCCGGAACCTTAAGAATACACAGTGGGAAATGGTACTGCCTGATGCCCTGCATTCCATTAGATCATTGCTTTCAACGGCTACTAATGTGACCCCCCATGAAAGGCTCTTTAACTATCCGCGGAGATCTACTACGGGATATTCGGTACCTTCATGGCTTACTATGCAGGGACCTGTGCTGCTTCGACGCCATGTTAGATTGTCAAAATATGATCCTTTGGTGGAGGAGGTGGAGCTGTTGGAGGCAAATTCCCAATATGCTCATATTCGATTCCAAGATGGGAAAGAAAGTATTGTTTCAATTAAAGACTTGGCTCCTTGTGGGGGCCAGCCCTCTTCTGAGGATATTAACAATAGTCATGATTCAGATAATGTGGATGCTGTTACAGATATTACGAATATTTCCAATCCGATTGCAGATAATTATACTTCTATTAGTCAGCCCTTGATAGATGTTTATGACCGTCCCAGTTTACCTTCTGATGGGATTTCTAATCCGGAAACCGTTGAAAATCGGGATATGGATAGCCTTCCTGCTGAAGATACTTCTGTGCCTTCTGGTGTGGGAGGGCAAGGAATTTCACCAAGGTTAAGAAGGTCGACACGAGCAAGATATCCGGTCGACCGATTGAAAATGGACTTTTAAATTGATAGTAATGTTTTAAAATTGTTGAAATATTATAGTATATTGTTTTAGTTGAGAGATATTTAATACTTATGTGCAATGTTACTATTTGTTGTTGTTCACTTAGTATTGTGTCATGTGAACAGTTTTATTCTTGTTGTGCATAGTTTTAGTTCTAAATAATTAATTATAAATTGTAAAGGTTATTTAGGTTGGAGTATATTTTAAAAGGAAGGGTGAATGTGGTGATTATTCCTTGTTTAGTAAAAGCATTGTGATTGGTTGTTTGTTAACTGCCTTGGGATATATGTTGTAATCTCATTGGTAGTTGATGATCACATGATGTGTTGTGGCCACCTTAAATTCAGTTCTTTTCCAGCTTTGGTTGGGACTGGATGTGGGAAGATGTGCTGCAGATTTTAAAGTTAATAAAGCCTAGTTTTGGAAGGCAAATCTATTCTTTATTTCAGAAGCCCACACACAAACTTGTCCCTTAAAGTATCTGCTAGTCCCATTACAAACTGGCAGTGTTTCGATAGCTTGCGCAGTTCTGTTAAATACTCAGCATTACTTTCATCTTTATGCTGGTTCCTTTTGTGAAACTTAAATCTTTCTGCTATCAGCAGCAGTGTGGGGTTTAAGTGGTCCTGTAGGATTGACACTATGTTTTCAAAATCCTTTTCTACTGGCTTCTCTGGGGTTACTAGGCTTCGTAGTAAGCCATACATTTTTGCACCCATTGAATTCAACAATACCAGCGCTTTCTTGTCATCTGGCACTTCATTCGCCTTGCAGTATACTTCTATGCATTCGACATATGTCGTCCAATCTTCGACTTCATTGTCGAACGCTGTGATACTGCCACTCTTCGGCATTTTTGGGTGTGGTTAGACTGGCTTAAAATGGCATCTCCTGTGCTTTCCTTTCTTCCCCGCTGTGGCTTAAAATGGCGTCTCCTGCTCTTTCCTTTCTTCCCCGCTGCGGCTTAAAATGGCGTCTCCCGCGCTGCTGCCAATGCCGCTCTCGGCGGTCCTCGTGGCAAATGGCGATGCCCTGTGGGTTTCGTGCGCTGCTCCTGCGCTGCTACCAATGCTGCTCTCTGCGGTCCTCGTGGCACTGGCAGCGCCTCGCGTTTTCCTGCGCACCTCTCTCCCCCGTTGACGCTGCTCGGCCCTTGAACATCGACTGCGCTCTGCTCTCTCTCATCTCTCTCCCCGTTGATGCCGCTCGGTCCTGAACACCGACTGCTCCCTGTGCGCTCTGCCCTCTCTCTCTCCCCCGTCGACGCTGCTCGGCCTTTTTCTGTGCCGCTCGGTCGGCTCTAGCCGCCGCTGTCCAGGAAGGATCTGCGCAATACCTGTTGCCAGCCCGTTTCGCTGGACCACCGTGACTGGAAAGCCAAGCCTGGCTCTCGACAGCCTCCCCTGCGATGCTGAAATCTCCGCTGGATGACCGTGCTTCTGGACTCGACCTCCTTCCACTGTTCTCCAGGAGCGAATCCCTGGGAGGTGATGCAGAGTTGCAGGTAGGTTCGAATCTGCATCGTCGCCAATGTTATATCCGTGTATCTTAATGTTGTGTCCTTCAATAATCAGACAACAGACTGCAGGGAACGATCAACAGGTGTTTACTGAATGAGGGTTCAAACTGCAACTGACTGTACAGATCACTACTCAGGGTTTATATACAGGTGTGGTCACTGCCGGTACTACAGGATACAGGAGCTGTAAAAAGTAGTTCTCCCCCTTAAAGGTACATACATTACAATATAGAACACGCAGCAGCCAATATCTGCACAGCAAGGTCCCACAGTCAGCAACGTGATAATGACCAGATAATGGGCAGGATTTTCATTGTGCCGTGGAGTCGGAATTGGAGGTGTGCGGGGGTTTAAAATCCCAAAATCAGGGGTCCCGACCCCTTCCCACACCCAACCCGCCTCCATGCCAGTTTGAAAGGAGGCGGGTACCCGCCCCGCACTGGAACCCGCCTACCTGAGGCGGGAAGGGATTAGTGCCAATTAACTGCCTGTTAACAGGTAGTTAACAGGCAGTTTTTAGCCTAATCCCTATTCCTGATGTTAAAGTGTGGGATTCCCAATGGCTCCAAACCACGCCAAGTTAGAGGAGTCGGGCCGTCGGGTTGAAGGACTTGGAGGGGTCGACATGTCAGTGTTCAGGTGAGTGATGTGTGCATGAGTGCAAAGGTAAGTGTGTTTGGTGTGTCTAAAGTGATTAAATAAGTTTTACATACCTTTACTTACCTTTACAGCCTTCCTTCCTTTAGGTTCCGGGAGCCCCTCATCTCACTGGCACAGAAAGCAGAATGGCTGCGAACTGTCAAACGTGACAGCCTTCAGCTTTCTGTGCAGGAGAGATTTCTAACTGAGTCTGTGGAGAAGGACTCAGATTAGAAGTAAGACTGTCAGTGTTTGACAGCTTCAAACAGCTGTGAAACGCTGATATTTCATCTGTCAAAAGCTCTTGACAGATGAAATTTTAGTCTGTGATGTCACCCGTTGCCGGGTGGCCCTTAATTGGCCTGCTGAGCCTGCTGGGCGGGCTCAACAAGGTCAATCAAGTTAAAATCGCGTGGATTGGCCGCATCTCGATGGAGGCGGGACTACAACTCCGAAAGTTGTAGTCCCGCCTCCAACCTGACTACTGAATGAAAATCCAGCCCAATCTGTTTTAGTGATGTTGGTTGAGGGATAAATATTGGACAGGACACCGGGGAGAACGCCCCTGCTCTTCTTCAAAATTGCATCATGGGATTTTTTGCATCCACCTGAGAGGGCAGATCGAGACTTGGCTTAATATCTCACCTGATAGACAGCCCCTCCGACAGTGCAGCGCTCGCTCAGTACTGCACTGGGAGAATCAGCCTATGTTAGGCACTCGAGTCTCTGGAGTGGGGCTTGAACCCACGACCTTCTGACTCAAAGGTGAGAGTGCTACCAACTGGACACCGATAGAGTTCTTTCCATATGTTCAGCACAGTAGGTGGCACATTATTCATAGCTTAAGGTCAAAACTGCAGTATACGCCGGAACTGGTGTTTGTAAAAACAAACCAGCTTTTGCTCTGGGATAAGTAGAAGCAAATATTACAGATAATCTATTTTCCCTGAACTAATTTCAAGGATGGCAACACAGTCATCTATCATACTCTACTTCAACTGGTCCTGATAATATTATATATTGCTGGCAGTATGACCATTGTCAGTCTTTCAAACAAACAAATTAAGCTGATGAAGTGAGTAAACCAGGTCAGAGCTGTGTAACATTCCTTATCAGCGCACTGGTTTTGTTTGCTACCAAGACCGACGAGTATCGCGGTCACAGCAATATTTAATATGCCTGTGCACATTTGAGATGGAGATGATGGACGCAAGTCTTACATTGTACTAATTCTGTAAAAATGGGATTATCCGAAATTGTTCCTTGTCCTTTTTCTGGGATCAATGAATTTACCTCATTGGTTCAACGAAGGGTTACCAGTTCACTTATTCCTTTCTCATGCTTCTGTTCTTCATTCCTAAGCCTAGATAATTGCCAGCAGGTTATTGACCCATGGGCATATCTCATCCAAGGCAGATTCTGCCCTCATCTGATGTCCACGTAAGCTCACTGCCTGACCTCCTGAATGTCTCCAGTGTTTTCTGTTTGTGTTCCAGGGAACTAAGAGCTTCCCTGAATCTTCCTGCAAAGTCCACTGGCTAGTCTCTTTATTGTGACGTTTAGCTCTGTACTACATATACAGAGGTGAGGTAAGGAGAATTTTTGACTCAGCGAGTTGTTATGATCTGGAATGCTCTGCCTGAAGGGGTGGGGGAATCAAGTTCAATAGTAACTTTCAAAAGGAAATTAGATAAACACTTGAAGGGGAGAAAATTGCAGGGCTCTGGAGGAAAGAGCGGGGGAGTGGGACTAATTGGATAGCTCTTTCAAAGAGCCAGAAGAGGCACAATGGGCTGAATGGACTCTTACTGCGTTGTAAGATTTTATTATTTGAGCATCCATTGACTCTAACCATCTAAGTGCGTAACGAAAAATATTGTACACTTCAAATAGTCCCGTGGATCTTTTACGTCCACCTGAGAGGGCAGATGGGTTTCACGTCTCATCCGAAACACGGCACCTCCGACAGTGCAGCACACCCACCCACCCCCCGCCCCCCCAGTACTGCACTGTAGTTGTAGTCTGGATTATGGGCTCACGTTTCTGGAGTGGTACTGCAAACTCATGACCATCTGACTCTGTGGCGAGAGTGCTGCCCAGTGAGCCAGGGCTGACACTCTAAGCTGGCTTTCTCCCACACCCTGAAATTGTACAAAGGAAACTTATCAAGAACCACTGGGTGACTTTTCAGTCTGACAGCATTTAAACTGAAGCGCTAATGCAATGTTTTGTGTCTTTGGTGTCAGGGTAGATTTAACCATCCACTCAATTCTTAGTTGAAATTATGGCAAGTAATCATTTCAAAATGTATCTGCTTGTAAGCTGTAGTAGAAATGTTGGCCCTGGAAATATGTTCTCAGGCCTAATAGACTGTGACGCTTGGATGGAAATTGGCAAATTATTAATAACGCTTCAGATTTCAAGCAAGATGGGCATGACTGCAGGAAGAATCTGATTGATGTAAAAGAAAAAGACCAAGGTCAAATTGAAGTCGGATCCTAAAAAGCCTTAGGCATTGTCTTTCAATTAGAGCCCTGGATTTGTTGGTTGTTTTGAGAGCCGGTCTTTCCTCCTCCTGCTGGGTTTTCCCATCATTATCTCCAGCTCAACTCCTGCCGAATTAATGATTTGAGTGGAATATGTTTCCGATTGGCCTTTTATGACACTCTGGAGGTTACAAGTCCTAATTCAAATTAGAATAAATGCCACCAATATTTAATGCAGAAATCTGTAACTGAAAACGGCAAATAGATTTTCCTGGCACGTGGGCCCTTATTACGAGGGGATACTCTGAGCTGGCAGTAGACATTCCATGTACAATGCTGCTCTCCAACAAACGGCTAACAATTTAAAGGCACGCAAAAACCGACAACATTAATTTACCAGATCTGAGGATTTCATAAAATAGTAATGGATATAAGAAATTTAAATAATAGCTAATATTGAATTTATATCCAGGGGTATTCAATATTCAGGAAAGATAGGCAGAAAGGAAAAGGAGGTGGGGTAGCATTGCTGGTTAAAGAGGGGATTAACACAATTGAAAGGAAGGATATTAGCTCTGATGATGTGGAATCTGTATGAGTAGAACTGAGAAATACCAAAGGGCAGAAAACATTAGTGGGAGTGGTATATAGACCTCCAAACAGTAATGCGGAGGTTGGGGATGGCATTAAACGGGAAATTAGAGAAGCGTGCAATAAGGGCACAGCAGTTATCATGGGTGACTTTAATCTACATATAGATTGGGCTAACCAAATTAGCAACAGTACTGTGGAGGAGGAATTCCTGGAGTGTATACGGGATGGTTTCCTGGACCAATATGTCGAGGAACCAACTAGAGATCAGGCCATCTTAGACTGGGTATTATGTAATGAGAAAGGGTTAATTAGCAATCCTGTTGTGCGAGGCCCCTTGGGGAGGAGCGATCATAATATGATAGAATTCTTCATTAAGATGGAGAGTGAAATAGTTGACTCAGAGACTAGGGTCCTGAATTTAAATAAAGGAGACTACGATGGTATGAGGTGTGAGTTGGGTAGGATTGATTTGGGAATGTCACTCAAAGGGTTGACGGTGGATGGGCAATGGCAAACATTCAAAGATCGCATGGATGAACTACAGAATTTGTTCATCCCAGTTTGGCATAAAAATAAAACAAAAAAGGTGACTCAACCATGGCTAACAAGGGAAATTAGGGACAGCATAAGATCCAAGGAGAGGACATATAAATTGGCCAGAAAAAGCGGTAAACCTGAGGATTGGGAGCAGTTTAGGATCCAAAAAAAGAGGAAAAAGGGGTTAATTAAGAGGGGGAAAATAGAGTATGAGAGTAAGCTTGCAGGGAACATAAAAACTGACTGTAAAAGCTTTTATAGATATGTGAAGAGAAAAACATTGGTGAAGTCAAGCGTAGGTCCCTTGCAGTCAGAATCAGGGGAATTTATAATGGGGAACAAAGAAATGGCAGACCAATTAAATACATACTTTGGTTCTGTCTTCACAAAGGAGGACACAAATAACCCCCCAAAGATGTCGGGGAAAATAGGGTCTAATGAAAGGAAGGAACAAATCAGTATTTGTAGGGAAATGGTGTTAGGGAAATTGATGGGATTGAGGGCCAATAAATCCCCAGGGCCTGATAATCCACATCCTAGGGTACTTAAGGAAGTGGCCTTAGAAATAATAGATGCATTGCTGGTCATCTTCCAAAATTCGATAGACTCTGGAACAGTACCCATAGATTGGTGAGTAGCTAATGTTACCCCACTGTTCAAAAAGGGTGGTAGAGAGAAAATGGGGAATTACAGACCGGTAAGCCTGACATCGGTAGTGGGGAAAATGCTAGAGTCCATTATAAAGGATGTAATAGCAGAGCACTTGGAAAAAAGTGATCGGATCGGACAAAGTCAACATGGCTTTACAAAAGCTAAATCGTGCTTGACAAATCTACTGGAATTTTTTGAGGATGTAACTGGTAAAATAGACAAGGGAGAACCAGTGGATGTGGTGTATTTGGATTTTCAAAAGGCTTTCGATAAAGTCCCGCATAAGAGATTAGCATGTAAAATTAAGGCACATGGGATTGGGGGCAAGGTATTGACTTGAATAGAGAACTGGTTGGCAGACAGAAAGCAAAGAGTTGGAATAAACGGCTCTTTTTCCGAGTGGCAGGCAGTGACTAGTGGGGTACCGCAGGGATCGGTCCTTGGGCCCCAGCTATTCACAATATATATTAATGATCTGGACAAGGGAACTAGATGTAATATCTCCAAGTTTGCAGACGACATAAAGCTGGGTGGTCATGTGTGCTGTGAGGAGGTTGCCGAGAAACTCCAGTATGATTTGGACAGGTTGGGTGATTGGGCAGAAGCATGGCAGATGCAATATAACGTGGAGAAGTGCGAGGTTATCCACTTTGGTGTCAAAAACAGGAAGGCAGATTATTATCTAAATGGCAATAGATTGGGAGAAGGGGAAGTGCAACGAGGCCTGGGCGTCCTTGTGCACCAGTTGCTGAAAGTAAGCATGCAGGTGCAGCAGGCGGTTAAGAAGGCAAATGGTATGTTGGCCTTCGTAGCGAGAGGGTTTGAGTACAGGAACAAGGATGTCTTGCTACAGTTGTACAGGGCCTTGGTGAGGCCACATCTTGAGTATTGTATGCAGTTTTGGTCGCCTTATTTGAGGAAGGATATTCTTGCCATGGAAGGAGTGCAGCGAAGATTCACCAGGCTGATACCTGGGATGGCAGGAATGACGTATGAGGAGAGATTGGGTTGTCTGGGCTTGTACTCGCTGGAGTTTAGAAGAATGAGAGGGGATCTCATTGAAACTTATAAAATTCTAACAAGACTAGACAGACTAGATGCTGGAAGGATGTTCCCAATGGTCGGGGAGTCCAGAACCAGGGGTCACAGTCTAAGGATAAGGGGTAAGCCATTTAGGACTGAGATGAGGAGGAATTTCTTCACCCAAAGAGTGGTGAACCTGTGGAATTCTCTGCCAAAGAAGGCAGTAGAGGCCAATTCATTAAATATATTCAAGAAGGAGTTGGATATATTTCTTAAGGCTAAAGGGATCAAGGGATATGGGGAGAAAGCAGGGACCGGGTACTGAATTTGGATGATCAGCCATGATCTCATTGAATGGCGGAACAGGCTCGAGGGGCCGAATGGCCTACTCCTGCTCCTATCTTCTATGTTTCTATGTTTCCCCATCTCCCTAGCCACCCCTCACACTCACCCTCATCCTTGTGCAATCATACCAACTAACAACACACAACGGTAGCCACTTGGGTGTTTTATCCAATATTTATGTTTCTGTTAATGCGCTGTCAAACATTGAAACCTTTATTTTCAACACTTTGTGTTCTTGGACAGATTTGTGTGTGCCTTTGGAAGTGACTTAGTGAGTTGCAGTGAATGGTGAGACATAACGGTACCCCCCACAATGGTGATGAGTGTGAAAGGAATGGCTTGGACATTGTAGGGATGCTTTATGGTGCTGGTGTGGGGTGGTGCCTACCTGGCGCATCATGTGGCAGCCAGGGTGTACAACATCAAGTGAAGTAAATCTGGCTATGGTGAGGCCATCCGTGGCCTCCCAGGCAGCAATGTTCTCAGGTGGTGATGTCCTCTGTCCTGTGCAGCATCAGGTTATTGCGGTGAAGGTTGGTGTTGTTGTTGGTGCTGCTGGTGTGCCTGGTGCTACTGGTGTTGGGGCTGATTGTGGTCGGATTCTGAGGACCAAGGTGAGAGAGTATAAAGGGCAGCGATGCTGGTGGAATAGATAGCAGGTGAAATAGAGATGACAGAAGCGATCTGTCAATGGTGAGAGAGTTCTTCCAATGAGGTGAGAGTGGCTGGAGAGTAGAAAGTGGAAAACCTGCAGAATCTGTGCTGGAAATGGACTGAGAAACAGCTTGTGACTGAGAAAAGTGATGATCTGTCTGGTGGGAGCTTTTACTGGACATTTGAAGCTGTCAAGTAATCAGCTGGAACAATGGACACTGAACTCCCGCCTCAGGTTGACAGAAGTGGTCCCCGAACTGCGTGGTTTCTGTGGCCACAAAGTTAAAGGTAAAAATACGTTAAAAAAGCCTGTTAAGGATCTGTTAAGTACATTTTAATGAGCTTAATTTGGTTGCCCGCCGCTGCCTGTCGGGTCTGCTCATCGCTGAAAAACCCGACATTGGGAAAGGTGCGTTGTGGCGGTTTGACAGCGAGTTCCTGACCCAGTGTCATAAAAACCCACTTTCCCACCCGACCCGCCACTGATCCCGTCTGCTGACATCCTGTAAAATTCCGGCACTGATGCCTATTTAATGTGAAGTTGATATTGCTACCACCTTACATTCAATTTAGTGCTCTTAGTTAGAACTCTTTCTGTAAGGTTACTGGGCTTTGACTCTTTATCATATTAAATTTGTTTTGTCTTGGGACTGCCGTTACATCAAATACCTATTAAAATGTGCAAAACACTTGAATCCAAGGACTGTGGCTGAGAGCTATGTGAGGACAAGCTGGAATTGATTTTAAATCTGTGCTGGAAATCATCCACTTTGCTTGAGGTGAGTTGGCTGTTTTCAGATCCTCTGACTTGGAGATGTTTAGCATAAAGATAATGGTTTACTGAGTGTACAATATTATTCCTTTACTTTGTTCATAAATAATAGAAAAACAATCACAGCAACCTCTCTATGATAGGTTTAATACATGGATGTGAACATAAGAACATAAGAAATAAGAGCAGGAGCAGGCCATACGGCCCCTCGAGCCTGCTCCGCCATTCAATAAGATCATGGCTGATCATCGACCTCAACTCCACTTTCCCGCCCGATCTCCATATCCCTTGAAACCCCTAGTGTCCAAAAATCTATCGATCTCAGCCTTGAATATACTCAACGATTCAGCATCCACAGCCCTCTGGGGCAGAGAATTCCAAAGATTCACAACCCTCCGAGTGAAGAAATTTCTCCTCATTTCAGTCTTAAATGGCCGACCCCTTATCCTGAGACTATGCCCCCTGGTTCTAGACTCTCCAGCCAGGGGAAACAACCTCTCACAATCTACCCTGTCAATTCTTCTCAGAATCTTAGACGTTTCAATGAGATCACCTCTCATTCTTCTAAACTCCAGAGAGTATAGGCCTAGTCTACTCAATCTCTCCTCATAGGACAACCCTCTCATCCCAGGGATTATTTGCTGTAGAATGTCTGCACTTTTAATTAATTCAGAAATCATTGCGTACAGCATTTTGATGTCCTACATATTAAGAGGGCAGAATCATGCATTCACTTTCAGTGGAAGCTTTAAAAAGACCTCTGAAAAAAGATTGACACATAAATTGAGTAGACTCACTGACAACTACCATCAACAGTACTTGCTGATTGCCTGACAGAAGGTATTGGATATAATGGATCCAGACAGTTTTCTTTCTTTTTTTGAGGTAGATGGTCTGGGTTACCATGGAATGGAACAGTAACCTCCATTACGGATACAAGCAACTTTGAGGCACGGGAAGCCTTTGGCCTGTGACCATCTAGTTTTGTTTATTCCAACCCTTTCACACTTTACTCTGAAAGCATGAATGTTGTTCAGAAAGCCTGTAGTTAAAAACGAGTTATCTTCTTAACTGTGAACCATTGGAAGCCTGGTTAATCTGAGGTTACTTAGGCCCGTGTTTTCCGATGCCTACGGGTGTGTGCGAGCTGTATGTACACCCGTAGGGACATCGGAAATGCCGGTTTCAGGCATGCCAAGCGCATGCGCTGAAAACCGGCATTTCCGATTTTGACAGATCAGATGCCTGCCCTGGAGAAGGGCCTCTGCGGGGGGGAGAGTTCCACTTTCTGGAGAACCTCCGCCCGCTGAAAACCCTTAGAAATCTTACACCTGGTAAAAGCAAGCGTAAGGGTTTAAAAACGTTTAAAAAAAAAGTTTTCACTCATTTATAATTTAAAAATAAACGGTAAGTTTATTTTTAGCTCCGTAAAAAAAACTTCAATTATTTTTTTCAAAAAAATTAAATTTTTGGTTAAAATATTAAATTTAATGTAATTTTAACTCATTTTAAAAACGTGATGGTTTTTTTAATGTTTTACTGTGTTTTTGGGGTGATCTCCATTCATATATTTGACAGGTCTATCTGTCAAGTGTATGAAGGGAGATTCCCATCTTTCATTGGCTCCCCATGGCCCACGTGATCCCAGGGACGCTTGCGAACCGCCTGCACCGCTGGGATACCTGGGCCCAGCGCATTTCGACTGTGGAGAGGCCCAGGAGCGGAAGTGTCCGGACCTCGGGGCCCTCAGGTAATCGTGAAGATTTTTTTCCGATAGGAGTCATTCGCACACAGGAAGCCTCCGATCGGAAATTAGGGGCCTTTGAATTACATAGAATTTATAGGCTATTCAGCCCAACTGGTCTATGCCAGCAATTATTCTCCACACAAGCCTCATGGGTTAATCATGATAATTCAAATTTCCTTTGATTATAAATCCATTTGGTTATGGGAAATTAACCTAATTTGGAAACAATTTTCTGAATCGTGCATAACTTACAAAAAAAATGTTGAAACGTTTTCCGCCTTTGCAAAGGTGGGATAGAAATACTGGATGTGAATAACAGGACAGGACTCTCTATCTGAAGCCACAAGACAGAGCGTGAAGGAAATTGATGCAGCACCGAACTCAAACCCTGTGTTTGATGAGTGGTGAAGTAGATATGCTGCTGGGAAAGGAGCATGTGAATAGGGTGGCCCCATTTTGCAAACCGGGGCACCTCCCCACAGGATTAGCAACGCACCATTCCTGAGAGAAGATGGTGCCCAGACTCAGTGCTGTCTGTAGAAGGTGGGAACAGATGTCGGAGAAGAAGGCGCATTATGAGAAACCTGGAAGGTAAGAAGACCAATGTACCTCATAAATGGCCCAAGGTTAGACGTACAGAAGATGTTTCCACTTTTTTATAATTCGTTCCTGGGATGTGGGCATCACTGGCAAGGCCAGCATTTATTGCCCATCCCTAGTTGCCCTTGAGAAGGTGGTAGTGAGCCACCTTCTTGAACCGCTGCAGTCCACAGTGCTGTTAGGTAGGGAGTGCACGATTTTGACCCAGCGACGATGAAGGATTGGCGATATATTTCCAAGGCACGATGATGTGTAACTTGGAGGGGAACTTGGAGGTGGTGGTGTTCCCATGCACCTGCTGCCCTTGTCCTTCTAGGTGAAAGAGGTCGCGGGTTTCGGAGGTGCTGCCGAAGAAGCCTTGGCAAGTTGCTGCAGTGCATCTTGTAGATGGTACACAATGCAGCCACAGTGCACCGGCGATGCAGGGAGTGAATGTTTAAGGTGGTGAATGGGGTGCTAATCAAGCAGGCTGCTTTGTCCTGGATGGTGTCAAGCTTCTTGAGCGTTGTTGAAGCTGCACGCATTCAGGCAAGTGGACAGTATTCCATCACACTCCTGACTTGTGCCTTGTAGATGGTGGAAAGGCTTTGGGGAGTCAGGATGTGAGACACTCGCCGCAGAATACCCAGCCTCTGACCTGCGCTTGTAGCCATGGTATCTATGTGGCTGGTCCAGTTAAGTTTCTGGTCAATGGTGACCCCCAGGATGTTGATGTTAGGAGAATCGGTGATGGAAATCCCGTTGAATGTCAAGGGGCAGTGGTTGGATGCTCTCTTGTTGAAAATAGTCATTGCCTGGCACTTGTGTGGTGCGAATGTTACCTGCCACTTATCAGCCCAAGCCTGAATGTCGTCCAGGTCTTTCTGCATGTGGACACGGACTGCTTCATTATCTGAGGAGTTGCGAATGGAACTGAACACTGTGCAATCATCAGCGAACTTCCCCACTTCTGACCTTATGATTGAGGGAAGGTCATTGATGAAGCAGCTGAAGATGGTTGGGCCTTAGACACTGCCCCGAGGAACTCCTGCAGAAATGTCCTGGGGCTGAGATGATTGGCCTCCAACAACCACAACCATCTTCCTTTGTGTTAGGTATGACTCCAATGAGTTTTTCCCCTTGTGGGTGAGACCAGAACAAGGACCATACATATAAGATAGTCACTAATAAATCCAATAGAGAATCCAGTAGAAACAATTTACCCAAAGAGTGGTGAGAATATGGAACTCGTTACTACATGGAGTAGTTGAAACGAATAGCATAGGTGCATTCAAGGGCAAGCTAGATAAACTCATGAGGGAGGAAGGAATAGAAGGGGTTAGATGAATAGGGGTGGGAGGAGGCTCATATGGAGCATAAACACTGGCATGGACCAGTTGGGTCAAATGGCCTGTTTCTGTGCTGTAAATATATTCTACGTTTCCTGCTTGCCCATGCCAAGCCCCTTGCACAACCTTACACCTCTTTCACTGCCTCTTAGTGGTATCAGTTGAGGAAGGACCATTGGCTAGGACACTGAATGCCTGCACCTTTAATCAATTCAAAAATCACTCCATACAGAATTGAGTTTTCCTATATATTAAGAGGGCAGAAACACCCATTTGCTTTCAGTAGAAGCTTTTAAAAGGCCTCTCGAATAAAGGTTGACGTATAAATTGAGTGGACTTTATATGTCAATCTTGCAGTTGCGTTCAGCAGTACTTGCTGATTGTCTGACAGAAGTTGTTGATAAGGATTCTGCCAGTTTTCATTCTCCCCTTGCGATAGACTGTCTGGGCTACCCTGTAATGGAATGGTAACCGCCAGGACAGAAACAAGCAACTTTGGGGGAGAAATTCGGTTGCTTAGCGCCTTCCATTAGTGCCTCCGGGGGCGCTAACGGGGCGCTAGGAACTTAGCGCCGCTCGCGTGGCGATTTTAGCACCGCTTGCAAAATTGACCAGTCATTTTGTGGTGGCGCTAAACACCACCACCACGATCTCCTGCGCCTGCAGATTGTGACATCAGTCAAGCGTGCAATGCCCCAGTAGCGCCCCAGACTGAATATTGAGTTGCACCCCCTGCCTTAGTGCCTGCCGCTAGGAACGACAGGTAGAGGGGAACATTTTCAAGTCGGGAAGGGGCTGGGGGAGCGCGATTTAAAGGCGGGCGCTTCCTGCCTTTTCTTGTCGGCAACATTTTTAGTTTTAACGCTGTCCTAAGGAGTTTTGGCCCTCAGCACCACTTTTGAGGTTCCTAAGCGCCGAGCTCTTTCCCTGGGCCTATCCATTAGTGCTTCCAACACAATTGATTTTGAGGTCTCTCCAGGCCGAGATTCAAGGCTGCAATGAGCAGGGTGTGGCTGGCCAGCAAGATGGCCCCCCCCTTTAAGAACTGGATGGCGCCAGTCTGTCTGGCTTCCATGGTAACTGACATCGCCTGAGCTTCGGTAGCGTTCTGAGGTAGCGCCTCGCTCCCTGACGTTTGCGCCTTAAGAGAGGTGTGTAGCGCCTGATTTAGTGCTCAAATCACCTCCAGGGGCAATAGAGGCGAATTTTGCAGTCGGAGGCGATAATTAGCGCCGGGCGCTAATCTTGGAGCCCGGCCGATATTAGCGCACCAAAATAGGCGATACCGAATTTTTCCCCCTTTGAGCCACTGGCAGTCTTGACCCTGTGACCACCTACTTTTGTTTTCCCAACCATTTCACAAATTATGCCGCGAGCCGGAATGTTTTCAAGAAAGCTACAATTAAAATCAACAGCAGTTTCTTCCTTCTGCCTTCTTAACCGTGGATCATTGGATGCCTGGTTAATCTGAGGGACATGACAACCCAAATTTCCTCTGATGATGAATCCATTTGGTCATGGCAAAAACAAACCTCCTAATTTGGAAACAATTTGCCGAATCACGTAAAATTTACAGAATTAGTGGCCAGAGTGGAGCCTTTGCCTTTCTGCTGCACATGTCTGAAAGGTTAACGTGGGAATGTTGTGTTGCTGTCCCGCTCATTTAATGCATTGAAGGCAACACGATCTCATGACACTTGACATCAGCTGTGAGTACAGCTATTTACATAATGAGATAGCTGCATTAGATAAATATTCATGGATGATTATAATTTAATATTTAGCAGAAAATGAATCTGCCTCTGCTTGCATAATGCAAAATGCTCTATTATGTGTGTTAGCTTAGAAGCTGATAAGTTTCCCGAGATTATTATGCAACCAATTATTTTTATTTTACTCTGCAAAGATTTAATTACCTGGCTCAGACATTTTGATCTGATCCTGAAACTTCGAGGTATTTTATGAACAGAGGAACGAACACAAACTTTTGCTGGAAATGCGCAGTCCGTCAGTCAGCAGCTAGAAAGAGAAACGGCAAATTTGGATTTGCTTCATATTTCCAGCACTTGCAGTCGCTTTTTTCTATTCATTTGTGTTGCTGAATAGAGCTAGTATTACTCAACAAAGAAACCGGAGCATTTCGTGCTTGCAATAAGTCTGTTTTTACACATCCGATGCTATGAGGGCTTCGTAGGGATAACACTGTTGGCTTTAATGATAGGAGTCATAGCAGCATAGAATCATCGAATGATACAGCACAGAAGGAGGCCATTCAGCCCATCATGCCGGCTCTTTGGTAGAGCTATCCAATTAATCCCACTACCCTGCTCTTTCCCCTTAGCCCTGTTTTAATTTGCCCTTCAAGTATTTATCTAATTCTCTTTTGAAAGTTACTCTTGAATCTGCTTCCACCAGCCTTTCAAGCAATGCATTCCAGATCACAACAACTCGTGCAAAAAAAATGTTTCCTCATGCCGCCTCTGGTGCTTTTGCCAATTACCTTAAATCTGTGTCCTCTGGTTGCCGACCCTTCTGAGGAAACAGTTTCTCCTTATTTACTCCATCAAAAGCCTTCTTGATTTTGAACACCTTTCTTAAATCTCCTCTTAACCTTCTCTGCTCTAAACAGAACAACCCCAGTTTCTCTAGTCGCGCCACATAACTGGTACCCATCTGGTACTGGTACTCATCCCTGGCACCGTTCTAGTAAATCTCCTCTGCACCCTCTCCAAGGCCTTGACATCCTTCCCAAAGTGTGGTGCCCAGAATTGGACACAATACTCCAGCTGAGGCCGAATTAGTGTTTTATAAAGGTTTAGCTTCACTCCCTTGCTCTTGCACTGAGTTATATGGATTCATACACCAGATAATCAAGCTCACAATAGCAAATTGTTTAATTGACTTCATTGGCAGCACTGTCATATACAGAAAGAGTATAGTTACCCAATTCAGCAGATCAGAGATAATACAAGGACTTTGGACCTCGATTCCTCCTCGATCAGTTCTAATAGTCAACACCTCCACTGCCTACAGTTATACCTAACTTATTTATGATCATATTTCTCACATCTTACTTTTAAATATCCTCAATGCCCTTTTGCTTCTTATTTATCAGCAGTCCATTATTTTCAAGAGTTAATTACACTCTTTATGAGTGCAGATGTTTGCTCTCTACATTTACAGAATTTAAACAATCATTTCTCTCCCCTGGAATGCCTTTGTTATAATCTCGTTCAAGTCACAACCTACATTCTTCTTTGACAAGCTGAAAAAATATAGCACCAGCTTATGATCATTGATTTGAACAATGTTCCTGTGATGAAATATATTCCATTCATCACTGCCTGTTTTCTGTGTCTTGTAACTGCCTGCTTTCTGTGTCTTTTCCCTTCCCCCAGTCCTCATGTATTATGTATTGGAATGTGCTGTGTGCAGGGCTCCGCCCATACCTGGCTCCTTTGTAATCTAAGTCAGTCAGGCATCAGCCTCCTGAAGGAAGACATCTCTCTAGTTTACGTGTTATGTTCTAAGTTAATAAAAGCCTTACTTTTGTTCTGCTAACTTCGAGTCTCGGAATAATTGAGGCACATCAATTTTATTAACTTAATTTTCAACACTATGGATCAACTCCTGAAACCCGAACGTTTGGATTTGGATCAACATGCTCCGGACGCATCAGCACGCTTCGGACACTGGTTTGACTGTATGGAATTCTTCCTGGACAATTCCGCAGCCGTCAAAGACGCTACGGACACTGCGAAGATGAGACTCGGAATGCTACGGAATTGGGTAAGCCACCGGGTTTACCCCCTCATCCAAGACGCCGATACGTACCTGGCCGCCTGCAACACCTTAAAGACGCATTACCAGCAGCCTACGAATGAGGTGTATGCTAGGCATCTACTCGCTACTCGCGCACAGCGACCTGGGGAATCGGTGGAGGAGTTCCTAAGCATCCTGAAAAAGCTTGGCAAGGACTGTAAGTGCCGAGATGTAAAAGCCGCAGTGTACACCGACGAGCTTGTTCGCGATGCCTTTATCACAGGCCTCAGCTCCACTCACATCCGGCAAAGACTGCTGGAAAAAACGGAGTTGGACCTGAAACAGGCTGCGGACACCGTGCGGTCCCTGGAGATGGCCCAGAGAAACTCGGACGCCTACTCTTCAGCCCGCGCCGCCCACGCCGCCACGTGTGCGCCGAGGGCGCCGCCATCTTGGAAGGCATCTTCCCCGCCCGGCAGCCCGACACCGGCGGGGCCCAGCTCTCCCCCCAGAAGCCCTACGACAGCCGCGACGCGTCAAGGACCCAACTGCTACTTCTGCGGGCAGCCAAAGCACACCAGAAACCTGTGCCCGGTGAAAGGCACCACCTGCTTTAAGTGCGGTAAGAAGGGGCACTTCGGGAAGGTGTGCAGAGGGAACCCCGCCGGAAAACCAACCGCCGGAAAACCCGCCACCGCCGCGTGTGCGCCGTGGGAGCGGCCATCTTGGACGCCATCTTGCCCGACCTCGTGGGGTCCGCCATCTTATGAGCAGACAGCGTGGACGCCATCTTGTCTCGATCAGGGCCCTACAGTGGCATCGGTCACAGTGGACCAGACCAGGCCGCATCCGCTATCCAAATCAATGGTGGACATCGAGGTAAACGGGTGCCGGGTTAAATGCTTAATTGACAGTGGAAGCACGGAGAGTTTTATCCACCCTGAACTGGCACAACAACTCTCCCTAAAGGTGGTCCCTGCTCAGGGTACCATCTCTATGGCCGATAAAACCCAGACATCGACCATTCTGGGTTACTGCACGGTACAATTGTGCGTTAACGGAACTGTGTATGATAATTTTAAAGTATTAATCATGAAGAATCTATGTGCGAGCGTGATCTTGGTTTGGATTTCCAGTGCAACCACCAAAGCATCACGCTCAAGTACGGTGGGTCCCAGCCGCCCCTCACAGTGTGCGGTCTGGCTACCCTGAAGGTAAAGCCGCCTTCGCTATTCGCGAACCTTACCCCTAACTGCCGGCCAATAGCGACCAAAAGCAGGAGGTACAGCTGGGAGGACAGGCGGTTTATCGCGACCGAGGTAGACAGGCTCCTGAAAGAGCGCATTATTGAACACAGCAACAGCCCGTGGCGCGCCCAAGTGGTAGTGGTAAGGGGTAGCGAGAAGAAACGGATGGTGATCGACTATAGTCAAACGATCAACAGGTACACCCTACTAGACGCCTACCCGCTACCCCGCATATCAGAAATGGCGAACCAAATCGCCCAATACCGGGTGTTCTCCACCATCGACCTCAAGTCAGCGTACCACCAGCTCCCTATCAGACCAGAGGACCGCCCGTACACCGCCTTCGAGGCGAACGGACGCCTCTACCAATTCCTCAGAGTCCCCTTTGGGGTGACGAACGGGGTCTCGGTCTTTCAGAGGGAGATGGATCGCATGGTCGATGACCACCACTTGCAGGCAACCTTCCCCTACCTCGACAACGTCACCATCTGCGGTCACAACCAGCAGGATCACGACTCGAACCTCGAGAGGTTCCTGAAAACTGCACAAAAACTCAACCTCACCTATATCGAGGACAAGTGCGTTTTCAACACCACGCGCCTCTGCATACTGGGCAGCGTGGTGGAGAATGGGGAAATCGGACCAGACCCCGACCGATTGCGCCCCCTACGGGAGCTGCCCCTGCCCAACACTCCCAAAGCCCTGAAAAGGTGCCTGGGGTTATTTTCTTACTATTCCCAATGGGTCCCCAACTACTCCGACAAAGCCCGCCCCCTCTTGAAAGCATCCTCTTTTCCGCTCTCTGCTGAGGCCCACGCCGCCTTCAAAAGCATTAAGCAGGATATTGAGCAGGCCACGCTACAGGCAGTGGACGAGAACACTCCATTTCAAGTGGAAAGTGATGCGTCCGACTTCGCCTTGGCGGCCACCCTCAACCAGGCGGGGCGGCCCGTAGCTTTCTTCTCGAGGACCCTCCAAGGCCCCGAGATCAGACACTCCTCCGTGGAAAAGGAGGCCCAAGCCATCGTGGAGGCAGTGCGCCACTGGCGCCACTACCTAGCCGGCAAACGCTTCACCCTACTTACCGACCAGCGATCGGTAGCGTTTATGTTCAACAATAAACAGAGGGGGAAGATTAAAAATGATAAGATTCTTAGGTGGCGGATCGAGCTCTCCACTTTCGAGTACGACATCATTTACCGGCCAGGGGCCCTTAACGAATCCCCTGACGCCCTCTCACGAGGGATGTGTGCCAGCGCCACCGAGGATCGGCTACAGACCCTCCACAATGACCTCTGCCACCCAGGGGTCACGTGGCTGTTCCACTTCATAAAGTCCCGTAACTTACCCTACTCGATTGAGGAAGTTCGGTCTCTGACCAGGAACTGCCGCACTTGCGCTGAGTGCAAGCCTCGGTTCTACCGCCCAGATAGAGCCCACTTAATCAAAGCTACACGGCCCTTCGAGCGGCTCAGCTTAGATTTCAAGGGCCCCCTCCCGTCCGTCGACCGCAATGTTTACTTCCTGAACATTGTGGACGAATACTCCCGTTTCCCATTCGCCTTCCCCTGCCCAGACATGACCAGCGCCACGGTCATTAAATGCCTCAACAGCCTGTTCTGCCTGTTCGGTATGCCGAGCTATATCCACACGGATAGGGGGGCGTCCTTCATGAGTGAAGAGCTACGCCAGTACATGCTGTCCAAGGGGATCGCCACGAGCCGTACCACCAGCTACAACCCCCGGGGTAACGGCCAGGTGGAGCGAGAGAACGGGACAGTGTGGAAAGCAGTCACTCTAGCTCTAAGGACCAAGGGCCTCCCTATCTCCCGCTGGCAGGAAGTCCTCTCGGATGTGCTCCATTCGATACGGTCGCTATTGTGTACGGCCACTAATGCCACGCCTCATGAACGAATGTTTGTCTTTCCTCGGAAATCCACCTCAGGCGTATCCATGCCGTCATGGCTCTCCACCCCAGGTCCGGTACTCGTGCGAAGGCATGTGAGGGGCCACAAGACGGACCCTCTCGTGGAGCCAGTACACCTACTCCACGCCAACCCCCAATACGCATATGTCCGGCACGCCGACGGAAGGGAGGACACCGTGTCCATAAAAGACATCGCCCCGGCCGGCATCGACAACAACCACGGCAATAGCAGCGACGACGATCACAGCAACCCTTACCCACCCACTACTCTTCCATCACCCCCGGAAGAACATTGACCAACGGCACCCCCACCAACTACCCCTTCAACAACCCCGGCGGCACCCCCGGCAGAGACCCAGGAGGCTACCGGGGACACCCAGCCGACACCCATGGCACCACAACAGCCACGTCGGTCGCAGAGGACTATCAAACCCCCGAACAGGCTAAATCTATAGAAGGGGTGAATGTGATGAAATATATTCCATTCATCACTGCCTGTTTTCTGTGTCTTGTAACTGCCTGCTTTCTGTGTCTTTTCCCTTCCCCCAGTCCTCATGTATTATGTATTGGAATGTGCTGGAATTGGTTGTGTGCAGGGCTCCGCCCATACCTGGCTCCTTTGTAATCTAAGTCAGTCAGGCATCAGCCTCCTGAAGGAAGACATCTCTCTAGTTTACATGTTATGTTCTAAGTTAATAAAAGCCTTACTTTTGTTCTGCTAACTTCGAGTCTCGGAATAATTGAGGCACATCAGTTCCATTTTATAAAATGGTCTATTTTCCAATTTACATGGGAGCTTTTTTTTTTAGAAGGCTTATTTTCTCATACATTAGCAGATTTACACAAGAACACTATTGCTGATTTGCATTCATGCCAGTTAATTTCTAATTGCTTTTAAAAAAAACTAGGGCAGTTCTGAGATGCTGGCTTAAAAGGTGACCGGGACCCTTTGTGTGAGGACCAAATGCCTTGCTGGCAGAGTGAGGAATTGGGCTCATTGGACGTTGCAAGGCCACCTCATCGATATACCCTAAACACTGGTCCTTAAATACCTGCTGAGGAAATTTAAAGAGACACAGCAACTTAAAAGTTAGGGGGGGAGAAATTGGGTGAGTAGCACCACCTGTTAGCGCCTAAAGAGGCAGTCAGTGGCTGTAGCACCACTGGCTGCGCCTCCCGCGATATTCAGCAGGGGAGCTAATGGTGGCATTAGCCTTTTGCGCTGCTCCGCCACCGATGACGTCATCGGTGTGCGCAGCGCCCCATTCGCGCCCTGATCGCGATATTTGGTAGCGAACGTCGCTGTAGCGCCGTTCGCTACCCATGCCCGGTTCACGGGGCCTTGCTGCGCTGGCAGAGGCGCAAGTTAAGGTGGAGGTGCGGGGCAGCCGCTTTTTTGGTGGCCGCCTGCCAGCACCTCCGTCCCCGGCCTCCTGGTCCCCTCCCCGCGGCATTGCCGGCTGTTTCCCGAGAGCCCGGCACTTCTCCTCGGTGCCGGGCTCTTTTGCCGGCACTCGCGATCGGGGCTCGTGCTGTTGCAGGCCCCTCCCCCTTAACAGTGGGAGGAAGGCCTGCAGTACCGCAGCGTGCCGTGCCGCAGACGTAGCGCAGCAAAATTCACTTTCAGCGCCCTAAGAGGGACGCGGAGCGCCTCGAGCCGCGCCCCGTCTCCCTCTAGGGGCACTTCAACTGAATTTGCGGCGATCGCTAATGCGGCGATCGCGGCGCAAATTCCAGCGCCCAGGCGATCTTTGCGCCGCTTGGGCGCCTCAGGCCAATTTCTAGGCCAGAGTATGTGGCTCAAAACTATTTAAATGCAATCCAGAGGTTGTGAGTTCAAATCCAACCATGAGAAATTGGGAAATTGAATTCACTAAGCATGGTAAAATAGCGCCAGGTAAAATGACCATGAAAGCTGTTGGATTGTTGTAAAAACCTAATTGGCTCACCCCCCCTGTCCTTCAGGGAAGGGAACCTGCCACCCTTATCTGGTCTGGCCTGCATGTGACTCCAGTCCCACTCCGCACGATTGACTCTTAATGCCCTCAGGGCAACTAGGAACGGGCAATAAATGTGGCCACGTCCTGAGAACAAATCACAAAGAAAGTATTTTGAAAATGTTTCTGCCTTTGCAAAGGTGGGTTTGAAGTCCTGGATGACAACAACGTGGCAGGGCACTCAATATGAAGCCATAATTCAGAGTGTAAAGGAAATTGACGTGGCAGTGGACTCAAATCCCGTGTTTGATATCTGGTGAAGTGGTCATGATTCTGTATAAGGAGCGTGTGAATAGGGTAGCCATTTTTTTCACACTCCAAGGCACCTCCGCAGAGGATTAGCAATGCACCATTCCTGAGAGAAGATGATGCCCAGACTCAATACTGTCTCTAGGAGTTGGGAACAGATATCGGAGAAGACGGCGCATTTTGAGGAAACTGGATGGTAAGACTATCCATGTACCTCTTAAATGGCCCAAGAATCTATGCAACAAATCTGCATTTACTGCTCACCCATGCCAAGCTTTTGCACAACCTTACACCTCTTTCACTGCATCTTAGTGGCATCAGTTGAGGAACGACACTGAGAATACCCTACTCTTTTTTGCATAGTTCCATGAGAGCTTTAGCATCCAGCTGAACTACCAGAACAGGCACACAGGACCTGTAGACCAGAATACCAATCTGAAAGTAGATTTCCCAGTAGGGTAATCAAACAAAAACTATGGTCAGACAATAGGCCCGTTTGACATTCTGAAAACCAAGGCCTAGATGCTCTCAGAGAACAATTACTTCAAAAATACTAAAATCGGCAAACTGTTGATCCAAAGTATAACTGTTGCTGCTGATTCCTTCATTTATACTTAGTTGTTAAGAACGCAGTTCTGTTGCTATGCTTTAGCTCAGGTTGCGGTTTCAAGCCCACTCCAAAGGCTTCAACACATCGGGCAGGATTTTCATTGGGCCATGGAGGTGGGATTGGAGGCATGTGGGGGCTTAAACTCCTGAAATCAGGGGGGCACGAACCCATCCCGCCCCCAACCCGCCTCCATGCCACTTTCAAAGGAGGGGGGTACCCGACCTACACTGGGACCCGCCTCCCCGAGGCAGGAAGGGGATTAGTGCCAATTAACTGCCTGTTAACAGGTAGTTAACAGGCAGTTTTTAGCCTAATCCCTATTTTCATTGTTGAAATGTGGGATTCCAGACGGCTCCAAACCATGCCAAATTAGTGAGGCGGGCCATCGGGATAAAGGGCTTGGAGGGGTCGAGATGTCCGCTGTTCAGGTGAGTGATGGGTGCATGAGTGCAGAGGTAAGTGTGTTTGGTTTGTGTAAAGTGTTTAAAGAAGTTGTACTTATATTTACATACCTTTACAGCCTTCCTTCCTTCAGGTCTCGGGAGTCCCTCATCTCACCGGCACAGAAAGCAGAATGGCCGCGATCTGTCAAAAGTTCCAGCATTCAGCTTTCTGTTCTGGGGAGATCTCTAAATCATCCTGACAGGAAAGAATTAACTTAGAGTAGAGATTGTCAGTGTTTGACAGCTTCAAACAGCTGTCGAACGCTGATATTTCATCTGTCAAAGGTCTTGATAGATGAAATATCAATCTGTGACGTCACCTGTTGCCAGGTGTCCCTTAATTGGCCTGCTGAGCCCGCTGGGTGGGCTCAACAAGGTCAATCACGTCAAAATCGCGTGGGTTGGCTAGAACTCGATGGAGGCAGGACTACAACCCCGAAAGTTGTAGTCCCGCCTGCTACCCGACTCCTCAATGAAAATGCAGCCCATAATGTTGACTGACACTTCAGTAGAGTGCTGAGGGAGTGCTGCATTGTCAGAGGTGCTGTCTATCAATTGAGATGTTAAACAGAGGACCCATCTAACTTCTCCAGTGTATGTAAAAGATCCCACAGCACTATTAAAAGACGAGCAGGGGAGTTCTACCATGCTTTCTGGCCGACATTTATCCCTAAACCAATATCATTTAAACAGATTTTCGGGTCATTAGCTCATTGCTGTTTGTGGGAGCTTGCTGTGTGCAAATTGGCTGCTGCGTTTCCTACATTACAACAGTGACTACACTTCAAAAATACTTCCTTGGCTGTGAAATGCTTTGGTACATCCTGCAGTCATGAAAGGTGCTATTTAAATTGCAGTTCTTCCTTTATGCTATTGTCTTTTTATTAAAAAAATAATACATAGTGTACAAAATAAATTCATATTTTATATATATATATATCTATATTGACTGCATTATTCAGTACATGAAATAATATTCTAGGCATAATTTTCACGGTACTATTCCTCTCTATATGGTGGCAACTGAGCTCACATTATCGATTCCAACAGCAAGCGCTATCTTTAAAGTAACCACATGTTGCACAAGCTTTGACTTGACAAGCCTGGAGCCATAAATTAATGTACAAAACACTGGGATCGTCTAATACGTCTTGTACACTGCATTTCATCAAGCTGCCAACATGTGTGCCATTATTTATCACTGTTTTCCAAGATTTTGAAAAATGTTATGACATTTTAAAGCATCTATATTTATCTTTATAGCATGAACAGAAAATAACACACAAGCAATTACATTTCTTCTCTCTTATTCAGCAAGGTCAAGTATTGTAACCAATAAGTGACCTGCTGTCTGATGTGAGTCTTATTATTCAACCACAGTGTGCGATGTCCCAGAGTTTCGACATTCTTTACATTCAACGTGAACTAAGGAATCATTGTTAAACAAACTATCTGTGCACAAATGACTTCTCCAGTGTTGCACTTAATTGAAAGACCATTGGAAGCTGTACGTTGCAGATATTGCATACTTTGCCTTGGTTGGGTTAAATTAGTTGTATATTTAAAAAAATCTTTTATATCAATGCAAACAAAGCACTGGAGTTCATTTCTAGAGGGATAGAGTTTAAAAGCAGAGAGGTTATGTTCAACTTGTATAGAAGCTTGGTTAGACCACACTTGGAGTTACTGTGCACAGCTCTGTTCTCCGTATTATAAACAGAATATCGAGGCACTGAAGGGGGTGCAAATTTACTCGAATGATTCCAGAATTGAGAGGTTATGCCTATCAGGAAAGATTGACCAGGCTGGGGCTCTTTTCTCTGCAAAAGAGAAGACCGAGGGGTGACCTGATAGAGGTCTTCAAGATTGTCAAAGGGTTTTGATAGGGTAGACGTAGAGAAGATATTTCCACTTGTGGAGGAGACCAGAACTAGGGGCCATAACTATAAGATAGTCGCTAATAGATCTTGTAGTGAATTCAGGAGAAACCGCTTTACCCAGAGAGTGGTGAGTGATGTAAAAAGACGACTGAGCCCTTGGTTTGAGTATAAAACAAGGCTTTAATCAACTGTTTCACAACCATGAGATTCTAGTTACATCACTAGTTCCTGGTTACAGAAACATCCTGAGCAAGCTGGGCCCACACCCGAGTATTTATACTCCTTGGACGGCGCCACCAGCTGGCCGCCCAGTGTTACTTCATGAGTCATGATAAGATTCATGACAGTGAGAATGTGGAGCTCGCTACCACAAGGAGTGGTTGAGGCGAATAGCATAAGATGTATTCAAGGAGAAGCTGGATAAACACATGAGGGAGAAATGAATAGAAGGATATGTTAATACAATAGCAAAATACTGCGGATGCTGGAAATCTGAAATAACAACAGAAAATGCTGGCAAGACTCAGCAGGCCAGACAGCATCCGCGGAGAGAGAAACAGAGTCAACATTTCAGGTCTGGGACCCTTCTTCAGAACTGGAAAAAGCTAGAGATGTAACAGATTTTAGGCAGGTGCAAAGGCAGGGAGCGGGGAGGGGAGGGGAGGATCTGAAGGAACAGTCTGTGCTGGAATGCAAGGCAGCAGTGGTTAAATGTTGCAAATGGGGACGGCAGAATCATACTGCCTGAGGGGTTATAGTCTGAAATTGTTGAACTCAATGTTGAGCCCAGAAGGCTGTAAAGTGCCTTATCGAAAGATGAGGTGCTGTTCCTCGAGCTTACGTTGAGCTTCATTGGAACAGTGTAAGAGGCCGAGGACAGAGAGATCAGAGTGGGAGTGAAGTGGAGAATTAAAGTGACAGGCGACAGTAAGCTCGGGGTCCCCCTTACGGACTGAACGGAGGTGTTCCGCAAAGCGGTCGCCCAATCTGCGTTTGGTCTCCCCAATGTAAAGGAGATCGCATCGTGAGCAGCGAATGTAGTATACTAAATTGCAAGAAGTACAAGTAAATCGCTGTTTCACGGAAGGGGTGTTTGGGGCCCTGGACGGTGGGAAGGGAGGAAGTAAAAGGGCATGTGTTGCATCTCCTGCGCTTGCACGGGAAGGTGCCGGGCGAAGGGGAAGGGCTGTTGGGGGTGATAGAGGAGTGGACCAGGGTGTCACGGAGGGAGTGGTCCCTTCGGAATGCTGAAAGGGGAGGTGAGGCAAAGGTGTGTTTGGTGGTGGGATCACATTGGAGGTGGTGGAAAGGGGTGAGAGCAGAAGTGGAGGCTGGTGGGGTGAAAGGTGAGGACAAGGGGAACCCTATCGTGGTTCTGGGAGGGACGGGAAGGGGTGAGAGCAGAAGTGCGGGAAATAGAACGGACACCGTAGAGGGGAATCCTCGGTTGAGGAAAAAGGAAGACATATTGGAAGCACTGGTATGGAAGGTGGCATCGTCAGAGCAGATGCGGCGGAGACGGAGAAACCGGGAGAATGGAATAGAGTCCTTACAGGAAGCGGGGTGGGAGGACGTTTGGTCCAGGTAGCTGTGGGAGTCAGTGAGCTTGCAGTGGATGCTGCCTGGCCTGCTGAGTATTTCCAGCATTTTCTGTTGTTATTTTAGAAGGATATGTTGATGGGTTTAGACGAGGAAGGGTGGGAGGAGGCTGGTGTGGAGCATAAACACCGGCATGGACCTGTTGGGCCGAATAGCCTGTATCGATGCTGTAAATACTGTGTAATACTATCTAAGTGCATTTTCATTATCTTTCTCTCTCTTTCACTCATGCACACACACACATTATATATTACGAGTCGAGCTCCTGTGGCATTGAGCATGGATTCAAGTCCAAGTGCAGTATTCAGTTGAAGCGGGGTCATAGGGTACGGGATAATTGGCCCAGCATGTCCAGATGTAATCCAGTCCCCATTTTAAAGTTATACATTCATCCTTATTTATATATTCCCATTATAAATTCCTATATCCACATTTATAATGGAAACAACCTATGCAGACTTGTCATGTTGTAAGTATACCATGCCCAGCCAGTGGAGGCGCTGTGCTGGTCGAGGGATAAATGTTGGCCAAGACAGCGGGAGAACTCCCCTGCTCTTTGAATCCTTTGTATCCACCTGAGAGAGCCAAAGGGACCTTGGTTTAACGTCTCATCTGAAGGACGGTAACTCTGACCGTGCAACCCACTCCCTCTGCACAGAAGTGTCAGCCTTGATCAAGTGCTAAGGTCTCTAGAGTGGGACTTGAACCCACAACCTCCGAACTCAGAATGCTACCAATGAGTTGACGCTGACACCTAAGCAGTGATAAAAGCAACACTAAACAAGGGTTTCAAAATCCTGAAGATTATAGGAGAAAGCAAAGCCCGAGGGAGGTCAAACGTTTTCGAATCTTGGGAAAGAATGAGTTTGAGGAAGAGACTGTACGTGCAGCCTTGGTTGAAATACAGTGAAGACAAAAGGAGGAGGACGAGCATGTGGGACGGCAGATTTGCAGCTTAGAAAGAACAAGAGAACAAAGATCTGAGGGGCATTTACCATCGTTTAATTCAGAAAATAGATAGAGTGACAAGAAAAATTATCGTGGGCCGAGAGGTTTGAAGCCAGAAGTGAGAGGGAATCATCTAAAAGAAAAATACTTTCATTTATATAGCGCTTTTGACAACTACCAGACATCCCAAAGCGCTTTACAGCCAATGAAATACTTTTTGAGGTGCAGGAAACACAGCAGCCAATTTGTGCACAGCAAGCTCCCACAAACAGCAATGTGATAATGACTAGATAATCTGTTATAGATGTTGACTAAGGGATAAATATTGGCTCGGACACCAGGGATAACTCCCCTGCTCTTCAAAACAGCGCCATGGGATCTTTTACATTCATCTGAGAGAGCAGACAGGACCTCGGTTAAACACCTCCTCTGAAAGACTGCACCTACTGAGAGTGCAGCATTCCCTCACTATTGCACTGGAGTGTCAGACTAGCTTTTTGCACTCAAGTCTCTAGAGTGGGACTTAAGCCCACAACCTTCTGACCCAGAGACAAGAGTGCTACCATCTGAGCCACATCGGTCAGCTTCAAGCAATTCCGTGCATTCTGCTCAGTAATGTGAGAAAGGTGTCATAAGTGCTTGCCCAGGAGCTTCATGGAGAGTTTAACACAGGGACAAAAAAAAAAGAAACTGTGTTTCTTGGTTGAGCTTCTTGAAGGCAGCTTTAGCAATGTAGAACATGTAGGAGTTCATTTTGAAATAAAAAGATGTTGAGGCCAAGAATGATGATAGATAAAGAAGGACTAATAGTGGTGCCATCCAAGGGTAAGGGGTTGCAGCTAATGGTTATTCTTGCAAAAGACATGGACAACAGAAAGAAACACCACACTCACTGCTCCATAAAAGAGCATCATGTGTGTTGAGTATCATTCAGGTTGAGCAGGTGTAGTTTCTGGGTGTAATCTTACACTGGAATGAATGGAGTGTTGCTAGGTTCTGATAGAAATGTTTAATTTCAACGTACAGGGGCATGTTTAGCAATGTGACATTTGTGCACTAGCTGCACTAGCAAGCCAACCTTTTGCTGTTGTGAAGAAGCTAGATTACCCTTGACGGAATCAGTGAGGTCTGCAACAAGGAGAGGACTTCTCTTTAGCCCAATAGCTTATTAGCACAACTAATGAGTGATTTTTGATCCCTTCTGGTGTCTTCTGTGGGTTTCCGGATGGTAGATTGTACAGAGGAGGGGGACTTTGCTGGAAGACTTTGATGCCATATCTAGCTACGAGTTTTACAGGAGGGCCATGTTTCCGGTCACAGCTCCTGATGGCTGGGCTGCCCAGTAATAATATCTAAAGGTGGTGAGTTCCTCCTCAAATTTGGAAGTTTCAGATGACTGAGTTGAATTCATCAACACTTGTCTGCCGACAGGTGTTTGGAGATGGGTCTACCACGGTCACAGATTTGTTGTAGAAGGACCCCGATAGGTACCATTTCAAATAAGGACAACACATTCATTTTATCTTGTTTGCCCTTTAGAAAACGATACAGGTAAGCTGCTCCATCTATCAACATTGCTGACATGTTTGCTTAGTAAAGGGAAATTTCTTCAACCCAAAAATAAAAACTAGAAGCTGTCTTGTTAGAAATGGGATTGAGTGTTATCAGTAGAAGTAGAAATAATGGGTGACATACCCCTTTTCATCATCATAGCTTCTAAGGGACAAATATCAACTCCTTATGATGCATCTGTGATAACAATTCTTTAACAATGCTGAAACAAACTAATGAAGCAGTAAGTGATATAAATCTCCCAAAATTTCATTAATCTAGTTGTAGAATACATAATTGTTTCGGAGAATGACTAAAGGCAAGTAAGAAAATTGCATGTCAATGACAATGAGCAGCAAGCACCAGTGAGCACTGGGATGGCATACTGTGAGGAGGCGTCCCAAATATACTGAGCAGGAGATGCATGTGGGGCTGTATTAACCAGATAGTGAGCACCGGGGTAAATTGATCCTTCGCTCCCAGCGTGGAGCCACACTCAAAGGGATATATGTCGTGCCAATTCTTTGCTCTCTTTGCATGCTGTTCCCCTTTGCTAAACTGGTACAAACTATTACTAAGGCTGTAGTTTTGGGTGTTCGACTTGAGGCTGAATGCCAACACCATGGAGAGGTTGCAGAGAAGGGATGATGTCAGGGATCAGAGGCTATAGAAACTGGAGTCCTTCTCACTGGAACAGAGTTGGTTAAGGGGACATCTGATAGAGGTGTTCAAAGTTCTCAAGCGTTTAACAAAGTTAATAGGGAAAAAACTATTTCCACTGGTTGGCGAGTTGGACACCCGAGAGCAAGAAATGATAATCATCAATAAAAGAATGAGGGAGAGATGAG